>NC_056732.1:1259801790-1260076790 GCF_019279795.1 Protopterus annectens | reverse complement strand
TAAATAATTCTATGTCATTTGTGAATATTGATATGATTTATACAGAAATGTGTGTAAAGCACTGAGCTAAAATGTAACCACAGCATGCCCTACTGGAATAGAACAGGAATGTTCCTGCGCTGTTTGACTGTTTAGATGTATATGTTTAGTTATCTTTCAGTTTCAGTCAACAGGAGACAGGATGTCTACACTAGGGGACTCTTTGTGTTGTTTTGTAAATGTTTTATTGTTTTATGTTTTATGTCTTCTAGCAGGTGCAACCATCTGAAGGCTATGTATTTTCATAGAGAGCTGCTAAATTCTGTTAGTTTCTGACAAAAGGGGTCTAACTTGGAAACTGAAGCCAGGTGACAAAAAGTTATGTCATCCAAGCTAACCCAGCAATAATATTTGATATTAATTTAAGAACTCTCTCAGAGACTGTGCATTTTGTATTTTGTCTCTGACCTAGCAAAAACATCCACTCATCACCACCTTCTGCACTTGCCTTGTTGTAAGTAAGTTTTTAGGGCACAGTAACTCTTTTAGATTCAGATAGGAATATAGTAAAGTGTAGCTTAGATGTGTTCTTTATTTATTTGAGACTGTCCTGCAATGTTGTTTTAAATATTTCCTGTGATTTTGAACATTGAAGTTACTGTGCTGTCTTACTGAGTATTTTGTTCTTTTATTATTAACTATATTTAAACATATTTTTGTGGCTGATATTTGTGAGACATATTTAAGTGCTTAGATTACTTGCATATCTGTTTGGTGACACTGTACAGGCCACTCCTAAATATCATTGCTCTTGGTCAGACTGCCATTTGGGTAATAGTAACATTACACAGTAGGAGTGGACACCCTTTGTTAAGGGCCTAGAGTAGCTGACAAGTGTTGGCTGGTGGCAGCTGGAACTACCTTATAGTCTGGGCAGAAGGGGGCATAGGTAGTAAACCTGTGCCAGCCTTCCCCAGGTGTGTGTGTGTGTGTGTGTGTGTGTGTGTGTGTGTGTGTGTGTGTGTGTGTGTGTGTGTGTACGCGCTTGCGCGCATGTGTGTTTGTGTGTGTTTGCGTGTGTGTGTGTGTGTGTGTGTGTGTGTGTGTGTGTGTGTATGTGTGTATATAAATCAAATCTCAAAGTGTTTGTGTGTGCTATCTACTTGGCCAGGGACATGAAGCTCTGGTTGGACAGAGAGGGTGCTGGATGTTTTGGCTTGACCAGTCAGCTGAAATCTCAACCCTATAGCTGTACCACTAGAGAGTTTTACTGGGGATCTGGAGGAAAAAAGGAGAAATCATCCCCACACTGACTGTGGTCTCTATGTACACTTTACTGTGTGTGTACTTGTTATCCTCCCAAGTGTACGTCCCCCATTGGTGAGGACTGAGGCTCCTTGATTACTGGGCCAGTGCAGGGACATCAAAGCCCTCATATTTTTCACTTTGTATAGTCTTTACAGAGACATTCAGGACAGTAAACCTAAATCCCACTAACTGTAGACATGATATATTTTTCCCATTTTAAGGGCTGATTACTTTAACATACCATACAGACTTTTATTACGGTAGTTTAAAAGTAGAATTCTTGATTAAGGAAATTTATCAGATAGTGTTAGGAAATTCATATGACATGCAAATATATTGCTTAAAATGCATATATAGCTCGTGAAAATAATATGGAAATTATGGAAAAGGTTAACATAGGCAGAAGGTAAAAGCATAAAGGTAGTACTGTAAGACAGAAACATAAAACATAAATCAAGTAATGATGTAAATATTTTGTTTATGTGGTATACAAAAGCATTTAGAGGAAAAATTAAAGAAATTAAGGAATGAAGTACAAGTTTTGTTAATGTTGCATATATAGTAGTTAGGAGGAGAACTGAAAATGTCGTGTATAAGATAATTGTATGGAAGTATTTTGTTTATAGACTTTGATTGTATTCTTACGAAACAGTCTAATTAAATTGCTGAAAAACAATGGAAGTGTGAAGTGTGTGTGTGTGTGTGTACATGAGTGTACAAGTATAGTGTGGGGTCATTGGGCTGGTATGGGATACATGAAATAGCTTTAGGGAAAAAGTTTTAGTCTGAATGGCAAAGCCATGTGTCATGAACCGAGTTCAGTAATCTATAATGCAAGACATTTAATATGTCACTCAAACCATGCCCTTTGTATTCCATATATCCACTTTTCCTCTGTTCCTTTATGTTAGAGTAGTTTTTCTCATTTACATCAGTGAGCTACATAATTCTCTGGGATAAAGCATGTAAAGAAATGTAAGATGCTACCTGTTGAATATGAATGCTTAGTGTGTTTGAGTCAAGTACAGTGTGTGGTCATTCCATGCTCTTTAAGGGTGCAGGGTGCTGGTGCACTGTTGAGGATGCTATGGTCATTGCAGACAAACTGGCAGCTGGCCCTAGCATGCCTTCTGACTGAAGTTGAGTGTACTCAGTGCCACCTGATGCCTTTACACATTCATGTATTCATGTATGAAGCCTGCAGTATCTAGCAAATATGGAATGGGTGATCTTGGAGTATTGTTAGCAACAATGACATGCCCCTTAATGTCCCCAAGAAAGATGTCCATGAAGGTGTTCAGGATCTTAGATGCAGCTGCATAGAACACATTCTGCATTTGGGCCCCTTGGAATATCATGGTATACATGGCTGTGCATACTTTGGTCTTGACTGGCATGTGTCAAGTGCGTCCTGGTTTAGTGATGCCACATATCTGATGTCCACCATGAACTGATGCTCTGTTTCATGATTGGTAATGTGCACTGTGTCACACTGGGCTCACAAAGCTACCATTCTGGGCTGGGCTGTGTGGTACAAAATTGCAGAGTGGCGCTTGTAACTGGCACAGGGTACTAGCTTACCTTTTAAACTTGGCAGCACTGTTTTTGCTGTACTTTAGTTATGCATTGGTGAGGCACAGCCTGATGTCTACATTTCACACATAACTTTATGAAACACAGATACAAAGCAGTCTGTTAATTGTCTTGTTTTAAGTATGTTTATCGTATGCTCATTTTAATAACGCTTTTGTTTTTTTTGTGACGTGGAAACTTAAGGATAGTATTATTGTAAGTACAAAGAGCTACACTTAATGTTTTGGATTTATGAATTTTGCTCTGCCTGAAAGACAGAGCTGAGAATAGTGGTACAGTAGCCCAGGATACTGCTTCAGTGTGTAACCTACAAGCAGGAAAAACTTTGCTATGAATAGATGCTTTTGGTTAAAAAAATAATAAAACCTGATATCTTGATGAGGCAATGTCTTTAAAATAACAAGAACGAGAATAAGATATATTAATATCCTTTTATTAACTGAATATTGATTTAAGTGAAACATTTTAAGCCACAGTCCATGCTAAAGGTAAAATAAGTAAATTTATGCATACAAGTCTGGATACAAATAAAAATCCACAATGCACAAAGACAGCAGACAGAAAGTTGGATTGATAAGCAAGGTAAATATAATATAGTTCAGCACAGTGGACTAAGGCTGTGAGCTGCTAACAAGTCACTGGTACATAGTTTGATTTCCTCTGCCTCCATTTGCCTGCTGTGTGACTGTACAAGTCACTTAATCACAGAATGGTCCCAGGTCTCCCTTTCTAAGTGGGATTTGTGCCTAAATGGGATTATCTGTTTAATAAGAAAAATAAATGAAGCAAGGAAGTTTCATTTGAGATATATGTACAGAAAACAACTGGAAGACTTAACTAAGTGGCAGTATAATGTTCTCACAGAAAAACGGACAGACAGACAGTACAATGAATATGGGGGGGGGTTGGCATAATGGACAGAGATGGACAGTACAATGAATATGGGGGGGTTGGCATAATGGTTAATGTGTTTACTTTCCAGACACAAAGTGCAAGGCTTGATTCTCATATGGGTTAATTGGCTAGGCTTAAAATGGCTCACAAAGGCAGTTAGCCTAGTACAAATCTATGAACCCCTGACAGCACATGACTTTAAATTATTTGGAGCTGTATTGAAACTTAATTGGATGCATGTGGAAAGGAAGAAGATAAAATTGATTTGCACAATAAGATTTACAGTAAAAGTGCTTCTTGGGAACAGTTGTCCAGGTGCTCAAAGATAGCAAATAAGCACCTAGATTAAGATAATTATATTTGACACTTGGAAGCCAGAAACAATAAAATACAGTTGTGCAGCTGAATTATGAAAATATAGGAATTGGGAGACTGAGAATAAATTATCCTTAAAGTGATGAGAATAGAGCGTGCTGTTAGTATAAGTTTAATGGATAACCTGCCAGCAGCCCCAATGGGAATAGTGCTTAAAAAACCCTCAGGAGGGGCAGAAATTCAAAAAAAAAAGGATGCAAGAATTAGAGCTACAGCTTAGAAAGGACACCAGCTCCTAACTCAGTCCTGACTCAGTGTAAGTGAATTGTGGGTGAAAGAAGTGAAGCATTATTACCCACAGTCTGGGACATATATATAGGTTTACTATTGAATTGGCAAAATGCCAAAGCTCGACCAGCATGTAGTCGAAAGGCACTTTTCCAATTGGCAGAATGCCAAACCAGAAAACATTGACTACATTACAGTGAATGGCTGTTGTAGGTAGATTATCTGAGTTCGGCATTGTGAACAGAGATCACGGTTCAGTAAGGAACAAGCAATTAACCCATTTCCTCACTCTGGTGTGATCTCGGAGTTCATATATATAATCGAACTACAGGTATCAATTTATACAGTTTCGACTTGGCTGCCTTTTCGACGGTATGAATTTGGCTTTTCGGGTCGATATTGTGACCAGTTGACTGATGCAGTTTTGTCATTTCAATATTAAACCTAAATAACTATATATATATATATATATATATATATATATATATATATGTATGTATGTATATATATATATATATATATATATATATATATATATATATATATATATATATATATATGTATATATTTATACGTAGATTTACTTTATAATCTCAAAATACTGACACATCGAATTTCAGTATGTCGGGATTATAAAGTCGAATCTAAAAAACACAGAAATTGCAAAACCACAAAATTTAAAATCGTGAAGTTCAATACACCAGATAACACATTACACAAACACCAAACTAAATACACTACAAAAAAATGCACACAAGCAAAACAATACAAACTAACAAACCTACACTATTACTGTGCCCCCCACAGCCCCCCTACATATATATTCTTACTCCGAGATTGCACCAAACAGAAGAAGACAGCAAACTCATCACAACCAGACATTCTACACTCCATCACACACACACATCACATATATACAAACACCACCACATTCAACATTTAAACACTCATACTTCTACCTGCCTACCCTAAACCACACTTACAACTTCCAAACACACTCACATACACTCACACACCTACCCAAAGCCCTTATAAATTAGGCACTTACCTTAAATTACACCTAAATCCACATACTAAACTGGAAACCATCCACAAGACATATTCCACGTCACGTACCATTAAAGCATAACCTTCGGATTCACGGTTATGCTCTTCGCCATTACAAACATTCAACTTTATTTATTTTTATTTTACATTTGTTAACCGGGAAATTCCGACTGGACCAGGTCCATTTTCAGCGGAGGCCCGGGGAGAAAAGCTCCAACATCAAGTTATACAAATACAGTACATCCCGCATAATACACAAACAGGTTACATCATGTATGTTGAGCATAGTAATTTAACAAGAAGTTAATAAAAACACTCCAGGTAAAAGAAGATATAGAACATGGGTAAAAAGACAATGTCAATCATACATTGGTAAGAAAAGAATATATATCAAGTAAGATTCTACAGTTAAAAGTACTGAAATTCGATATTATAAAGTGAACCAATATATATATATATATATATATATATATATATATATATATATATATATATATATATATATATATATATATATATATATATATATATATATATATATATATATATAAATATATATAAATTTATATATTTATATATATTTATATATATATATATATTTATATATATATATATATATATACACACACACACACACACACACACACACACACACACACACACACACACACATGGTTTACTATCAAAATTTTGATTGCACTTCACCATTTCGTCACATTGTCAACCTATGTCCGCGAAATCCAAACTGCCAAACTGCCCATTTGCCGAAAACATGACAACCAGTGCCATTTTTGACCGCTCCACACCTAAAACCAATTGCTAACATGGGTCAAGAAGGGACGGAATTGTACTGTCCGGAATAGTGGTGTTTGACAATGCAGCATTCAGAGTTCGGATGTCTCGTAACTTGTTTCGACGATGTGACATTCACTGTTTTGATGGTAAACCTACACACACGCACACGTGTATATATATATATATATATATATATATATATATATATATATATATACACACACACACATATATATATATATATATATATATATACACACACAGACACACACACATATATAAATATATATATATATATATATATATATATATATATATATATATATATATATATATATATATATATATATATATATATATATATATATATATGAGTTTACACAACAATGGAGAAAGATGAAAATCCACTGATGATGAAAGTAGTTTTTGTCAGTGTCTCTCAGTCTATTTGCCTTCACTGAAACTGTGAAGCATGACTTGACAGGAATTTGAGAGCTCACACTGTAAAAGTCACATAACGACCAGCACTTGTGTAGACAAGTGAAACTCACTGGAAGCCAGGCAGTATTACATAACTCAGTACACCACAGAAAATGGTGAGAGATCGGAGGGCACAGCACTTCTCTATAATGCAGATGTTACCATGAAGTAGGTAATTATCTGGTCTTGTACTTCTAGTTAACAGAACCCTGACAAACAGTTGATGCCTCTGAACAGATACGTACAATCTTGATTTGGGTGAGAAGTAAGTCTTTTCCTTTCTGAAGAAAAATAGTAAAGTTAAAATAAGGCATAGATGATCAAAAAAAAATTTAAGCAGATTTAAGCACAAGAGCATAGCTGATACCACAATGATACATATTTGTTAAAGGTTTACTTTTACACTTCCCATGGATCTGGTAGGGACTGTCATGTCAATGCATTTATCCAAGTGCGCTTAGACTCTTTATGTAACTACTTGCTGTGTCAGTATCTTAGGTAATACAGTTAAACTTTAGAGATATCATATAATTGTATAAGGTTTGTACATTTGAAGTCTCTCTGACTTTTGTAATATTTGCATTTATCTGTTTCAAAATTTTAAAGAAAAAAATTTACCAGCTTATGGTTGAATTTAACCTCAGAAGGGAGTGCCATGGGATAGTTGATATTAATACCATGTTGCTAAGGACCAGGTCAAAAATATTTTGTCCTCTAGTGAGTTCCATGGCAGTTTGGTCCAAGAAGGTTTTGTTTAGAAAATCATAGCGTTTTTGATGTAACTTACAGTTGAGGTATAGGTATCCCAGTTTACTGTCTGGTAATTAAAGTGTTCTAGAATAATGGAATTCCTGTTACTTTGAAGTTCATGCAGTGTATTTTGGAACCTGATACGGTTGTCTGGGAGCATAGAAGGGGTCCTGTAACATGATATGACCTGATATATGGTCTTGTTTTGTGTAATGTGGTTCTCAATCAGTTCAATGTTTAGGTCTCTAAGGATCTGCCTTGTAGTTGTAGTCTTTAACAAATGCCAATATTCCACTGCAGTTATTACTCAGGCTGGAAGACATGGTAGGTGTAAAACCCTAATATGGAGGTAGTGCTTTCTGTACTTTTAAACCAGGATTGTGTGATAACATGTATGCACTCCAAATACTGCAAGGTCTCAAGATTAGGCGATTTGTTATTTAGAATCGTGCCATTGAGCAGAACCACATTGGTGTGGGCTTGTGTTTGTTATCTTTCTTTTGTCATGTCATTGGAAGATCAATACTGGACTCTGCCTAAAAATGGCGCTATGAAGACAGCAAAGGCTTTAGTCAGTATGTGGGATTTCTGGAACAAAAGGCGGAAGTTATACATCCCAAAGAAAGAGTGACTGATTAATATTTCCTCCCAAGCTGACACATACCAGATCCTCTTAAAGTGACATTAGCTGTGCAACCAGTTGTTGAAGCCGATCATCTTTTCCTTGTACGTTTGTATCATTCAAGTAAAAGAAATGATTCCACTCAATACGAGGTGCTTACCTGCATTTGTGACATGCATGGAGAGAGGGAGAGGTCATGTCTGTTTGCATAGCCATCTGTGTTCTATGTTCCAGGTCATTCACACCCACATAAATCACTACCATGTCATAATCATATCTAACTCAAGGGCCTTTAAAGCACTTGATATGTTGGAGATCTTGGCTGCTGAAAGGCAGCTCACTGTCATCCTCTCTCTCTGACAGTGGAGTCACCAATCACTAGTACAGTTTTGTATGAAGAATCAAGGTGCACTACTTTTGCAGAGGTAGGTTACTTGGTGAGCCTTTACTATGCTAGTGCTAATAAGTGTTGTAGTGGTTGAAGTACACAGATCCCTGGATTCATTAAGTCCTGGGGACTTAGGCTGGGACTTTTTATCGACATCGGCATATGAGAGTTTACCATACAGTTATGTGGAATACAGTAATGGTGCGTCTTACTCACAGGTTGTGTTTGTTTGTGAGAGGATGACTTCCAATTTGGTTAAGTACTTTCATGTCTGACATATAGATTATGATGATCTAAAGCATAATTCATGGTCTATAACCATCAGGAAGTTGTTACACTGCTTAGGAAACCAGGTTCTATCAGGCTGGCAACTCAGGGTGAACAAGCTGGTTGACCTTCCATGTTAGTCCAAGAATACAGTAAAGGAGTGTAATATTATTTGATTTTTTAAGAAAAAGTTTAAGTAGTTAGTATTTCAGTGAAAATAATATATTTCTGATATTAAAATAATTTGGCTTGGGGATTTATTAGTATATGGCTCATATTTGTAGTGTAAAAAGAGTAGGTAATATTGCAGTAAGGTGGTTTAAGAAATTATCTATAATGGGTTGTATCCGTAGTGTAAGAGGGGGAAAATAATAAAGGTAAGTCAAGTAAGAATAGTTCCTGGTTATCAAAGCTACTGCTAATTACTAGAGAGTGTGCTGAACAGTACAGTATATCAATGGGTGTTGAGAATGATTAAGTTTGTGTGAGGACCATTTTGCAAGGAATAGCCTGTATCTATCTAGTACAACAGAGCTGTGCTCAGTCCCAGCAGAGAAAACAAAAGAACCAGCCATGTGATTGTATAAATGCCACAGAATATTCTTTTTTAACCAAACAGCAAAACAGTACAGTAAAGTTGAATAAAATAGCACTTAAAACTTAAACTTTAGTAGTTTCAGAACATGTGCTATGTGTGCAGCCTTCTAAAGATAGTAAATCAAGACAGTAGCAGTTTTCCTTCAGAGCTGTTTATAACAGCAGCGAAAACAAACCAATAGAAGATTAGCTAGGAATTCAGCAAAAAAAAAATGCCTACTTACAAAATACAGTTAAATTCCTTGCCACATCAGTTCTACTCACTGATTTTTTGAAACTAACACTTGACCAAAGACTAGATGGAAAACATGTACACTGTGAGGTCTTCCCTGGTGAGATCTGACCACAGATCAGTCACATTTGAAGTAACTATCACACCTGACCCCCCCCCCCCCCCCCAGCAGCAACTAAAATAAAAAACTTCTCCAAAGCAGATTATAACCTCTTACGGGATGGTATAAATAGCTTCACTGCACCTCCCCCTTCAGATGGAGCTGGCAACTGTGCTGAGTTCAACACCAATGCTTTATACAAACACCTGTATAACTGCATTGAATCGGCCATACCTGATAGGACTAAAGCAAGCTCTTCAAAGAAGAGCAAACCTGCCTGGTGGACAACTGCTATTGCCAGGTTTTACAATAAGAGGAAGAAATTGCCATCTTAACACTAAGAAGGAGCGAGCCCTAAACTGAAAACACTCTCTCATCAACTTAAACAAGTGAATAAGACTTCTTGTGAAGTCCACCAAAGCAAACTCTGAATCCAAATTAGCTTCCTCAACTAAGGACAACCATAAGGCGTTTTTTAGTTACGTCCGTAACCTAAAAGGAATGGCCCAGATTTATGCTGAACTGGTAGTTAATGATGCCACATATATTGAACCTGTGGACATAGCTAACCTGTTGGATGACAGGTTCTGCGAAAATTTCACTCCCATGTTCCTGCCACACATACCCCATGACATCCCTGCCACCTGTCCCCTATCGTGTATCTCTAAAGAGCAGGTCGTTAATGCCCTCTCTAAGTGCAGGAACACAACATCTATGGGACCTGATAACATCCCAGGCTGCATCCTACCTGGGCTCCAGAAAGAATTAGCAACATCGTTGGGTTCTCTTTTCAATCATAGTCTAAGCACTGGCTTCATCCCAGTTGAATGGAAAATGGCCACCGGTATTCCCTTGCACAAAGGTGGTGCTTCCACTGACCCCGGGAACTATAGACCTATTAGCCTGACTAGCCCTATCCGCAAGGCCATGGAGTGAATCATTGTGGACCTTATCAACAAAGTTATAGGTAATCTCCAAGCACTTGACCCTACTCAGGTGAATTTGTCAAAGGGAGAGCATGCCTGTTAACTTGGTTGACTTCTTTGAGACAGTCACCAAGGCCCTGGGCAAGGGTGAAATCTGTGCATACAGACTAACTAGACTTAGCCAAGGCATTTGACAATATCCGCCACTCAGGCATCATTGACAAACTCACCCAGCCTAGGTATCAACCCTTATATCATTAGATGGGTTGATAATTGGCTCGCTGATAGAACCCATACAGTCAAAATAGGGGAATACACCTCCAACAGCAGACCTGTAACCAGTGGTGTTCCACAAGGATCAGTCCTGGGACCTCTACTATTTGGAATCTATTTCTCTGAAGTACAAGCAAAAACTAAAGGTCTGTGGCTGACAAAGTTTGCTGATGACTGCAAACTGGGAGTGGTCATAGAATCTCCAAATGATGTCAACATCCTATAAGAGGGTTTTACACAAACAAATGATTGGAGCCAAAGTCATGGTTTTAAACTCAATGCAAAAAATGTATTATCATCCCTTTTGGTAAGGCGTTGTTCCTGCTAACTACCACATCAATAGCAACACCTTAAGTACACATTCAGTGGTGAGAGACCTGGGCACACAGCCACCATGCCTCCACAGTGGTAAGAAGGGCATTCTATATTGCTCATTTCATAAGGAAGGGCATTGCCTCCAGAAAAAAAGAAGTAATAGCCTCCCTAAACTCTTCCCTCATCAGGCCAATAATTGAGTACAGTGCCTCATTTGGTATGTATCTTTCCAAGCACCTGCAGCAATTGGAGACCACAAAGGTTCCTCACAAGGAAAATTCTGGGTCAGCAGCATCTGTCTGATGTGGATTGTCACAAATCACTGACATTTTATTCTTGCATACAAGGCAATCTCTAACCCTGCTTTATTGGAAATGCTGCATCTGTTTAAGTCAAATGGTACACAGGTTACTCATTCCCACTTCATGTCAAACAGAGCACCTCATTGGCCTTCTTCAGACACAAGGTTTACGATTGGATGGATAACCGGAAATTCACCCTGGGTGTTCCACCTGTGTTCCTCATGGACAGGAGCAATAGGTGATGATTATGGAAATAAGGGTAGAACTGGCTAGGCTTGTAAGGGCCATAGGGACATTAGCCTAGTAACTTCCTATGATTCATTGATAAGAGAGAACCAAAGTTTCTTGGCTATACTGGGGTCAGTAACAGTGTGCACAGATTGAAGTACTTTGGGATCCAGAGGGAATTGTGGAAATGCATGCAAAAATTTCCACTTCCAAGTAACCATCTGTTGCCATTGCTTATTTGCAAGATATTCTGCAGCAAAGTAGAAGTAATTGCTTGGTTTCTATTGAAGGAACTACAGACTGATGCAAGAGTTGGAGGAAGACCTTTCTGCATAACATCCATTTGTGAGTGTGTGTACCATACTTGCTTAGAGACGCTGCAACTGTGTTAAGATGGAGGAGGATATAGAATGCTTGTAGAATGAGATTATGCTGAATGTCTAATTCCCAAGCATTCATGGCTAGTCAGTAAAGGGGGTAATTCTTTGTCACTTCTGTATTTATATCCCACATAACTGTGGTATTGCCTGTCTCTACTTGTAGAGTATATGTGTCCACAGTTGATGAAGAGTTGAAACCACTGATTAGGGACACCAGTTCTTTGATATTAATGTGAATATTCGTGTGTTGGAGGCTCTGTACACTCTTGATTTCTTAGCAACAAGCACTGCATGAAAGGTCTGAGGAATCTGTGTCATTGTTTTTTTTATCAGCAGAGCCTATGGGCTCCAAAATTACAGCCTACCAATTTGTCCCACCAGAGTAAGTCCTGAACTAGAAAAGGAATTATTGGAATTTGTTGATTGAGGGAATTCTGGTCCCGAGTCCACATTGACCTGAGATAACATTAGGTTTTCATCATGTGGAATCTGGCATGAGGAACCATGACAGTAGTTAATGCTGTGAACCCCATGGCTTTCAGAAATTCTGTGGCTGAAACAGATTTCTGTTTTGCCAAATATGGAAATTAGTTTTTGTATGCCACTGCTTTGTTTGTAGGTAGAAAGGCTGTATGTAGTGCTCTCTCTGCTAGGCAGCTTAGGAAGACTATTCTGAGGAAGGAATTTGTAAGGATTTCTTTAGACTGAGAGTGAATCATAAGATTCTGAAGAAGATTCATGGAGAACTCCAAAGCCTTTAGCACTTTTGAATTGCAAGTGGCTTGAATCAGTCCTACAGGTAAGAATAGATATGAATTTATTGGAACCAACAAGAGGCTATAACTGTAGCAAGGCAGGTTGTAAATACCTTTGATACTGTAGAAAGCCCAAAGGAAAAAGAAGTAAACTGATAGTGCAAGCCCAAGACAGATTTGTAAGTAAGATCCAGTTGGACATTTGAGTGCAGAGGAGACAAAATCATTTGAAGAGTGAGCATTTTGAATCAAGAACCATCAAAAAGGTATTGACTGAGGATTGGTTGAGAATTGGCCTTCAGTCTACTTTTTTCCTGTGGATTTGAATTAGTCTTTAATAAAGTCCTTATTCCCATAGGGGAGGAAACTCTTTTTCTCTTAATAGAAGAAGATTTGAAATAATATAACCATAAGATGTTCTTGATCTTTAGGAACCTGAGGAATATCTAAGAGGTTTGGTTGGGACTCCTATTGAAGCTTGTAACCTCTTCTTATGATATTTAAGACCCAGGAATATGAAGAGATTTTTCCCAGAATGGGAAATGTTTACCAGCAATTCTGGGAAAAGAAGATAACTGGCCAAGGTGAGGAAGGAACAGGGAAGCAGGGTACAGTAATAGAGTGAAGACTGATCCGTATTATTGCTAGAACCCACTTTGCTTGGTCTTAGAGCCCTCTTGCGATTTTTTTACTTTAATTGGCCTTGGCCTTATTTTCATTGGCTAAATTTCAGTTGCATTCTGTGAAAGGGAAATGTTTTTGCAGGGCAGTTTCTGTAATATCTGTGTACCAGAGAAAGAAAAATGTTTACCTCTCGCATTACTTTACCTTTGTCCAGCTGCCTCACTGTCTCTCTCTCTCGTCCACCTTTTTAAATACCTCAGCTATGGATTCCCTAATCAGTAATTCTTTATTCAATGACTGAGCTTTGATGTCCTGTGGTAAAGTTTTGAGCCATAGTCGAACATGCCTGTAGATGTCATGGCTAGTGGCACTTGCTGTAGGTCCTGCATGAGTGGCATCCTGTCCATGTCTCATGGAATGTTTAACAACGTGAGAGGTGAAATGAAGGGTTTTCCTCATGTCTAGGTTAAGAAATTCATAAATCTTCTGACCCATATTTTTTAACATAGTAAGAGTTTAAATGACAATTAGCAACAGGGTGGCAGATGTGCAAAGGTTTTATCAAACCTGTCAAGGGCTCTACTCTGTTTATTATTTTGTACAAAATGAGGCAGAGGCACTAATTTACCTCCTTCTCCAAGTCCACAGAGGTAACTTCAGGGTTGCAAACAAAGTTTTTATAAATATATTTTTGTGAATCTTGTACCCCAGTGATTTCGAAACTGTGGTCTGTAGACCACTGGGGGTCCGTATGATAAATTCTAGGGCTCCGTGAGTTCAGGGCTTGCACCCACCTGGATTTTTCACTGCTTGTGTATTAAAAAAAAGAAAAACTAATTTTCTGCTGTGCAGCCCACCCTCAATTAAAAAAAAAAAAAAAAAAACAGAGACTTGCATGTCTGCGGCTGAGCAGCTTAATTTCCATGTTCGCAGATAAGCAGCTGCTCGCCCTGAGTTTTTAGAAGAAGACTTAATAACTTCCGCATTTGCGACTGACACTGAGCAGCTGCTTACTTGCCCTGTGTTTTGTGCCTGGCAGTTGGAACTTGAGGGAAATTTAAACAAACTGTTCTGTTCCCTCCACTTGTGACAGTTACAGGGGTGGCTTTATGCTGGTCATCGTTAATCATTTACTAGCAGAAATAAACCTGTACTGCAGAGCTGATCCTGAAGATCTTCTTCCAGCAATTCAGGAGCAAGAACAGAACGCACTGTTCAGAGACCCTGAAGGTGTTTTTTTTTTTCTTAAGCAAGGCTTGAATAAAAAGCAATACAGATTTTCACAGAATGTCTAGATTTTTGGCTCATATTTTTTGGTCTGTTTCTCATAAAAGTGTGTTTTTCTGTCAAATTCCTGGCAAATCATTGAGGACTGAAGTCAGAAAATAATAGCAGACATTTGAGCTTTAGACTTCATATTCTTCAAAAAATTCATACTAATGCATTCACACTAATGCATAATGGGTCCGACTAGAGAGATGAAAAGTCAGCAAGCAAGGGAGAGTAATAGTGCTGAAAGTGAATTCATCCTCAAGTCTTGGTAAGTACCTTCACGAGGAGGACCCTGTTTTTCACAAACCCTGTTTTTCACAAAATCTTACCAAGGCTACACTGATATATAGACTATTTATATAGCATATATCATAGACAGAAGTAGGTTAAAAATTAAAAAAAGATAGCTGGGTGTTCAAAACCCAGGATAAAAAAAGTGTCCAGTCCTGGTAGGTACACAGGTGCCAGGACTGGAAAAGATAGTGTAGAATCCTCAAAATACGGAAGCATTTCTACAATGGTGCCAGACCAGGCCCAGGGGGAGGATAGCCACCCTGCTGTAGAAGGAAGTAGTAGTCTACAAAAATCACAAAGAAGAGCCAAAAAGACGATAGACTATTGAGGATAAGAAAGAAACTATGTATTGTTACTATTATGCAAAAAGCCCAGAATTTCCAGACACAAGATATACAAAACAATTAAGAGAGAAATTAGAGGAAAGAAAAATACTTCCACAAGAAAAACTGCCAGAAGCTTCAAATAAAAATTTGTATTCATAAATACAACAGATTTGTGAAAAACACTATATAGAACAAGAAACATTGATCTGTTTATATAAAGAAGCCTCTGAGAAAGTGCAAAAATATAACAGCAAAATCTAGAGATTTTTGAAAAGTATAAAAAAGAAATGTGGACATGGGACATGGGAAAGAAAGAGAGATTTGATATGGTGCAATATTTATGCAAAGGAGAAAGCCAAATTAATCAGTATAAAGAAAGCAGCCCCAAAGATATTCAAAGAGAAATATAGGCAAAGGCATTCAGATATGGAAATTTTCACAGTAAAGAAAACAATATCACAAAGAGGGGACGCAGAAAAGAAGATTAGTAAAGTAGAAGTTAAAAAAATAGAAGGTGAAGTTATGGAGTGCCTGTGATGTGAAGGATTTGGTGTAGAAGGTCTGACACAGGTTACATCACAGCATGATGGAGTGAGTCCACAAAGTAAGGAGAAGCAGGAAGATCAGGAGACATCTGAAGAAGAAATATGGACATGGGAAAGAAAAAGAGATTTAATATGGTGTAATATTTATGCAAAGGAGAAAGCAAAACTAACCAATACAAAAAGAGCAGCACCAAAGATATTCAAAGAGAAATACAGGCAAAGGAATCCAGATATGGAAAACTTTACAATACAAAAAATATGAAGACAAAGAGGAAAAGTAGAAAAGGAGATTATTATATATTATATATAGTAATGGAGAAGTTAAAGAAATAGAAACTGAGGTTATGGAGTACCTGTGAAGTAAAGGATTTGGTGTAGAAAATCTAATTCAGAAAGCACCACAACAGGATAGAGCAATGGATACTCAAGTTAAGAGGAAACCAGTGGAACAGGAAGCAATTGGTCAGGTGCCATATGAAGATATTTTGGAGCCTTCCACAGGAAACTAATATAAACATTCACTTGAAGCTGGAGAGCAAAGGAAGGAACAGGAAACTGTGAAAACTGACGCAGTCAATGTTAAGAACTGATAGGCCAGTAAGTTCCCATATGACAGAGCAACAGATGGCAGAGGAAGAAATTGAAGAGAATGTGCCACAGGAAGATGCTATAGAACTTTCTATAGAATGCCCACAGGAAATGAAAATAAAAAATGTCCCTTCAATCTAGGAGAAAATGAGCTAAGAGAAGAGTTGCTTGATTTAATGGACAGGGATAGCTATGTTAAGATCAATGACAGAAATAGACTGCAGAAGGTCAATAAAACCCAAAAAGTAAGACGTCTGATAAAACAAACAAACACAGTAATTAGGACTGTCCATAGAGATCCATGCAGTATATCAGAAGTAAACAGGACATATTACTGTGCAGCTAAATTAATAACTGATAAGGTCCTACTGCAAGAACACAGGGTAGTGAGGGAAAGGTAGGGGGAAAATCAAATACCATCATGGAATTATCGACTAGAGAAAACTATAAAGCAGTTAAGAGAAAGTGTCACTGTTAGAAGAATATGGAAGATCAACAAAAATACTAAGTAGACGTAATAAAAGCAATGCACAGTATTAGAACAGACCACAATCTATCATGTGCTATCGCAAATCTTATTCTTCATTTGGCTTTTCCGGCTTAGGGGTCGCAACAGCGGATCACCTGTCCGCTCATGATTGTCAAGTCTTAGCCCAGGCAGAAAAGCTTAGAAGATACATAGATAAATATAAAGGAAAAGTACAAAATAAATTTATTGATGACCCAAAAAAGTTTTATAAGAGAGTTGGGAAACAAGATAATAAAAGGAATTGAAAGACCATGTATCCCCATACTAATTGCAGAAGGAGTCATCACTGGGCACATTATGGGTGCTGCAAAGAGCAGTTCTGGCTGACATCAAAGACTGAAACAATACTAATTTCATGAACTTCAACTGTACTTTGACTTTTGAATGGGGTCCATTCCCATTGTGATATTAGAAACCCAAAAGATTTGAAAAAATTAAAAATGCAAAATTTGTTGTTCTATCAACTTTCTAAGTTTGTAAGAGCAATATTTAAAAGGTGGCCCTATTTTTGGCCTTTGTCCCCCCATTATCTGTGGCTTTGTCCAGATTTCTTGCTCTAAGTCTAAGAGGTTGAGCAGTATGGGGGTGTAAGAGGGAGGTAGGGGGTGTATGTGTATCATACCTCTCAACTGTACAGATTCTCACAGAATGTCCAGGTTTTTACCCCATATTTTTGTCTGTTCCTCATAAAAAGGATTGTTGTTGCTAATTAATGACAGACATTTGAATTTTAGACTTCATATCCTTTAGATTAGAAAATACATGTTTGTGTCTTTCGGCTTTTTCCCAGTTAGGGGTCGCCACAGCGGAACTCCGGTCTGCTAATGATTGGCAGTGGAGTGGATTTTTACATACCGGGTTACCAGCCCTGATGCACAACTTTCAACGAAGGCACGCCCCATTCATGTATGCCTCCACACAGAAGACGCTCTAGCTGAGAATCGAACGGGACAACGTCTTGCTATGAGGCGACAATGCTACCGCAGCACCACCACCGCAGTTAGATTAGAAAATACATACTAAGATCCTATTATCCTAGCATTTCCAAGTTCATGAGAGCAATATTTATAATCTGCCCCTATTTATTTTAGGCTTTGTCCATATGTCTAGCACTAAGAGGTTGAGGTGTGTGTGTGAGAGAATGAAATGCCCTAGTTATGGTTAGCATGTGGTTAGTAATTTGCTTAGGCTCAAACCCTGTACTTCAGCTACAGGAAACAAGAGCCAGAATCCTTTCTACCCCAACTACCAAGTTGCATTTTTCAAGGAAAAGAGTTTCAGGTCCATTTTTTAAGGAATTTAGTTTCAAGCGCATTTTCAAGGATCTGTGAGCTTCAGTGGAAGAGAAGTTTATCGCTGCTCATTCGAAGTCTGTTTACAATGTGCAAGTGTTTTGTTTAGCAAATAGTATCACTGTTGTGGTATAGAGTTTTAAAGCAGTGTTAGTAGCCCAATGGGTAGCATACTTGTGTTTCGATGCAGAAGGCTATAGGTTCTCCTCCCACTGCATGTAGCTAGACTGCTGATACTCTGTTGTATTTTAAGGGGTTAGGGCACTGCAGTCCTGAGTATGTCCTCCTTTGGATGAGATGCCTGGTAATTATGAACCTGTTTTCAGTTTGACATCCATTCCCTGTGCAACATTACTAGCTTAACTTTTTTTAATGTAACATAGTAGAAAATTATTTCTTCAAGTGCAGCAGTCACTGAATTTGTAGAAGAAACACTGAAATATCAAGTTGTTTGCTAAGCAGCAACCTTTTCATTAGTTACAGATCTCTTTAATGTGGAATAATTCAGATGACTTTTACTTTTGCAGAGATTGTGCATATTGACTGATATTGGTGGATTGTAATGACAAAAGTTTGAGTGACCTTTTATGGTTGAAATGTTCTAAATTGGGCAGTTTTGTCATTATTGGTTCGTATGCTTTATTTCATTGCTTACTGTAAAAATGTTCAAAACTATAAATTTAAATCACACTAACAAGTGTGCTGTATTTTACAAAGGATATAATTTAAATATTATATATTAGAATTTAATTATACAATCAGCCAGGTGAATCAAAGAAACTTCTGCATGGTCCTAAAAATGTGTGCAAGGGGCCTGTGATTTGAAAACAGCCCAATGGTAAACTTAATCCCTGGCCAGATGCATTTTCTTTGACTGTGGGTTTCAATGCTGTTTCAGTGAATATAAGTTTTAATGCTAAGTCTGTTTTCATTGTAAGACTGTATTGCTTTGTTTACCAAATATCTATCAGTGTTTGTGCTATAAAATTTGAAATTAAAGTGTTAAATTAAATCCATATATTAATAATAAATACAAAACTATGGCAAATGCCTCCAAGAAGTGCAAAGTAGTGCAAAAAAACTGTTTGAACAACAACAGTGTAGTGTTTTGTTTTTCGAACAGTTTTTAAATCCAGATATTTGTAATCACTGTAGAAGTAAAGAAGAAAACAGTATATGCACACTGAGAATTTTGAACAATGGCAACTGGGGAGAAATAGCCAAATAACGGGATACTGGATTGGCTGCAAGGGGGGGAGGGGGGGAGGGGGGTAGTTGATCCAAATGCAACGTATGCGTACAGCCACATTTTTGTTTACAAAAAAGCATGGAAAATATGTAATGCTTTCTTTCTTTAACATTAATTATTAATATTCATCTAAAAACATAATCCAAAATATAGCCCCCCCCCCAAATTTTTTATTTATTTATTTAACATTTTTTAAAATATTTCCCTTATAAAAGGGTCTTCCAGCTTGCATAGTTTTGGAACCACTGCTGCACCCTGTTAAATATTTTCTGCCTTTTAGGAGATGGAGGTTGAGAATCTGGTACAAAAGAAGTGGCTAAAGAGGCATTTTCTAAGTTTCCAAGTGCTGGAGGAGAAGCCCAGGTCTAAGAATATCCATATGGAAAGGGTCAAATTATGGCTTTTGTATCCCAGATGTTTCTTTCCCTTCCTATGTGGAAAAATCTATCATCTTCGGTATAATCTCATCAAAAGAAATTTCCTTATTAGGAGCATCCGAGCAAAGAAAATCTCCCACATCTGACTTATAGTCAGAAGAAGGAAGGAAGTGAAAGGCATAGTCCAAGCCCTCCTTATTACAGTGATCCCCTTCATCCGAAAAAGAATCCCTTTTCCTTTCAGAAGGAAGATGAGGAGGGAAAGATTATCCTGGCAGTGAGGCTTGAACAGTCTTTAACAGTCCTTGAGCTAAAGCAAACCTGTTATCCTGAAGGGTCTGAGGAAGAGATTCCTCAGGAACAATTTGCCTAGGAGTGCAAGGAGGAGAAATATGTTTTGTTTTCTTCAACCTTTTACTTGGGATAGCTGCTGAAATTTAGGTGCTAAGGGATGGACCTCTGTTTCACAACATTCATTCTTTTCTCTGATGAGAACTTGATGAAAACTCCCTTCAACATCTGTTATTCAAAATCTAGATTCATAGGTTCATAGGTAGGTACTAGGCTATCTGCCCGAGGGCATTTATAAGACTAGCCAGAGTGTGTCGGCTTTCACTGCCCCATTGATTAATTAACTGAGCCTCTGTCAAGCAGAGCCAATGAAGTGATCCCAGCGGTGTATTTTCTGTTACCCATCCACTCGTCAAGGCTTCTCTTGAAGAGTGTTAGTGAGGGGCTCTGCCTAATGTAGTTAGGAATTTTGTTCCAAAGCATGGGGAGTCTCTGTGACAGGAATTTATCCCTTCAGCATGTTCTATTTATTGTTGTGGTGAGGTTTAGCTCACTAGAACACGTGGCTCGCAGTGACTTGGATTTCTTTAGGTGGACCATGTCCATCAGTTCTGAGTTGGACATGGCTTTGTAAGTCAGGCAGAGATCACCTCTGAATAAGCGATATGTCACTGAATAATGCCGGAGTTCTTTCAGTCGGGCTGCATAGGACATATGTTTGAGGCCAGTAATCCTCTTGGTGAGGTGCTTTTGTGGTCTTTCCAGCTGTTGGAAGTGTCTTGTGAGGTGCATCCCAAATGGGACATTGTACTCTATGATGGGTCTGATGAGTGACGAGTAGAGGGCCACTATAATCTCTTTATTTGTAGATGCAAACTCCTTAGTAATTAGATGGGCCACATAGAAGGATTTCCTAACTACTTTGGCAATATCATTGTCAAAGGAGAGATTACTATCTACCTGGGTCCCCAGATCTCTTATTACCTCTTCTGTATTAAGGGGGCTGCTGCCTATGTGGTAATTTGTGGGTGTTTTATTTTTCCCAAATGGGATGACTATGCATTTTTTGGCATTTAGCTTGAGTCCATGACTTTGACACCAGGTGTCTGTCTCAGTAAGGCCTTTTTGAAGGATGTCCATGTCAGCCGGAGAGTCAGTTATGGCTCCCAGTTTGCAGTCATCAGCGAACTTGGTTAGCCATAGTCCTCCTGTGTTTGCCTCTACTTCTGAGAAATATATGCCAAACAGTAGGGGTCCCAGAACCGAGCCCTGCGGGACACCATTTGTGACTGGTTTAGAGTCGGACCTGGAGCCCGCTATTCTTACAGTGTGAGTTCTGTCTGTAAGCCAGTTGGCATCCCATCTTGTGACGTAGGGGTTTATGTTCAGGCTGATTAGTTTTTCTATAATACCTGAGTGAGGAATGGTGTTGAACACCTTGGCGAGATCAAGGTAGGCTGTGTGAACCACCTTTCCCCTCGTCTATGGCCTTGGTAACTATCTCAAAGAAGTCAATCAGGTTTAGTAGGCATGATCTGCCCTTAACAAAGCTGAACTGGGTCAGGTCAAGTGTTTGTAGGTTCCCAATGTCTTTGTTAATGAGTTCCATGATGATGCGCTCCATAGCCTTGCAGACCAGGCTAGTCAGGCTTATGGGGCACTAGGTACCAGGGTCAGTTGTGGCCCCTCCTTTGTGGAGCAGAATAACCATTGCTGTGGACCATTCTATGGGCATATAGCCTGTGGAGAGGCTGAAGTTGGATAGCATGTTTAGGTGGTGTCGAGGGAGCTCAACTTCAGATGGCCAATGAAAAAAGAGTTAGAATGTCAATCAGTGGCAGTGGATGTGCCTGTACTTCTGGTCATAATGGCCTCCAAGGATGCAGTTCTAGAAGAACTGGGATATGCCAACAGATGGTCCGCAGGCTACAAAAGCGTACCTTTGATGGAAAAAAGAAAGCAAAGGTCTATTCCAAATCATCAACTTCTTTTGCAGTTTTTCCCTTTGCCCCTTTTTAGTTGGAGGGTAAAGCACCGTAGAAGATGATGTGGATGGCCTGGCTGCACATGCCAGTGACGGTAACCTCTGGTTTCCAATATATTGGCCAAGGGTCCTTAGTTGATGTCTAAGAGTTTTAGGAGTAAAACTCTGACAGGACTTGACACTGAGTTCCATCCCCAGGCATAATAGACAGCTAGCTTGGTAGTCTTGTTAAGGCATTTGTCTGCCACAGTCGCATTTCCCACTTTCTTTCACAGACATAATCGAAAAAAACACAAATTCTGTCGTAAAGGAAGAAAGAATCCCCAGTGGGTTATTTACCTGTCTGAGCTTCAGAAACTGTAATTGAAGGTATGGAAAACCTGTTTACTACGTGATAGATGTCTGCATATACAAACACGGGAAGAAAGTTCTGAAAATTTCACTAATATATGTGCTTCTTCTATTTGCATACTGGTGCGACGGTGCATGCCTAGGCTTGTAGGGGAAGGATCCTGAGTTTTAGAAAGCTGGCAGAATAAATAGGAGCTATACAGAGAAAGAGACCATGTCAAGGATAGTGCTCCAGTGAAAAAATGAAGAATATCTAAGAATGAAAGACAGAGTATTCCCAGTCTAACTGGTAAGCATGGTCAATGTAGCAATCTCAAGCAGTCCAGAAATTAAACTGATAACTAATCAAGTGTAGGAAAAAAATCAGGGACAACTAGCACTAAATCTAGCTAAACAATGTCTGAGAATATGCATGGCAGAATATTTAAAAACAGCTGCAATCAGTTCTGATGGAAAATCATTAATAGAGTATTGCACACACCAAACATTTGAATGTTCTGACACATGTACCATAATCGTAAAGTGCAGTCAGTTAACATAATGCTGAACTTTATAAACCTGAACTATGAAAAATTGAGACAAAATCCAAAATAACCTGTTAGACACATGCTGTAAATGTTTCACAGGTAATCCAGATGGACTGTATTCTAACATATGCTTTGCAGTAAGCAATGAGTGAGCAGATGCTTATCTAATGTCTTGTGGTTTACCTTGGTGGACACATAGGAAACAACAGTTGTCTTAGAGTATTTTGTGGCCTTATGCTTTTCATTCCAGTTTGGGCAGTGTGCCCATAACATAGATAATTCCTGCTAACATCACATAATCCAGGCAGGCATAGTGCCAGAATCCATATGCTACCCCTAGAGTCAATAGTGGTGCATTGATATACATTTATCATTGATGGAAGATGGAGAACAAAGTGAAAGCAAAACATGAGAAAAAGAGAGATGGGAAGAGAGAGCGAGAGAGACATTTCACACACACACACACACACACACACACACACACACACACACACACACACACACACACACACACACAAACTGAGGAGCACAGTGCATGCAAGTGACTTCACATATGTGAAAGTTGGAAAGGATAACACAGCCATTTCAAAGAAACATCCAGGAATACCTTACAAATTGACATAGGGGAATTTTTATGACTTAATAACATGTCAAGTCATATTGCAAAGTAGTCCAGAAGACAAAATAATACAGAAGACAAATAAATAAGCATGTAAGCAATGTTCTAACAGCCAGGGCAGACAGAAGAAGAAATGAAACTGGATGATCACTGAAAGAAAACGTACGGCAGAATGTTCAAATACATGTCAGTCTCACACTAGTATTAACTAAGGTTAATGAGACAGCAGAGCTAGAATATTTAAATGAAGATACTGTTGCCCCCAGCAATAAAAGTAGTTAAATTAATGCTGCAGAACATTCAAAGAGTAAATGTTAGGATGTTTAGATGAGCTACAGTTATCTTGAACACATAATTAACTTAAGAGCAATGGAACCGTTGTACAGAATGGCTTCCTTGAATCAAGTTCTTTTATTTGGATTGCTTTCTGAATAACAACTCTTAAAGTCCGAGTCCATTGTTTAGAGAATATTGTGTTTTCTTTAAGGTTCAGAAGTCTGTTTGTAGGCTATCATGTAGGAAACTGCAGAGAGATAATAAAAAAATGTTTTAGTTTACTACGTGAGTAGCATCTTCTGATGAACAGTATTGTCAATGAATATAAATACAGAGACCAACTTCTTAAATACTCATTTGTAAACTCTCCTATAACAGTTGCAGAGACAGTGAATTAGGCACACATGGATTATTTTGGAACATACTTGACCTATTGTGGAACATACCTGGACTGTTTTGGATTATCAGTCTAATAACCAGTAAGGTATAGTTGAATGCCTAGGCAAATTTCTGTAGAGTAATTTACATACTATGTTGTGGTGCAGTTTCTTAATGTTTTATCATCTCAATTTCTGAAGTTATGGACTTTGCAGAACCCCTTGAAGCATGTTGCATCCCATCATCCTTGTACAGCCTGGTACATGCTTCATATGACTTCCACTTGACTTTTGGACTTGTAACTCCATGAAGAACTAATGAGCCGAGAAGAACTTAACTGGAGTTCTACCTGGCAAAAAAAGTAAGTAAATACATTTTTTTAGGGGGCAAACTTACCTGCACTCCATGTGGGAGGAGAAGATTTGGGCACCCCACACCTCTGGAACATATTTATATATATGGCATGTCCATGGCTGCACCAACATGAAGAAAAAGGAAATCTGTGATGAGTATCTCTGCACACTTAGCAAATGCACAGCAGTGATGTTGTATAGAAAATACTGAGCATTGTTTTCTATACGAAATCACTTAGCAACTGCACAACAATGATTTTGTATAGAAAACAGTGCTCACTGACTAACCTTGGTGAGTTTACCTCACCATCTACAATCTCATCCAGTTTGCAGTCAACAGTCTGTAAGGAGACATGACGTTAGCTTTTCCTGAAAAAAATGAAGTTAAAAGCAAAGTAAAGAAAAGAGACTGAGAGAATATTATTTATTTTCTTATTTACTTTAGGCTCTGTCACTTTGCAGGGCATATTGCAGCACCTATGACTGTGGGAGTGAACATAACATCCAGTGTGATTGACTTTGGGATACGGCTGGGAGAACACATAATCACAGCTGAGGGCAACTGTGGTTTATGCTATCGGCAAAAAAAAAATCTGCCTTGTTAAATAATGCCTTGCTCAGTCTGATGTTCTGAATCCATTTACTGACATTTCTTAATGAGAGAGAGTTTCTCTGAGGTACTGACCTTTCCATTATCAGGCAACACCTTTTTAGGATTGTACAAAAAGTGAGTGCTGTTACCCCTATTAGCAGCTATAAACAAGGGATAAAACACTGATTATTCACTAGGTAGCACAAAATAATAAAATCAAACATACAGAGCAGCCTTATTGTTTGTGTAGCAGACATCATTTAACAAAACACTGTAGGCTACTGACCATGTATAGTGACACAGTAATTGTGATTTAGCAGCACATTGACAAGCAGTAGCAGAGAGGACCAACCCCTCATATTGGCTTACATTTTTCCCTAAAACAAATGGATCTATGCTTAATTGTTGTCTTTCTGACACTAACACATTTATCAAACAGTCCCTATATTTAAGTTAACAAGTGGCAAAATCAGGCTGTATGCTGGAGTGGACTTATGGCTCATTCCACTCTATAGAAAATAAAAAAAAAACATTTGCATCGTGACATTTTTAAGTTCTTGCAGCTGCCTGAACACCACCAGTACAATAGCTGTTTCTGTTCCATATGACACATGGGTCAGTCTGCTTTTATTTCTAGATGTCAATTCTATTACATTCATATCGTGGATGCTAACAAATTATTTACCTACATTTTCTTGATTTTTAGGGAGATGTTATCACCAAAAAAGTCTGTAAGGCTGATTGTGGAAGACTAAAGGATTTCCACACAAATTATATTTTCTTTTAATGAATTTTACTTGCCATAAAAATCTGCAAATCCTTATGTCAAGGGTTCCGCGGTGTAATAAAAAACAGTATTTATAAGCCTTAAAATCTTTTTTGATAACAAAAAAATCCATTATAGAGACTCAGAGGACCATCCTGAACCACATTGCTACCATACTGGAAAAGCAGACTGAGGTGGTAGGGGGTCTCTGAGATTCTCTAAAGAAGTACACACATCTTAGTGGCTACAAGTTGATAAAGAAAAGCTGTATAAAGTGTATGTGTGTCTATGGGGTAAAATTCAGGAATGCACAAAACTGGTAAAAAGACAAGCAACATACATCTCCCACCTCAGAGATGAAAATTTCAAGGCACAGTGAAAAACATTGTAGTTTCCGGTAGTTCAGCTGAAATTTTAAGAAAAAGTGTGTGTGTGTGTGTGTGTGTGTGTGTGTGTGTGTGTGTGTGTGTGTGTGTGTGTGTGTGTGTGTGAGTGTGTGTGTGGAATAGGCAGTATAATCGTAATGACACAGTTGGCATTATGCTTAAGTTATTAAGTTATTTACCTCCCATGCACAAACAACAAGGCTTGATCGTAACCACTAGCCAATGCTTCTGTGGGGTTTGTGTGTTCTCCCTATGTTTCTTTGGGGATTCCTTCCACCTCCCAAAACATACTTGGTGTTTCCATCTCAGACTCACACAAGGATGGAGATGTAGGCAGTAGCTTAGAGTCTACATAGTGCCAATCAAGGGAAGAGGTACATAAAGTAACCACGTTAGACATCAACTGTGGTGCTCGGTACCCTTTAGGTAAGAGACCGCAGCTCACAGACTACATGCTATGTCAGGACTAGCCTGTCAGTGGTGTAAAAACCAGTTCTAGGTGATTTGGTTGTGTTGAGTAATGTTGGCAAAAAATGGGGCATGGGTATTTGCCAGTGGTAACTGGGTTGAGGCCCTGGCCTACTCTGACTTACACCAGGGACCCATGCTAACAGTAGGAGGGGGTCTGTGTGCTCTTATTGGTCAGTATCTGCCTATCATAAAGCCCAGTAGCCCTGGGTCAATAAGCTACTGGCTGGCTGGCTAGTGTCCAGTTGCACAACTTGGGTTAACTGGTATAGCCCAACTGATCGAAAGCTGGACATAAAGCCAGTCAACCTGCCAGGCACAAATTAAGGATTACTTCTCTTAGTCTAAGTTCACTGACAGGAAGCAGCTTAGACACCCTGTGTATTCAGGAGACAGGATGGAAGGGCAAAGTAGCAAAGCTACTTGGCTTAATATCCAGAGCCTACTACTAAGGGGGAGGACAAGCTAGAAATGGTGCCAGACTAACAATAGTATGGGAACTGTGATGAGGGAGAGACTTCATCAGATAGTGAGGATGTCATCAGAGTTATTGAAAGACTCATGGCAATCAAGAGTCCAATGTAAGTATAGGGCACTGTTCAGTTTATGCCCTACAGCAGGGTTGTGGTAGCAAGGAACAGAGTGTATTCAGGCAACAGTTGCAGGAGCAGCTAAACAAAGCAGACATCATGAGCTGGTGCTGATAATGGCGGACCAAAATGCACATGTAGGGATAGACAAAACAGGATATGAGGACTGCCTTGTTTCACATGGGTCGAGCAACAGAAATAAAGATGGACAGGCCATGCTAGATTTCTGTGGTACAAATGACTTGATGGTAGCCAACACATGAGTCAGCAAGAGATACAGTCACAGGATCATAAAAAAGAGAGGCCAACATATACCTCAGATACACATCCTCCTAGTAAGGAAAGGGCACTGCGATAGAATCAGTGATTGCAAAGTTATCCACAGTGAAACAGTGGGCCCACAGCATAAATCAGTAGTTGCCACAATCAGCTGCAAGCAGAAGTTAAAGAAGGCTTCAACAGAGACCAGGCTGAAGACCTGAAAGTTGACTGGAGAGAAAGCACAGCAGTTCAAGGAATTACTTAGGACTCTAGCACCTCAAGAAGAGGAAGAAATAGGTGGAAGTGAAGAAGAATGGCAGCACCTAAAAACATGTCTGAGGGCTATAGAACAGATATGTGGCCAAGCCAGGTATGGAAATAAGTTGTATAAGGAGAGCTGGTGGTGGAGTGCAGAAGTTGACAGTATCATCAAAAGAAGGAAAGAGTGTGGAAAAAAGTGGGAGATAGAAAAGATGGATCAGCCTAAGAAGGACTACTGGTCGACTAACAGAGACTGAAAGAGTACTCACAATAGCAATTACTAGGCATCAGAAGCACTCTACCAGTTTCTGGAAAGTGAGTCATTAGAGGGCACAAAGAAACTCTACCAGGTTGCAAGGCAAAGACAGAAAGATAAAGAAGATATTCAACAGACACCCTTCATAAGAGATGCCAGCAACAAGCTGCACACCACTCCTTAGGACACTAAAGGCAGATGAAAGGAGTACTTCCAGCAGCTTTTGAATGAAGAAAACCCCACAGAAGTTGTACTGCCCCAGACCTAACCTACAATGCAAAAACAGGAGGCACTCACCCTCGAAGAAGAGCAACAAGAAGTTGTACTGCCCTAGCCTTAACCTACAATGCAAGAACAGGAGGCACTCATCCTCGAAAAAAAGCAGCACTAAGGCAGATGAAGTCAGGGAAAACAGCAGGCTCAGATGAAGTTGCAGCTCTGAGGGTGCTCATAGTCATGTGGAGAGAGAGCTATAGCCCAGATGAATGGAGAATAAGTGTACCACTTCTAATGAACAAGAAGAAGAGAAGAAGGCATTCACAACTGTGGGCAGTGTAGAGGTATCAAACTTCTGTCATATTGCATGAACATTCTAGAGAGGGTGATTGATAAACAAATATGCAGAGTAGTACAAAATAAGATGGGAGATGAGTAGTTTGAATTTAGATCAGGCTGTATCACAGCCAGCCGGATGTTTGCAGTGGGACAGATAGTTGATAAGAAGCTAGAGATGAGGAAAGAGCTCAACTGGGCATTCCTAGACTTGAGAAAGGATATGACATGGCTCCAAGAAAGCTGATCTGGGCAGTTCTGTGATGGATTGAAGTCCCAGAAACATTGGTATAATTAGTGCAGGCACCCAGTGATACAGGTACAAACAATGCTCAAACTCACAGAAGGGCTCCCAGTGGGAGTGGGTGTATCAAGGATCAGGTCTAAGCCAACTGCTGTTCATACTGGTGATAGACTACTTTAGCAAAAAGGTTTGCGGTGATAGATAGCAAAGCTACTATATGCATATGATGTGGCATTACAGGCAGCCTCTAAACAAGACCTTCATCAAATGATAGTGGAGTGCAATGCACAACTGCAGGCATATGGGATGAAACTGAATACAGATAAGACAGTTGCAAAAGCATCAAACTGAGGAAATCAGAAGATGCTGAGAACCAAGATCGAAGGGAAAATAATGGAATAAGTTTACAGCTTTAAGTATGTGGAAGGAGTGGTTGAAGAGAAGGGATGTCTGAATGAGGATGCCAAAGCTATAATCAGAGGGGCTGCAGTCAATTGGCACAGAGTGTCAGGGGCAGTGTATGACAGAAGAGTACAAAACAGTGATGCAACTAGTACTAATGTACAGGTTTGTAGATGTCCTTCAAGGATGCATCTGCAGTCCTTACATATGGGTTGTCCTGCCTCAGGCAGCCCTTCGGTCGGCCGGATTCCAAAGTCTGGGTCCGGCATCGGCTAATGTCGCCCCTCTCCCAATGCCAGAGCGCCTGGGATATAAAAGCGTCAGCTGATGCCATCTTCCTCAGTCTTTCTTGCCGCGTGGTGCCCGAAGCAGAAGCAGTTCGTAAGTGCCGGTCGGCCAGCTCCTGTAATTTCAGCTACCGAAGACTTCAAAAAGCTAAGTACCCCGTTGGGGACTCTTTCTTGCCTCAGCCGATGTCAGATCAAACGGTTAAAGTTAACAATTGTTTAACTTGTGGGAAACAAATACCTCATAAGGATTTCCACTCTTACTGCCTCCCCTGCCTAGGCCCAGACCACGACGTCTCGGCCTGTGCAGCCTGTGCCTCCTTCAATAGATGCACTCTTAGGCGTCAGTCGGAGTTTGCAGAGGAATTTTTTCGGGATAGTTACTGTTACAAGATGCCGTCGGAGCTTCCGACTACTCATTTAACCAAAAAACAGAAGGACAAGGACCGACACATGCGGACCGTGGTTTTGGCTGAAACCACGCCTAGGCTTACCGCGAGTGTCTCTGTATCTGCTGAAACAGAATCCTTGGTGCTTCCGACCGACGAAACCGCACAACCGACAACCTCGGTCCCGGAGGCCACCTCTGAGTCGGTCATAGAATTCCCCTCTGAAACCGGTGCTCTGGAAACAACCGACACCATTTCTCTAGATAAAACTACTCCAGCACGTGGGGCAGCCAGGCCTCCTGCATCCATGTCCATAAAGGCATTTACACGTGCTAAAGCTGCTAAACAGCCAAAATCTCTCCCTCCCAAGGCTATTCCTCAGGGATCCACTACCGGTTCACAGATTTTAAGTTTAGCTGAGGACCTTATTACCTTAATTAGGGGCTCTCAGCCACATCCGGACAGGGGCTCTCAACCTCCTCTAGACAAAAGGCCCAGGGTTGAGCACACTGATCCCCAGTCTTCTGATGAGGCCTCAGATGACTCTGCCCTATCAGACTACCAGGAGGAGGCCATTACGGCCTACGAGGATTCTGATGCAGAGGAATCTATTCCCTCGGCCTCCCCTCCTGAAGAGTTGTCCTTTGGGGAGACCCTTCACTCCATGAGAGAGCATTTCAAATGGCAGGGCCAGGAATTCTCTGATTCCAGGAAGAGATTAAGGACTTTTTTGCATTTACCTCAGCATAGACCTTTGGCTATTCCTCCTGTTTTAAATGTCATTGATGATGTGTACTCTGAGTCTAGCATTTCCCCTGACTCCCTTCCTCCGGCTCCTGTCAAACCCGACAGGTACTACAGGGTCCCAGACTCACATCATTTCCTTTACAAGGGCCACTCTGCTGACCCAGAAACTATTTCCCAGGGCCCTAAAGGGGTTGCAACCACCACTACTAAAAATCCACTTCCTTCTGAAAGGGAGTCCAGGGCTTTAGAGAGATGGGGTAAAAAAGTGTATACTTCTTCCACTCTTTCTATGAGGGCATTAAATTGTCAATTCCATATGATACAGTACCAAGAGTATTTGTTAGATGAATTGCATAAAAAACTATCTTCGCCTGAACCCCTAGATCGCAAGGCACTTCAGGATCTGGTACATAACTCCCAGCAGGTTAGCAACCATTTCTTGCAGTGTGGTTATGATGCATTGGAAGCTTCATGTAGGTCAACAATGACAGGTGCAGTCATACATAGACATGCTTGGCTGAAGGAACAAACTCTGCCAGATCATGTTAAAGCAAAGCTTCTAGATGCTCCGTTGGAAAAGCACAAGTTATTTGGCTCCACGGCTCAGGAGGTCTTAAAGAAATTTGAGGAAAAGGCTAAATCTGTACAAACAGTCAAAGATTTTCTGCAGGTCCAACCACCAAGATTCAGCAGAAATTGGCCTTCTAAGAATTGATCCTTTCTGGACACAGACAGATCTCAAAGAGGCAGAAACAGGCGTGCCAGAGGTAGAGGGCAAGCCCGAGGCTCCTACAGAGGACGTCAATGGCAGCCTCCTAACCAGAGAGGTACTGCAGGGCCTACAACTACTACACAAGGACCATCTCAATGACTTGATTTTGACCCCGCCAACCAGGGCTCAATTGGAAGCACCTTTGGGCGGAAAGCTATCTTTATTCTAAAAAAATTGGCACAGTGTTACAAAGGACAAATGGATACTGCAAATAATAGACAAAGGATACAGATTCCATTTTCATACATTACCAAAAAGACAAGGCATGCCAAACCTGCCACCAAACCAAAGGGCAGACGCTTTCAAGCAAATTTCCAAACTACTACAAATGAAAGCGATAGAAAGAGTTCCTCTCACAGAACAAGGCCAAGGATTTTATTCCAGACTATTCCTTGTTCCAAGAAAAGAAAAGCAATGGAGGCCTATTCTGGACTTGTCCACACTGAATACTTACCTCATCGTGCCAAAATTCAAAATGCTGACCTTACAGCAACTCCTTCCCATGCTGGGCAAGGGGTCCTGGCTGGTAACTCTAGACCTCAAGGAGGCATACCTGCATGTCCCTATCAGACAAAGTTGCAGAAGACACCTCAGATTTCTTGCAGGTTCAGAGCATTATCAATTCTCAGCATTGCCTTTTGGCTTATCTACTGCGCCCAGAGTATTCACGAAATGCCTGGCATCAGTAATTGCACATTGCAGACTTCAGGGGATTCAAATATACCCATACCTGGACGACTGCCTCATACAAGCGGACAGCCAGCTAACACTGGTAAAACACTTAAACTATGCCATCCGACTACTACAGGCCTTGGGATACACAGTCAACATTCAGAAATCAAGACTTGTTCCATCCCAACGAATAATTTTCCTGGGTGCAAAACTGGATACAAACACCCAAATGGTTTTTCTCACAGAAGAAAAACAAGCACAATTACCGGATTACTTCAGAAATCTGACAACACAAACCCAGCTTACTGCAAGGAAGATCCTGCAGGCCCTGGGTTTCATGGCATCTTGCATTCTTCTGATTCCACTAGCAAGGCTGCATATGAGGAAGCTACAATGGTATCTAAGGAGTCTATGGTCTCAGCACAGTCACAGCCTAGGAACTTTGATCCCCCTCATTCCATGCCTTCAAAAGGAATTCCTGTGGTGGGCAAAAGCAAGCCAGTCAAACAAGGGCCTGCCTTTCAGCAAACCACATACCAGCCAAACCATTACAACGGATGCCTCAGACCATGGATGGGGAGCACACATGGAGGGCAAATGCATTCAAGGACAATGGACACAAAAAGAGTTGCATCTGCACATCAACCAAAAGGAAATGCTGGCAGTTATACATTCCATCGAGGCCTTCAAGCACTTCCTGCACCAAGGTCACCTGTTAATAAAGACAGACAATACCACAGTTATGTGGTACATAAACAAACAAGGAGGTACCCATTCATACCCTCTGTGCAGGCTGGCAATGAATCTGTGGGAACTTTCCCTAAACCTCAATATAGAGTTCCATTCCCAGTTCGTACCAGGAAAAGACAATGTACTGGCGGACAGCCTGAGCAGAAACATCATGGATCCACACGAATGGATGTTGCACCCAGATATCTTTCTCCAGATAACACAATCATGGGGAAGGCCGGACATAGATCTATTTGCCTCCCACCACAACCATCAACTGAGGAAATTCTGCACAAGGACATACCATCCTCAAGCATGGAAAGTGGACGCCCTCTCCTTCAGCTGGAAAACTCTAACAGTATATGCGTTCCCACCGCTGCCATTAATGACCAAGGTCTTACTGAAGATCAGGACAGAGCAACCAAAAGTAATTCTGATAGCTCCGGACTGGCCAAGACAACACTGGTACCCACTGTTAAGGAGCATGTCACACACGAAACCTTGGCCTCTACCACAATGGACACTTCTACTGACACAACACAATTGCAAGACTCTGCACTCCAGCCTCAAAACCTTACAGCTGACAGCCTGGAAAATACCTTGACTCCTCGCCAGGATAAGCTATCCAAGAGGGTACAGGATATCATCATGGAAGCCCGGCGGCCTTCCACAAGAAAAGCATATTCAGCAAAATGGAAAAGATTTCGTACCTGGAGCACCACAAAGGGTCAAGATCCGACAGTCATGAGCATTCCACATATTTTGGAATACTTGGCTGAAATGCTCCATAATGGCCTTTCTTATTCCTCCATAAAGATTCATGCTTCAGCAATTTCAGCAGAGTACAACACTGATCCACCTGTATTCTCTCATCCTCTACTAAGGCAGTTTCTAAGAGGGATAAAAAACATCAACCTCCAAGGAAACCACCAGTGCCTACATGGGACCTTAACTTCATGTTGGAAAAATTAACTCTCCCTCCCTTTGAACCAGCAGCATCTTCAGAACTACAATTCCTATCTTGGAAGACTGCCTTCCTTCTGGCCATAACCTCAGCAAGAAGAGTATCTGAATTACAGGCCCTCATGGCAGTTCAGCCATTTCTCATTTTTCATCAGGACAGAGTCTCTTTGAGAACCAATCCTTCTTTCATGCCAAAGATGGTATCCAGGGTTTCACTGAACCAAGCTATTCACCTGCTGACCTTCTTTCCAAATCCACAAAATAAAGGAGAGAAACTTCTGCATACTTTGGACACCCACAGACAGTTGCGCTACTACTTGGACAGAACTAAGACTTACAGAAAAACTGACCAACTCTTTGTAGCGGAGAGAAACTTCTGCATACTTTGGACACCCACAGACAGTTGCGCTACTACTTGGACAGAACTAAGACTTACAGAAAAACTGACCAACTCTTTGTAGCATATGCTGCTGGTGTACAAGGAAAAGCAATTTCCAAACAGACAATTTCAAAATGGATAGGAAATTGCATTCGGTTCTGTTACTCCTTTCATGGAAAAGCTGTGCCAGTTGGCATAAGGCCTCATTCCACCAGAGCAACAGCCACCTCCACAGCCTTCTTAAGAGGGGTGGCTACAAAGGACATTTTATAAGCTGCTACATGGAGCTCTGTGCATACATTTTCCAAGCATTACAACTTGCCCTTATATTCCAGATCCAGAGCAGGCTTTGCTAGTGCAGTCCTGCAGGGCATATTAGCTACACCATCCTTTTCTTAGGTCCTACCTCCCCCATCTTAGCTATGGTATTCTACCCATATGTAAGGACTGCAGATGCATCCTTGAAGGACATAGTACAGTTTTGTACCTACCATAAATGTAGATGTCCGATAGGTATGCATCTGCAGTCAGGTTTTCCCTCCCTCCTACCCCTCTGTGGTATACTATGGGTACATATCCCTCATTTTAGCTACCTGGGGTTATCTTTTATGGTGCATTTGTTTTTTATTGATGTGCATGTTTGAAATGTTTTCCATCTCTACAAATTTAGTCTTACTTAGAGGGCAACTGGCATCTGGGACAAGAAAAACTGAGGAAGATGGCGTCGGCTGACGCCTTTATATCCCAGGCGCTCTGGCGTCGGGAGAGGGGCGACATCAGCCGACGCCGGACCCAGACTTTGGAATCCGGCCGACCGAAGGGCTGCCTGAGGCAGGACAACCCATATGTAAGGAATGCAGATGCATACCTATCGGACATCTACATTTATGGTAGGTACAAAACTGTACTTTATATAGGTTCATATTTTCAGAGATATATACTAATCTAATGACCACTATGGCCTTTCTAAGCCTAGCCATGCAAACTAGCCCAACTGTTCCCCTGTGTATCGTGGACTTTTATTAGGAGGTGTTATGTTAGTCAGGAAGTTTCTAGAGGTTATGTGGGAGTTTGATAGTTTGTAAATTACTGTCTACCTTTGCCCCTGCCTCTCTCTGTCAGACATGGGGGCCAGACCCAAGGTGAATTTTTGATTTCCCATCCTTTGCTCAAGGTTATGCTTAAATAGATTAGGGATGTACTTTGCTTCACATGGATTGAGAGCCTGTTCCAGAGCGTGGGGATCCTCTGAGGCACATACCTGTTTCACCAGTATGTCCTATGTATGTCACAAGCAAAATTTAAATCCTTGGATGTAGTGGTTCTGATGCTGTTCATTTTGCAGATGTGCAAAAGGTCCATCAGAGCTGGATCTGAGGCTACCTTGTATGCCAGGCATAGATCGCCTTTCAGTAACCTGTAGGAGACTAAGTATAACGACAGGGCTTTAGGCGATCCACAAACGGCAATGTGTTTATATCCTGGATTCTCCTGGTAAGGAACCTTTGTGGGTATTCAAACTGTTGCATATGTCTAGTTAGAAACATGCTGAGAGGGGAATTGTACTCAATTATGGGTCTGATAAGGCCTGAATTAAAGTGGTACTGTGACGTCTTGGACCTGGATGCCATGACCTTACTTATAAGCTGGGTGACATAGAATTATTTTCTTACTTCCTTGGCCCATGTGTTGGTCAAATGCCAGATTACTGCCTACATATGTGCCCAAATCTCTGACTACTGGGTCTTCTGTTAGGGGTAACTTATTGATGGAGTTATTAGCCTAGGTGGCTGTTTTCCCAAATGTGCTGTAATGCATTTTCTTGGAATTGAGTTATAATTAGTCATTTGTCTTTGTTAGACCTTGTTATAAGATGTTTGTGTCATGGGCGGAATCTTTGATAGCTCCCAATTTACAGTCATCAGTGAACGTGATCAGCCAAAGGTCCTTGACAACCGACTTTACCTTTGAGAAGTAACAAAGAAATAGGAACAGTCCCAGCATGGAGTCCTGAAGTTCCCCACTGTTGACCAGCCTGTTAGTGGACATGGTACAGAAATCTGGGCAGTTAAGGCAGAGCAGTTGAGAAAGCTCCCCTGCTCCACCTTAGTAACATATGCTAGCCCTAACCCTGACCCTAACCCTAACCTACAACTTAAATTAAAAAAAAAAACTTCCCATAACACTGCCAATACACAAGACAGCTCAGCCACTAACCACATGCACATACACTAAATCTAACCCCTAAACTAATCTTAACCCTATCCCTAAACACTCACAATCACCCACACATTTAATCTATTCCCTTACCTAACCCAGACACATTCAGAAACACACACTGCACCTACTACACATCCTGCTTACCTGTTTTGACAAAACACACATGCAACAAAACATATGTTCAATAAACTGGATGTTCGACCAAAAAACATACAATTCCTCCAGTCCACCAAATCAGTTGTCAACCAAACACACAGACCTCCCCCCCCCCCATTCACACACACAAAATGTTACCCTGTCCCTCTGTCAAAGATCTGACTTTCACAGTCCCAAGTAACAAAATCAGCAATAATACCAGCATGCAAGGAACTGACGCAGTCATTATTTATATAGCGAGCTTTGTTTAAAAAGAAAAAAAATACAAATTATTTTTCCCATTCAGACATTGCTGCTTCTGTGCAAGTCTGCAAGCTAAATCACTTCAATTTCACATGTAATAAATCACTAGTTATGTTTTTAAATTCCATATATCTAACATGCCTTTAAAAAATTGCACATGTAACTTGCTTACATGTATTAATATGAATCAGATACATGGATTAAATAGAAAATTGTGTAAGTTGTTGTCTTTTGGCTTTTCCCGGTTAGGGGTAGCCACAGCGGAACTCCTGTCCGCTAATGATTGGCAGTAGATTTATACGAATGCCGAGGTGTCAGCTCGATGTTCAACCTTCAACAAGGGCACGCTCATTTACGCATGTCTTTCGAACACCCACCCAACCGCGGGGAGGACATGCAGACTCCACACAGAAGGCACTCCCCACACTCCAACCGAGAATCAAACAGGAGAACCTCTTGCTGTGAGGCAACAACGCTACCGCTGCACCACCACAGAAGTATAGAAAATTGTGTAAGTACCATTAATAATTCAGTATGTGTAGGTAAATCAGTAAATACCATAAACGTTCAGCACATTCATTGTAGGCTCACTACTTTTAAAATACTAAACAATATGGAACACCATCTCCATCTAGTGGTGAAAAGTAATCATTCAGCCTGCACTCCCAGGGCTATTGTAAGTAGTACATGATATCATTAGTTAGATGTTGTAATACTGCCCCCCCCCCCCAAACACACACACACAAAATGCTAAGTATCATATGGTCCATTTACAAATTTTCATTTAATCCTTGTTTAAATAGTGCCCTAGTACTAAATATCCATCTTTTCCTTTTGTATCAAACTACTTAATAGTTGTATATTGAAATGACAGCCTACCAGGGAACACCTTGTCAATTCCAGTGAAGACAAACAAAAATGTTTATGTATAACAGAATGTTTATACAGTGCACTTCTTTTACATTTGTATCTAATATCACTTAGGTGATCCAGAATCCTTTCTTTCAACAAGTATTATGTCTGCTCAATCTAAAAAAAAAAAAACATAAGCAAGTGACAAGATATACTACCCACTGAGACTTACCAAAGTAAGTCTGTTGCCAGATGAGCTCTCCGACTAATTCAGAATTTGACCTTGGAATATACACATTAGTAGTGAGTGAGGGATCCTATTGAAAAATATGGAAAAAGGCACCAGAAGCCGTACGTGTAAGGACCCATTCAGAATCCCTAAGATGGGGGAGTGTAGTGTGCAATGACTGTCATGATATCCTGTCATGTACCTCTGTTAAGCAGACCACCAACAAGGCTCCTGATCTCTCCCAGAGGTCACATAGGTAGTGGTTTCCCTCGACCCAACCCCTTGGGTAAGAGAGCTGGCCAAAAGCTGATTCATCCTATGCCTGTAACAGCCAACCCTACCAGCAACCTAAGTCCTTTCCCAAACTCAGCTCACCTGTGTCACAGATGGAGACCTTGCCTCTGTGCCATCAGGCTGGCTAGTATCCAATTACTCTTGGGTAGCAGCTGATGGCTCCTTAATTTTTGAGGGGTGTCATGTTTGTACTGGAAGCAAAGGCACTTGTAGCAATCAAGTGCACCCTACCACAATGCTGCCTCTCAATGCTGTGCTGTGATCTGCCTTACTGCTTAGGAATGATTCATAACATTGTTCAGTCTGTATGCATGACATATATCTGAAGATTATTACCATGCTATCTTAATGAGGTGTCTGATGCTGTGCATCCTTGTAGCTCACTGTTTGAAAGCAGGGCATATATGTGGACAGTCGCATGTTTATCTGTACTGTAGGGTGCTCCTTTATAAGGATTTTCATAATATTATGCAGTGAAGTTGTTTTTTGACAGTGCTGCTATGTTGCTCAGAGCTGTATGCTGAGCCCCATACTTTCAGGACAGCACCATTGTGTAGTATGTGATTGCTTTCCCCTTAGATTAATCCATTGGGACCAGTTGGTACTCCAGTGGTGCTGGATTATTGAATTACATACAGTCAGGAAGATGGGGTTTGCATATGTACTCCATTGCATACACATTGGTGCAAGGCAGTATATGTGTTCTTGTCCCATTTACTAAATGCTTTGATACACAGGTATACTACCAGCCCTGCACCATTGGGCAGCAATTTTTATAATAAAACAGAAAACTAAATAAAAAATTGTTACAGAAAGAGGTTTAATTTGGTTAACAGACGCTAACTAAAATATACTTTATAGAAAGGCTGCTACACGCTCTAGGGACTTAAACCTCGTCACCACAATAAACAGAACATGCTGGAGGGATAGATTCCTGTCCCAGAGACTTCCCATACACTGGAACAAACTACCTATTTATATCAAACAAAGCTTCTCATTAGCACTCTTCAAGAAAAATCTTGATGATTGGATGGGAGATAGGAAATTCTCCCCGGGGATCACTTCTGTGGCTCTGCTCGACAAGGGCACAGGAAAATAATTTTTTTGGGTGGCGAAAGCCAGGGTACCATTTGGCTAGGCTTATATAGGCCCTAGGGCCAATAGCCTAGTACCTACCTATGAACCTATTAATAAGTAAAATTATATTAATGAGAAAGTGCAATGGTGGGGAGTGGAAAGAGGTTTGTCACTGTAAGGTGCAGAGGTTTACATTTAGAGCAGACTCTGCATGGAGGGGGTAGATTTCGGTGGCTTCTGTTTCACATACTGCAGAAAATATATACTTTATAAGCCATATTGAAACCAGAAGGTGACATGTTACAAAAAATATTTACATGGTTATGATTTTTTCACAAAACACCTTTCATATTTTAATGCAGTTATTGAACTTTTTAATAGACATTTAATCCCCTAAACATACGTATCACTGAATTATTTCTTAAGTTTATGAGAAGAAACTTCATTAGAGTTTCTACTTCAGTCTGTGCTTATATGCAGAGGATAAACAATATAGGTTCATAGGTGGATACTAGGCTATCTGCCCAAAGGCATGTATAAGCCTAGCCAGAATGTGTTGGCTTTCGCCGCACCCTTAGATTAGTTCCCTGTGTCTCTGTCCAGCAGAGCCACTGAAGTGATCCCTGAGGTAAATTTTCTGTTTCCCATCCACTTATCAAGGTTTCTTTTGAAGAGTGCTAGTGAGCAGCTCTGCCTAATGTAGGATGGGATCTTGTTCCAAAGCATGGGAAGTCTCTGGGACAGGAATCTATCCTTCCTGCACGTCTTATTTATTGTTGTGGTGAGGTTTAGATCCCTAGAGTGTGTGGCTCTAGGGGATAAGGTTTTCTTTAGGTGGAGCATGTCCATCAATTCTGGGTTGGACATGGCCTTGTATGTCAGGCAGAGATCACCTCTGAGTAGGCGGTATGCAACCGAGTACAACTGGAGTTTCTTCAGTCGAGCTGCATAGGGCATCTGTTTTAGGCCATTGATCCTCTTGGTGAGGTACTTCTGTGGTCTTTCCAGCAGTTGCAGGTGTCTTGTAAGGTACATCCTAAATGGGGCATTGTACTCTAAGATGGGTCTGACGAGTGATGAGTAGAGGGGCACAATGACCTCTTTTGATCTGGATGCGAACCCTTTTACGATTAGGTGGGCCACTTAGAAGGATTTTCTAACCACTTTGGCAACGTGATTATCAAAGGTGAGATTACTATCTACTTGGGTCCCCAGATCCCTTATTACAGCTTCCGTATTTAGGGGACTACCACCTATGTGATAGTTTGTGGGTACTTTGTTTTTTCCAAAGGGGATGACTATGCACTTTTTGGCATTTAGCTTGAGGCCATGATTTTGACTCCAGGTATCCGTCTCAGTGAGACCCTTTTGGAGGATGTCTGTGTCAGCCGAAAAGTCAATTATAGCCCCTCGTCTGCAAACCTGGTCAGCCATAGCCCTCCTGTGCTTGCCTTTACCTCTGAGAAGTATATGCCGAACAGGAGGGGTCCTAGGACTGAGCCCTGGGGAACACCACTTGTGACAGGTTTAGAGTCGGACCTAGCTCCTGCAACTCTCACCATGTGGGTTCTGTCCGTGAGCCAGTTGGCAACCCATCTTGTGACGTAGGGGTTTATGTTCAGGCTGGTGAGCTTGTGTATAAAACCAGAATGGGGAATGGTGTTGAAGGCCTTAGAGAGGTCTAGGTAGGCTGTGTGCACCACCTTTCCCTCGTCTATAGCCTTGGTAACTGTCTCAAAGAGGTCCACCAGGTTTAGGAGGCATGATCTGCCCTTAACAAAGCCAAACTAGGTAGGGTCCAGTGTTTGGAGGTTCCCAATGTCTCTGTTAATGAGTTCCATGATGATGCACTCCATAGCCATGCAGAGCAAGCTAGTCAGGCTTATAGGGCAAAAGTTCCCGGGGTCTGTTGTGGCTCCACCTTTGTGGAGCAGAATAACCATTGCTGTGCGCCACTCTATGGGTATGTAGCCTGTAGATAAACTGAGTTTGAAAAGTATGTTTAGGTGAGGGGTTAGTTTGTCTTTGAGCTCGTGTAGGATGCAGCCTGGGACACCGTCCGGTCCCATTGATGCTGTGATTTTGGCTTTGGAGAGGGCCGTTTTAATCTGAGTGTCTGTGATTTCAGGGACTCTACATTCTTCTGTTATGGTTATGGACTCTTTTGGGGGTGAGAGGGGGGTGAAGTTTGTGCTGAACATGTCTGTGCCAGGATGTTGGTGATATCGGTCGGTTCAGTGTATTTTGTGCCATTCTGCACTAACTCCGAGCAGATCTGAGCATTGCCACTTAGATTCTTGACATAGCTAAAGAATGCCTTGTGGTTATCTTTGGAGTCCTTGGCAATTTTTCTTTCAAAGCTCACCTTAGATGATTTTACGAGGGATTGTTTCTTGCTGATACTGATCAGGGATGTCTTCCCTTCTTGGGATTTTACTCTTTACTGTACTAGTTTCCTCCTATTGTATAGCTTGTTTATGGCAGGAGTCCACCAGACTGGTTTCCTTTTCTTGGTGGAATGAGCCTTGGTTTTGCTTGGGATGGCATGATCCATGCATTCTTGTAGCTGTCCGTAGAATACATTAGTATAGGGTTTTGCAGCTTGAACAGTGTTATCCTTCAGCATGGGGGCTTTGAAACTTTCCACTTCAGTCTTAAGTAATGTGAAGTTTGCTTTTGAAAAGTTTTTCACAGTGGCTTTCTTGTCCGGGAGTGGGAGTGAAATATGAATATCCAAAGTGATTTGTTTATGGTCAGATCTAACCAGCGAGGGGTTAACCTCTGGTGTGGAACACCATTCGCCCATGTTGGTGATGATCAGGTCGAATATGTTGTCACCTGTAGTGGGAGTGTTGACCAGTTGAACCAGGGTGTTTAAGTTTATAAATTCTAGGAAAAGTTGGTCAAGGGAGTTAGTACTTGAGTAGTTCTCCCAGTTAATTTTTGGGTAATTGAAATCACCCAATATTAGGGTGTTTGTTAGGATCTTTGTTTCCCAGTGTTTCCAGGAATGCAGAATGGGGGTCCTGGGACATGGTGGGTGATCTGTAGCAAGCTACAATTTGAATTGCAGTTTTGCCCATTGTTATTTGCACGTGGATGATCTGTGAAGCATCGTGCTGTTCCACTAACCTGGAGGTGTGGGTATCCTTGATGAATATGGATACGCCCCTGCCTTTTGTATTTCGATTTGGGTTCTGTGGCCGAAATGTATGGTATGAGTTGTAGCCTGCTAGTGCTTAGGTGCTCTCTGGAGCCTTAAACCAGGTTTCTGTTACTGCACATATATCTGTTTTCTCCATACTGAGGAGTGCCTCGAGTGCATTCATTTTGAGGTTTAGACTTCTGGCATTGAGTAGCATTACCCTCAGTTTTTTGTTACTTGTGCTATTTACGGCAGTGGGTTTCTCTTTTGAGCATTTCCTAAAAAAGGCACTATGGGGGTGGCAAGAGCCTTGGCAAGTATTTGAAAGCCTAAGGGTGACAGGTGCAACTCGTCTCTAGTGAAGCAGTGTGGCTTGTCGAGCATGTCATCCCAGGCGGACAGACACTGGATCCCCTTTGAATGACACCAAAAACTTAGCCAATTGTTGGAATCGAGAATTTTTTCTTTATATCGTGGTATCATTCTTGGTGAGGGCAGGATGCTACTCAGGGTCAGGGTTATACCGGCCTAGGCTACATGATCAGAGAGCTCTTCTATGTCTCTTTTCATGTAGTCCAGGGAGGTATGGCTCAGGTCATTCACACCAACATGGACAATAACAGAGTCATATTTGTACTTGTTCTGGAGTGACTTGAGTGCTTGTGTTATGTGGCAAATCCTGGCACCCGAAAGGCAGCTAACAGTAACCTTCTCCTTATTCAGTCTAGTGAGTGGGAAGTCAGTGTGCCTGACTATAGAGTCACCTATTACTAGTATGTTGGGTATGTTATTTTGCCTTAAGGGCTGTGATTGCATGGCACACTGGCTTTGTGAAGTATGTGTTATCATGGTTTGTGTTGGGGGGGTGGAGGTTGCTTGGATGTTTGCTTTGGAGGCCCCTGTTGGTTTTGCAGATTTTTATTTAGAGCCTCTGAGTATGTTTCCATGTATTTATGTGTGTTTTTTGCCAGTGCTGGTTTAATGGGCCTATGTAAGACTGGTGGTGTGATGCAAGTATTTGCCTTCTCCGCTTGACTGTCTGATCCTGTCTTGGGTTGAGAGAGCTTAGCCTCTAGTTTGGCTGTATAACTGCATCTCTCACATGTATTAGTGTTTGGTGGTAGGAGGAGGGGGTTGTCTGTGTACATGAGGCAGTTGTAACATTGCCTCAAAATGCCCAGATTCACCAGTTGGACTGGAGAGTACAGCTAAAACTGCCCTTTGGACATGCCTCGATAGGTACAGCGAACTGTTTTACTGGATGGCTGGTAAGGTCGAATAGAGAGACTTGTCCTTGTCAAGTCTATATAAACTACTCCAAATTTGCAGACTGGGACTCACAGACATGATGTGCATTGCATAAGGCTTGTAGTTTTGGTTAGGCTGTATAGGTTAGCCTACCCCTGATTCAGAGACACGGGTTTTACAGCCGCTTCCATGGATGTTATCATCCACCACAAGCAGTGGCATTTATATGTGCTCATATGTAATTTATAGTGCAACAAAACTTGCACCAAGCCCAGCTAAACATATGGCATTACAACTCTGAATATCCTAATTATTGTCACACACATGGCCCCAATCTGAGTAGTTCATGGCTGAACAACAGAAAAGGTAGAATATGTCCATTCACATATAGGACAGTACCCAAATGTTATTTATGTATTGCATGTAAACAGTGCCATTAGGAGTCTCCAATATCTGCAGTCTTTATTTTATGCATTAGTCCATGACTCCTATGTGGTCCCCCCCTTCCACAGCCAACAATAAATAGTGTCTCCGTGTGTGGAACAAACATCACTTTTGTCAATGTTTATGTTAGTCATTTGACACTGAACAGTGTACTGAGGTTTTTCAGCAGTCACTGCACATGCAATGTAATCCTTGCATATATATCTTTAAAGTAAAAGTATAACTAAACTTTATTGTCACTTCAATGCACACAAGTGCGAACCGAGCAAAATTAAGTTTCTTCTGACTCAGTGTGCATGCAATACATAGACTGCATTTAACATGACAATAATACACAAAATTCTATAGACACAGATGAGAAACACAACAATAATAAATACTTGCATTATTGCACTGATTTAACCGATTGTCACTCAGTACTAGGTTATTAGCTTATTTTCACTGGAAAAATTGCACTTAACCAATTGATTTAAGGCCTACATTTATATTGCACAGTAAGACAGTTCAGTTTGATTACTGCTGACTTTGCTGTCTGGGTGCGGGTAAGACCTTGTTACATATTGCACTATAGAGACTTTTCACTATTGTTGGATTACTGCCTTAATGTCCAGTGTGAAGGGTAATGTTCCTGGAGTTCAGTAACCTGGTGGCTAGTGGAAAGAAGCTGTTTCTGAATCTCATGGTTTTGCAACAAATGCATTGAAAGTGCCTTCCGGATGTTAAATGTGAGAACAACTTGTAAGCAGGATGAGTGCTATCCCTGGTTATTTTCCTTGCACTGCTGAGACATCTGGACAGGTGCAGGTCTTTAATGGATGGGAGGGAGTTCCTGATAATCTTCTCAGATGCTTTCACTACCCTCTGGAAGGACTGGTGCTTGGAATTAGAGCAGGTTCCATACCATACTGTAAAGCTGTTTGTCACAATACTTTTGATGGTGCCCCTGTAGATGGTTGTGAGAGCCGTTGATGGTAGGTTTGCTCTCCTCAAATTTGCAAGAAGTGAACCTATTGGTACACCATCTTAATGATGGCATTTGTGGTGGCTGACCATGTCAGGTCTTCTGCAATATGCACCCTCAGAAATTTTGTGCTTTTTACTCTCTCAACTGTTTCTTCATTGATTACGAGTGAAGAGTGCTCTCTGTTGTTCTTCCTGTAGTCCACAATTATTTCTTTGGTCTTGTTGACATTTAGTGCAAGATAATTGCTATAACACCAACTTATGAACTGATTCACCTCCTCTCTGTAGGATGTCTCATCATCACTCCTGATGAGGCCCACAACTGTCATGTCATCTGCAAATTTGATGATATGGCTTGAGCTGTGCTTGGCAGTACAGTTGTGGGTTAGTTTGGTGAAAAGTGAGGGCTTAGGACAAATCCCTGTGGGAATCCAGTGTTCAGGGTGATGATTTTCAATGTATTCCCAAACATTTATTGCATGTCATTATGTCATTTCAGTATATATATATATATATATATATATATATATATATATATATATATATATATATATATATATATGTGTGTGTGGGGGGGGCTACTCATGTCACTGTGGGGACCACGGTGCTTTCCCCCTTTTCAGTGCATGCTTCTGTGCAGTCAGTAATGAAGGCTGCCATCAGGTAGCGGCTTGGTGAGCCAAAGCCTGCCATCAGGATACATATTGCAATGCTACCCCTCCTACAAGGGATTGTTTCTGTATGCGTGTTCCACCTTTCACTGCCACACTCAAGTATATGAGCCACAAATCAAATATGGGCTTCTTGTGCTGTTGTCAGGGTTTTATCTCAGAGCTAACAACTTTGCAGTACATGGAGTGTCAAAATTACGCTGCAAAATCTGGAAAATTCTTTAAGTACCTTTCTGACATCAGAAAGGTGCTTAACAATTGTTACACACTCCCTCAGTGCTGTTACATATTAAGCTCTTGCTTAGCAGTGTTCAGCAGCCACAGCAGAATAGTAGAAGGAAGCTTTTGAATGTACTTCAACATTTTGTTCAGACCTTCTTAGTCTGAATGAACTGTTTATTGGCTTCCCAATACTCTTCTTGGGTAGCCACTCTGTACTTTCTAAGATGTAAAACATCTAGTGCTACCACGCTGTTTTTTTTCCTAACTTTTGTAGTACATGGTTACAGGTAAAGCTCCATGTACCACAAAGAATTATGACCAGGTCTTTTTGATCATAACCTGGGAAGTTGTGTGTCCTCAATATGAATGTCAAGATTCAAGATTCACCTCTACAGCTTTGCTGTCTAGGTGAATTTCTTGGCTTCCATATCTCAAAAAAAAACCCCAAAGAAATTCTCTGCACGTAAGGCAACTGCACGGCTCCAATAATAAGTGATACAATATTGAAAAAAGCGGACCCAGCAAGCTAATTTTATTTTATACACTCATGTCAAAAATAAAAATAAAGGCAAAGTAACAGACCGGTTTCAGCTATAAAGCAAACATAGCCTTCATCAGTGTTATACAGATCAAAATATCAATTGCTCCATCCACCTGGAGACTTATGCACATTTTAAGGATGACTTAACAATCAGATTTAAGGATAGGGGTTACAAGATGGGCAGTATCCTTAATGATAGCAAATTGGGTATCCACACTCAACAGGGAGGACCTCTTGAGAACCAAACGGTGATTCGGTTAGTTACCGCATATGGGAGGAACACTGACCTGTTACTCAACAGTGTCCGGAGGTACAGGAATATTGTCAGTCTTTCAGAATTCTTGCAGGACAGATTTTTTTCTTGTTTCAGAGAGGCAGGAATTTAGGCTCACATTTCAGTCATTTCAAACACAGTTCCAGGACAAAACCTGACCACACTCAAAGAACCCTGACTGGGGACTTGTGGGCTGTGTCCCTTGTAGCCATTGTACCCACTGCAGGAATGTTATTAAATCTAAAGAATTCACTAGCAGCAATACTGGGAATGTATATGACATTGGCTTTTTTCCAAATTGTGGTACGGATTGGATTATCTATCTTGCAACATGTGCCTGTTCTAGATTCTATGTAGGAGAAACCTCTAGACCATTAAGACTATACATATCAGAACACCTCAGCGATATCAGTACCAAAAAGACCAGCAATGTACTATACAAACACTCAATGATACATAAGAATGCCTTTTTCAGATTCATGGTGATTGATAAAATCATGGGTAATAAGATGAATAAAGCCAGGTGGCATACAATATTAAACATTAAAGAAAAGAAATAGATCATAGGTAGGTACTAGGCTATCTGCCTGAGGCCATTTATAAGCCTAGCCAGAGTGTGTCTGCCTTCACCGCCCCATTGATTTAATTAACTGATCCTCTGTCAAGCAGAGCCAATGAAGTGATCCTAGGGGTGTATTTTCTGTTACCCATCCACTTGTCAAGGTTTCTCTTGAAGAGTGTTAGTGAGGGGCTCTGCCTGATGTAATTTGGAATTTTGTTCCAAAGCATGGGGAGTCTCTCTGACAGGAATCTATCCCTTCAGCATGTTCTATTTATTGTTGTGGCCATGTTTAGCTCACTAGAGCGCATGGCTCGCATTGACTTGGATTTCTTTAGGTGAAGCATATCCATCAATTCTGAGTTGGACATGGCTTTGTAAGTCAGGCAGAAATCACCTCTGAGTAAGTGATATGCCACTGAGTACAGCTGGAGTTTTTTCAGTCGGGCTGCATAGGACATAGGTTTGAGACCAGTATTCCTCTTGGTGAGGTACCTTTGTGGTCTTTCCAGCTGTTGGAAGTGTCTTGTGAGGTACATCCCAAATGGGGCATTGTACTCTATGATGGGTCTAATGAGTGACGAGTAGAGGGGCACTATAACCTCTTTATTTCTAGATGCGAACTCTTTAGTAATTAGATGGGCAAAATAGAAAGATTTCCTAACTACTTTGGCAATATGATTGTCAAAGGAGAGCTATCTACTTGGGTCCCCAGATTTCTTATTACCTCTTCTGTATTAAGGGGGCTGCCACCTATGTGGTAATTTATGGGTGTTTTGTTTTTCCCAAACGGGATGACTATGCATTTTTGGGCATTTATCTTGAGGCTATGACTTTGACACCAGGTGTCTGTCTCAGTAAGGCCCTTTTGAAGGATGTCCGTGTCAGCCTGAGAGTCAGTTATGGCTCCCAGTTTGCAGTCATCGGCGAACTTAGTTAGCCATAGTCCTCCTGTGTTTGCCTGTACTTCTGAGAAGTATATGCCGAACAGTAGGGGTCCCAGGACCACGCCTTGCGGGACACTACTTGTGACTGATTTAGAGTTGGACCTGGAGCTCGCTATTCTTATCTTGTGAGTTCTGTCTGTAAGCCAGTTGGCAACCCATCTCGTGACGTAGGGGTTTATGTTCAGGCTGGTGAGTTTTTCTGTAATACCTGAGTGGAATGGTGTCGAAAGCCTTGGCAAGGTCAAGGTAGGCTGTGTGAACCACCTTTCCCTCATCTATGGCCTTGGTGACTGTCTTGAAGAAGTCAACCAGGTTTAGTAGGCATGATCTGCCCTTAACAAAGCCGAACTGGGTCAGGTCAAGTGTTTGGAGGTTCCCAATGTCTTTGTTAATGAGTTCCATGATGACGCGCTCCATAGCCTTGCAGACCAGGCTAGTCAGGCTTATGGGACGATAGTTACCAGGGTCAGTTGTGGCCCCTCATTTGTGGAGAGGAATAACCATTACTGTGCGCCATTCTATGGGCACGTAGCCTGTGGAGAGGCTGAGGTTGAACAGCGTGTTTAGGTGGGGGGGTTAGTTCATTCTGTAGTTCATGCAAGACCCAGCCTGGGACACCATCTGGTCCCATTGACGCTGTGTTTTTGGCTTTTGAAAGGGCTGTTTTCACATGTGCGTCTGTGATTTTTGAGACACTGCACTTTTCCGGTATTGTTGTGGGCCCTTTTGGAGGTGAGAGGGGGGTGAAGTTTGCACTTAATCTATCTGTCAGGATGCTGGCAATATCAGTAGGTTCAGTATATTTTGTGCTATTTTGCACTAGTTCAGTGCATATCTGCGAGTTGCCACTTAGATTCTTAACATAGCTAAAGAAGGCTTTGTGGTTACCTTTTGAATCCTTGGCTATTTTTACTTCGAAGTTGGCCTTAGATGATTTCATGAGGGACCTCAGTTTCTTACTGATACTGATCAGGGATGTCTTTCCTTCTTGGGATTTGCTTTTTTTCTGAACTAGTTTCCTCCTTCTATTGTATAGCCTCTTTATTGCAGGGGTCCACCAAACAGGTTTCCTTCACTTAGAGGAGTGAGTCTTGGTTTTGCTAGGGATGGCATGATCCATGCATCCTTGTAGGTGCTCATAGAGTGCATTTATAAAGGTTTCTGCATCTTAGGCAGCGTTATCCTTTAGCGTGGGGGCTGTGAAACTTACCACCTCTGTCTTAAGTAAGGTGAAGTTTGCTTTAGAAAATTTTTTTACTGTGGTTTCCTTAGTTGGGGGTGGTGGTGGGGTGTAGACATCCTCCGGTGTGGAACACCTGTCGCCCATGTTGGTGATGACCAAGTCCAATATGTTTTCAACTCTGGTAGGGGAGTTTACCAGCTGATCCAGGGCATTTGAGTTGATGAATTTCAGGAAGTGTTGGGCCTGGGAATTTGTACTCAAGTAGTTTTCCCAGTGAATGGTAGGGGAATTGAAATCACCCAATATCAGGGTGTTTGGTAGGACCTTCATGTTTTCCAGTGTCTCCAGAAAGGTGGAGTGGTGGTCCTGGGTCATGGGTCATCAAAGTGGGTGGATTTTTTCCACCAGGTCTTAATGAGTGCCAGTGAACAACCAATGAACTTCACTGTTGTTTACATATCTACTATCAAATGGAGCAATTTATGATGTTCTTTGTGTTTCACTGTTGCAGTTATTACATTTGGGTTATATGCCTGCAGGTAGCCTTCAGCCAGCCTGAATATCAAAGTCTTGGGTCCTGCATCGGATGCTGTCTCTTCTTCCATGACGTCAGATATTCAGTGTTATAAAGCATGCAGCCGACGCCATTACTTCAGTCTTTCTTGCAGCACGGTGCCCGAAGCAGAAGCAGTTTGCAAGTGCCGGTCGGCACCTGAAATTTTCATTTTCAAGTTTCAGAACTGAAGTCTTCAAAAAAGCTAAGTACCCCATTGGGGATCCTTTTTCTTGCTCTAAACCAATGTCAGTAAAAGTTAACAATTGTATTACCTGTGGAAAGCAAATACCTCATAAAGATTTTCATTCGTACTGTATTCCTTGCCTAGGTCAAGATCACAACGTCCCTCACTGTCGGTTTTTTGCCTTATTCAATCCTCGAACTATTCGTCGTCAGTCCATTTTTGCAGCAATCTATTTTGGTACTCTGTTTAATTATCCCAAAATGGCTTCGGTAAGCCATCTGACTAACGACATTCTGAAAAAACGTAAAGATCAAGACAGGCTGCATAGGTCCAAAGCTGTCGACGATGCTTCCGTTAAGCTAGTCACCAGTTCACCGGTACTCAGTGAGGCGCTTTCACAACACCTGATACCCACTACTTCAGATTCGCAGGCCTCTACTGAGACCCATTCAGAGTCTGGTATGCCGCGAGATGCTTCTTCGACTATGGAACCTGCGGATGTCTCTACCTTGGATGGGTCTGGAGCCGCTGTGCAGGCACCAGCTTCTGAGGGTGTATTCAGGCCTACGGACTTGCATTTCAAACCGACGCCATCTTCTTCTTCAAAGCCTGAAACTCGACCCACGCCTAGAAAACCAATGTCCAAACTGCATGGTCAGGCCCATATGCCTAAAAAACAAATGATAAGAATGACTGAAGACCTTATTACTTTAATTAGGGGAAGCCAGCCTTCTCCCTCTAAGAGACCTAGAATTTATTTTCCTTCTTATTCTTCTGATCAAGATTCTGAAATTTCTGTTTCTTCTGATTACCAGGATTTGCCCTAATCTACCTATGAGGATTCTAATGCAGAGGACTCCATTCCCTCTGCCTCCTCTCCAGAAGATTTTTCTTTTGGTGAAACCTTGCACACTCTTAGGGAGCATTTCCACTGGGAAAGCCAGGATTACTCTGACTCCAAAAAGAGGCTTAGGGAATTCTTACTCCTGCCTCAACACAGGCATTTAGCTATCCCGCCTGTCCTGGACATTTCAGATGATGCATTCTTGGAATCTAGCCTGGCCCCAGACACTTTACCACTGGCCCCTAGGAAACCTGACCGGTATTACAGAGTACCTGACTCACAAGTTCCTTTTCAAAAATCCTACTGCAGACCCAGAGACCATTTCCCAGGGACCTAAAGGCATTAAGGCTACTACTGCCAAAAACCCTACCCCCTCTGATTGAGATTCCAGGGCCATGGACAAATGGGCGAAGAAGGTATACACTTCTGCTACTTTGGCCATTAGGGCCTTAAACTGCCAGTTTCATATGTTAAAGTATCAGCAATATATTATGGGACTACTTAAACAGAAAATGATGTTGATTCCTGACTGTGCTGAAAATAAAGAATTATAGGATTTAATGCATTCTGCTGAACAAGTTGGTAAACATACTTTGCAATGTGGTTTTGACTCTTTAGAAGCATCTTGCTGGGCTGCTGTCACTGAGTCTGTTCTTAGAAGGCATGCTTGGCTTAAAGAGCAAAATTTGCCAGATCATGTTAAAGCTAAATTACTGGATGCTCCCTTAAACCAAGATCACCTGTTTTGGCAACAAGCAGAAGAAGTCCTTAAAAAGATGGAGGAAAAAGCTAAATATATGCAAACTGTTAAAGATTTCCTGCAAGTACAGCCTCCCAGATTTAGTAGGCATTGGCCTTCTAAAAATTGGTCCTTTCCTGTCTCTTCCAGGCCTTCTCAGTCCAAACCCAGGAACAGCAGACCACCTAGGTTACAGTCTCAAGGTACTAACAGGCCTAAGCAGTGCGGGGCTTCCACTTCCAAAGCTGGAATTAGTAAGACACCCCCTCTATGGAAAATTGTCACAATGACTTAATCTTAATCCTTACCAGCCCTGCTCAACTGCATGCTCCCTTAGGAGGAAAGATCGCACTGCATGCAAAAAACTGGGAACTCATTACCCAGGAAAAATGGGTTTTAAATATAGTTTCCCAAGGATACAGATTCCACTTCCACACCTTACCAACCCCAAACGGTTGGCCAGACCTACCCCCAAATCAGTGGGCAGAGGCTCAACAGCAGGTTCTCTCTCTTCTAAGTATCAGGGCTATTCAACCTGTCTCAGCAGAAGAAAGGGGACAAGGTATTTACCCAAGACTATTCCTGGTACCCAGAAAAGACACCTCCTGGCATCCTATCCTGGACCTCTCTATTCTAAACACCTTTTTTGTAATCCCAAAATTCAAAATGCTAACTCTTCATCAGCTGCTGCCTATGCTAGGCAAAGATGCCTGGTTGGCACCCTTAGACTTAAAGGAAGCTTACCTACACATTCCAATAAGGGAATCTTGCAGGAAATACCTACACTTCAGAGCAGGTTATATGCACTATCAGTTCTCTGCACTTCCCTTTGGCTTATCTACTGCGCCCAGGGTATTCACAAAGTGCCTAGCTGCAGTCATTGCATTTTGCAGGCAAAGAAATATTCAAATATATCCATACCTGGATGATTGTCTAATTCAGGCAGAAGGACAGGACATGCTACTAAAACATCTGGCATTTGTAAAGAAAGTTCTAACCTCACTGGGGTACACCATAAACAAAAAGAAATCTCATCTAGTACCCTGCCAACAAATTGTATTCTTGGGAGCAAGCTTGAACACAACTTCCCAGATGGCTTACCTCATGCCAGAGAAACAAGTTTATTTGACAGCCTACTTCAAACTACTGGCCACAAAGACCCAGCTATCTGCAAGGAAAATCCTGCAAGCCCTAGGGTTCATGGCCTCTTGCATTCTACTAATTCCATATGCAAGACTGCATATGAGGAAACTACAATGGTATCTAAAAAGCCTATGGTGTCAACATTCACAGGACCTGGAATCAATGATTCCTATCATTCCTTGTATAAAGACAGAGTTCCTTTGGTGGGCAGAGGCCTGCTACCACAACAAGGGACTGCCATTCATTCTACCCCCCTGCCGCCCAAACCCTAACAACAGACGCATCAGACTGTGCATTGGGGGCTCACTTGGCAGGGCAGTGCATTCAGGGCAAATGGAACCTGAGTCAGATACACCTGCATATCAATTAAAAATAAATGTTAGCTGTACAGAATTCACTGACAACCTTTAAGGACCACATTCTTCCAGGACAATTATTGGTAAAGACAGGCAACACCACTGTTATGTGGTACATAAACAAGCAGGGGGGGAACCCACTCGTATCCTCTCTGCAGACTAGCCATGACTCTGTGGAACACAGCCTTGAGCTACCAAGTGCACCTACAAGCTCAGTTCCTGCCAGGCAAGCTAAATTCACTGGCAGATGACCTAAACAGAAATCTCATGGACCCACACGAGTGGAAACTGGAACCAAGGAGATTCAACATTTTGAGAAACAAATGGGGGAACCCAGAGAAAGACCTGTTTGCCTCCCCTCAGAACTACCAATTGGACAAATTCTGCACAAGGACTCCCCAAGACCAAGCTTGGAAAGTGGATGCTCTGTCCTTCACCTGGGAAAGCCTCTCAGTTTATGCTTTCCCCCCTCTGCCTCTCCTCCTGTAAGTTCTGCTAAAGATCAAACAAGACAAACAAAAGACAATTCTGATTGCACCAGACTGGCCATGCCAACACAGATACTCCCTCTTGTGCAGTATGTCACTGCTGGATCCATGGCACCTGCCTCAGACCCCTCCCCTGCTGTCCCAGCAGGAGGGACATATTCTGCATCCCCAGCTTCAAACTCTAACCTTGCAGCCTGGCCAATTCCCTGAGCTCTCCAATAGCATCACATAGTAAGCAGGTGCTAGATGTTATTCAGGAGGCCTAGTACTAGAAAATCCTATGTTGAAAAGTGGAAAAGATATTGTTCCTGGAGCCAGACTCAAGGGATGGGCACAACAGCACCCAGCTTACAGCATATTCTCAATACTTAACAGAGATGCTCCACAAGGGCCTATCCTTCTCATCAATTAAAATTCATGCCTCAGCCATATCAGCACATTATAATACCGAGTCACCCCTCTTCTCTCACCCCCTGCTGAAACAATTCCTTAGAAGGGCCAAAAATCTAAGACCACCCAGGAGAGAGCCCCTTCTCCAGCCTGGGACCTTAACTTTGTATTGGAAAAGCTCACACTACCTCCTTTTGAGCCAGCTGCAACTGCAAAGTTGAAATTCCTTTCTTGGAAAACTGCTTTCCTTCTAGCCATCACTTCAGCAAGTAGAGTGTCTGAACTTCAGGCCCTCATGGCAGTGGAGCCCTTCATCATCTTCCATGCTGACAGGGTGTCCCTCAGGACCAATCCTTCCTTTATGCCCAAGGTGGGTTGGGAGGGTGGCCTAATGGTTAAGGTGTTTGCCTTACAAACACAAGGTGCAGGGTTTGAGTCTCACAAGGGATAATTGGCTAGGCTTACAATGGCTCGCAGGGGCAGTTAGCCTAGTACTTAACCTATGAACCTATGAACCTATGGTATCCAGTGTGGCCCTTAATCAGTCCATTCATTTGCCTACCTTTTTCCCAAATCCGCAGAACAAAGGAGAATGAATACTGCACTCTTTGGACGTGCACAGACAACTAAGATTTTATTTGGACAGGACTAAGTCTCTCAGAAAAACTGAACAGCTGCTAGTTGCCTTTCCTGTAGGGGCAGAGGGGAAAGCCATTTCAAAGCAAACCATTTCTAAGTGGATAGACCATTGCAGTCTTTCCTGCTATAAGCACCATGGAAAACCTACCCCTCAGGGGATAAGATCACATTCCACCAGGGCTGCATCTACCTACCTCTACAGCCTTTCTCAGAGGTCTCCCTACCAGGGACATCCTAGAAGCTGCTGCTTGGAGCTCTGTACATACCTTCACCAAGCATTACCACTTGCCTATGTTTTCTAAATCCTGAGCTGGTTTTGCCACTGCAGTCTTGCAGGGCTTAATAGCTGGTCCTAATGCTCTCTAGCTTCCTCCTCCCTGCCTTAGCTTTGGAAATCTACCCAAACGTAATGACTGCAACAGTGAAACATGAAGAACATAGTACAGTTGTGTACACTTACGATAAATGTAGATGTTTGAATGTATTCACTGTTGCAGTCCTGGTTACCCTCCCTCCAGCCCCCTGACTCTCTTGGCTATACCTTTCTTCTGGTTTAGTGTATTTCAGCTTTCTGGTGTATTTGCTTTTTGTTGGAGGTGTAACCTTTATATATATATATATATATATATATAATTGCTTTCCATTATGGGGGCACCTGACATCTGGGGCAAGAAAAACTGATGTAATGACGTCGGCTGCATGCTTTATACCCCTGACTACCTGATGTCATGGAAGAAGAGACAGCATCTGACGCAGGACCCAAGACTTTGATATTCAGGCCGGCTGAGGGCTACCTCCAGGCAGATAACCCAAATGTAATGACTGCAACAGTGAATACACTCAGGCATCTACATTTATGGTAAGTGTACACAACTGTACTTTTTGATCTGTATAACAGTGAAGAAGGCTACGTCTGCTTTATAGCCGAAACCGGTCTGTTATTTTGTCTCCATTTTTATTTTTGACATGAGTGTATGAAATAAAATTTGTTTACTAGTTTACGGGCTCTGCTTTTTTCAATATTCCATATCTCAACCACATAAAATTCTGGTTATGATTGCACACCATTTCATACTCCTGCATATTTGCAGTATGATTTCTTTTTTTGCTACACTTTATACGCCTGACACATATTTCTGATGTGGACTTTGTGCAATGTCAATCACCTGAACACAGAGAAACAAGATGCAGACTGTTGTGTAAATGTACCTGTGTTTCATACATATAAATTATCAGGCTTTGTTCATTCCCATACTAAAAATTTAAACAATATTTACTGAAATAAAATGTAAACAGTATGTGATTGGCAGACATTCTTGGCGTGCTTGTTTGTTTCTAGGATATGCATTTCCTCTTATTGACTGGATCCAGAATTTTCTGTCTCATATGAATAGATTTTGTATTTTATAGACAGTTCAAAAAATAATGGCTAAGGGAGAGTTTCATTGCAGGAACACATTTAGTCCACCAAAGTTATTAAAGCATACTGTTTTACTTGTTTTTTTAGGATTCAGCATTTGTTCATAGGTTCGTAGGTATATACTAAGCTAACAGCCACCAGGGCCTTTATAAGCCTAGCTGTACAACCCAATGCAATTGTTTCTAGAGGTTGTGGGGGAGTATGTTATTTTGAGCATTACTGTCTGCTTCTGTTTATCAGAAAGATGGAGGAGAGACTTGGGGTGAATTTTCAATTTTCCATCCATTGGTCAAGTTTATGCTTAAATAGGGTTAGGTAATCCATGATAGCTCCCAATTTGCAGTCATCTGTAAACTTGGAAAGCCAAAGGCCCTTGACATTAAACTTTATCTCTAAGACGTAGATGCCAAGTAGGAGCGATCTAACCCCAGAGCCCTGACGTATCTCGCTGGTTACTAATCTCTTAGTGGATGTGGTCTCACCAATCCTGACTTGCTAGGTCCCATCTGTGAGCCAGCTGGTAATCCAGTGAGTTATGTGGGGGTTTATGCCCACTTCTATTAGTCTGTCAACTATAGCCAAATGGGGTATTGTGTTGAATGACAATGTGCACCATTTTCCCCTCATCCATTGCCTTGGTGACCTAATTAAAGAAGTCCACCAGGTTTAGTAGGTATGACCTTCACTTGACAAATCCAGACTGGGTTGGCTCCAGTGTCTGAAGTTTTCCTGTGTCTTTGTTGATCATTTCCACAACAATTTGTTCCATAGCTTTACGTATTAGGCTAGTCAGACTAATAGGTCAGTAGTGCCTGGGGTCAGTTAATAGTCCACCCTTGTGAAGTAGGATAACTGTAGCGATCCTCCATTCTTGTGGTAGAAGCCTTTTTTGAGGCTATAGTTGAAAGTGACTCGAATGGTCTTGATAGGTCAGGTTTCAAGGTATTTAGGAGACATGTAAATTCCAAGAAACAAAAGACAAACTACAATAAACGAACCAGAAATGCAACAGTAAAACAAACCAGGCTTGAATGAGGTTTCCTCAGTCTCTTGTATTTTAAAACTGAGAACATATATGAGATAATTGGAAACTGATGTTACTATGTGCTTGGCAATGAGTTGGATCATTTTTATTTATTTTAATTTTATTTTTGCATTTGTATTTGTCTATTTGTAGTTGAATATTATTCGTATTGTTTTAAGATAGATTTTAGGTTTAGTGATACTTGCTTGTGCTTTATCTGGTGAAGTCTTGGGTTTACTGAGATGAAAGCGCTTATCTTATCTTACTGTGTTATTAAACAGAGGTTGATTTTACCATTGCATTTCTTTTCATTTATTGTATTTAGGAGACATCCCAGGATATTGTCGGGGCCCACTGGGGCTATGTTTTTGGCCTTTATTGAGTGTTGCCAGGACCTGTTTCCTGTTAATAGTTGGAGGGGTTATGCCAGTAGGTATTTCATGGGTGGAGGCAGGGGGAAAGGTGGGTGACATTTGAGATGAATTTGTCAACCAGCAAATTCACTCTGTCATTCTGCTCATTGAAGATGGTTCCATTGACCGCCAGTTCAGCACATTGATGAGTACTGCTTTGAGGTTTCAGAGATAGCTGTAGAAGGCCTTGTGGTTGTCTTTAGCCTGTGAAGCTATCTTGATATTGTAATTGTCCTTGTTGAACTTAATCAGTCCTCTTAGTTTCTTGTTTAGTATAATTAGAGAGCTGTTTTCATTATGGGAATTGTTCTTCCTGAATAACTTTTTTATTTTTGTTATATACCCTGTTAAGATCAGGATTCCACCAATGTGGTTTATTTTTAGAGTTTTTTGGGGTTTACTTCTAGTAGGTACATCAGCTGCTATACAGCCATTTACATGGTTGTACAGGTCTCTGTGACCAATTCCACATAAGTTGATGTGAACTTGGGGTTGGGAGTGTCATTGAATTTTGACAAACTATCTGTTAATAGTATGTAGTTTGCTTTGAAATAGTTTCTAACTGTTACAGCATTTGCTGGGGTTGCCAAGTTGTTTTTTGTTTTGAAGGAGACAACTTTGTGGTCCAACCTCACCAATGAGGATGTGACACTGGTGGGGGGAGGAGTGCAGTACTCTGCCATATTTGGGAGTACCAAGTCCATTATGTTTGAACCTCTGGTGGGGGTGTGACCTATCTGGTCAAGGATACTAAGTCTAGGAATCTCTCTGCCTATGAGTATAAGGCAGTCTATGTTTCCTAGTCTGTAGAAGGGTAGTTAAAGTCTGCCAAGAATAGGATATTTGATTTAATGGTGAGTGTCTCCAGTAGGTCTAGGTATGCGCTATGGGATTCTTGGGACATAGAGGGTGACATATAGCTTGCTAGGATATAGTATGGGACTTTGTTTATGGTGAATTGCACATGGATACATTATAGGGCATCTTTCTGTTTAACCAACCTAGAGTTATGCTTATTGCTTATATAGATTGAGACACCTCCATCTTTGGTCTCATTCTGTGCAGCTGATGGTCTAGATGAATGGAAGGCATTGAAGCCTTGTACTGCTCGAGTAATTTCTGTGGATTAAACCACGTCTCGATAATGGCACATATGTCTGTATTCTACAGAGTGACTTTAACCTGGTATGTGACATTAATAAAATCTGCTGGAGGGACAGATTTGTCTCCCAGAGGCTACCACACCTTTGGAGCAGACTTCCACTTCATGTCAAACAGAGTCCCTCATTGGTCCTCTTCAGACATGATCTGGACGATTGGATGGGTAACCATAAATTCACCCCAGGGGTTCCACCTGTGTCCTGCTTGGACAGGGGCAATAGGTGCTGATCATGGAAATAAGGATAAGAACTTGGCTAGGTTTGTGAGGGCCCTAAGGGCATTAGGCTAGTAACTTCCTATGATCCTAGGTATGGAGTTTTTTGCTTAAGCATTGAGCAGTAATATGTTTAGGTTTCTTTGGGTTTTATTTGCCATGTTGGTAGGTTTGTCAGTTTTGCAATGCCAAAAAAAGGCTGTGTGGGGGTAAAATTTTAGCCAATGTCTGGAACCCTAGGGGAGACGGATTCTTCCTTTACTAAGCAACATGGTTTGTTAACCATGTCCTTGAATGCTGACATATATTGAACCCTCCTGAAAAGACATCAGAAACTAAACCAGTTATTGAATTCAATCATCTTTTGTTCATACTGTGGCATCAAACATTTCTGTCAGCCTTTTAGTATGAGAAATCTGGACAAAGCCTAAAATAATGGGGAGACAAAGGCCCCAAGATAGGGATAGATTTTATATGTTGCTCTTGTAAACTTAGAAAGTTGCTAGAGTAATAAGATGTGTGTTAACATGCATTTTCTGAAATATATGAAGTCTGAAACTCAAATGTATTTCATTATTTAGCTAATTCAGTCCTCAGTGTTTCGCCAAAAAACACAACAAAAACCATCTCATGTAGTGTCTCCATTCTCCTCAGGGTACTTACGATGTAACAAACCAATAAATCAAGCCATAAAAATCAAGTATATTTTATTTAAAACAAGCACATACTTTAATGGAAGTACTGAGTAAAAAAAAAATGGGTTGAGTGCTTTCGTCTCTTAGAACCATACACGGGACTTCATTACATCAGATGAGATGGGATTCTGATGAAGTCCTGTGTATGGTTCTAAGGAACGAAAGCACTCAATCTATTTTTTTTATTCAGTATTTCCATTAAAGTATGTGCTCATTTTAAATATATTTGATTTTTACAGCTTTCTTTATTGATCTGTTACATCGCAAGTACCATGAGGAAAACAGAGATACTATGTGAGCCAATCTTTGTTGTGTTTTCAGTATTGGCTTCTTCAGCTACATGGACACACACTGGTTCTGTGTTTTCTTATTTGCCACAAAACCACAAGTTTTGTGAAGAACAGATGAAAAATATGAGGCAAAGATCTGGACAGTTGAGAGGTATGGGCTTCATCCTTGGTGAAGGTACAATACTGCCCACTGCAAGGCATATATTGCCTAAGACACATATTCAAAGAGAAATCAACAGTGTCTTACTTCATCATTTCTAAGGAAGTATGTTTCGGATCATTAACATCCACATGGCCTATGATGATAGAATCATACTGGCACATGTGGTGTAGTGGCTTGAGTGGGTGCATAACTTGGCAGATCCCGGCTCAAGATAAGCACCTAACCATTATCTTCCCCTTGTTCAATCTGGTAAGTGAGGCATCTGTGTCTCATACAGTGGAGACTCCTGTGACAGGAGTCCTGGGTAATGTGTTAGCTTGCCTTATGGGCTTTACTCCTGAGGCCCCACTGAATGTAGGCATATATGTGGTGCTTGATGTTCCTTTTAGTGAGTACTTTAGAGATTGCTGAGGATAGCTGTTGCAATTTATAGGCTTAGGAATTCTTTGAGGTTTGGGAAGAGTGTTTTTTTGAGCCTCAGCATAAGTTGGTGTATGTGTATGTTATACATTGTATGTGGTGGATGTAGTGTGTGCTCTTGGCAACCTTATTTGTATGTGAGATTTTGCCTCCATTAAAATTGTGTATGTGCATCTGTCACATACTGTGCTTATTTCTTTAAGGATTAAATGATTGTCTGTGAACATGAGACAATTGCTACACCATCTCAGGATTTCCATATCAACCAAGCTGTCTAAAGAAGCATTTAGAAATTGCATATCCATGTTGTTTGGACCTATATGTGGGTGGGCTATTGTAGGTTGCAGACTGGGTTATATAAAAGTCTCCTTGGGTGGTCTCTAGTGTTTGGCATTAGACCAAGCTAGATTGTGCTAAGATTTGATAATAGTGATGTTTAATGTGCAGTCTAGCTGCTCTAAGCTTGTCTTAGTGCAATGACTTTGTTTTAGCCACATTAAGTTACAGGTTTCAGTTCTAAAGGTAGTTTTATCGATAAGGTTTACTTTCTGGGTGTTTGTGTTTGTACAGGGCACCACTAACCTCTCCATGTAAAAACACGAGGAAAGACTGCTTGCATGTGTAATGGTACAACAAAACAACTTAAACAAACTACCTTAACAAGTCAGTTCAAGTATTAGATACCTTTAACATGATTTAAAGGCAAACATCAATAAATAAAGCAGTAGCAATCTAAATGGTTAACTGAAGTGCAAAACAATAAAATAAACTTCTTATCTGCCAAGGATGGAGCAGGATTAACTCAGGACCATCTCACAGTATGGTGATGTTGCCAAGCAGATGGAAGATCTGGGAGCTTTACTCAAGTGCAGTACTGGTTTGCTGGCTAGGCATTTAGTATTAATTATGGATATATGGAAAACAAAGGGTGGGAGAAAGTACTTAAATAGTTTAAACAATAGACAATAGCAATGAAAGATTTGTATCAAATAACTTTATACATAGCATAGTCTACTTAACAACTGCAGATTAAAAACACTTAACCGAATCTAGAAAGAGAGAGCAAAATGTAGGGAAGTGATGAATAAAGTAAGCTTCAATACCCGATTCTCTAAGCAATGAGTAGGCCTTACACTGTAACAAGGCACTTGTTTATCTTTTGTTGGTACTTTGCCAGTAAATATGAACTAGCCTGTTATGTAGAACTTACTTAATTTTCTAGTTATACTTTCTTGACCAACAGTAGTGGCCTCATTTCAGGTGAGACCCATGGTGGTATTCAGACCTACTAGGCAAAATGTGGCTGGGACACCAAGAAGTTAAGATTAACATATATTTTACCCATCAAGGAATAACAGGCTGATAAAGAATGGTAGATCATGCATTGTTTTGTACGTCTCCAGGCTGTTGCTTTCTGTAGGGCCTGAAGAAGCCTGTTAGAAGAAAATCTGAATTGACAAACAGACAACTGGTGAACAGTCATTCTGTTTTGTAAGGAAAAATGTACAGCAGAATGTTGCACCTTTTTGTAGGATACAGATTGATTATTATTGCACTGATGTAGTTGATCAGATGTTTTTGAAAAATTCTGAATAAAAAAGTGTTACATTTTAGCACAAATTCTAATACAATGACTACACACAGTGAAATACTTCATTAAGATGTGTAAATTGTTTAGATGTCTGAGGAGCTCATCACATACCTCTCAGCCTGGAAACATCAAAAATCTGGACAAAGGCCCATGAAAGATAGATACAAATCTGTATGCTGATTAACATAAATTCTGCATCCATAATTATGTAACCCCACCCGCTCCAATGGAGTTGTGAGATACCAACTTTCAAATGCAAACTGAATAACAGACAACCAAAATATGGCCCCGGAGATCCTCTGCAGCCATGCAAATGTCTCATTACTTGGCTATTTCGCTCAATTTACCATAAACACTGTAATGTGCTTACTGCTTGACTTCTACAATGATTATTTGGATTCTATTTTACATTTTTTAGCACAAACACTAATAGACATCTGCTAAACAAAGCAATACAGTCTCACAATGAAAATAGACTTAGCATTAACACTATCTGCCCTTGAAACTCACAGTAATTGAAACTTACATCTAAAGAAAATGCATCTGGCCAGTGGCAGATAAAGATTACCTGTGGGCTGTTTTCAAATCATAGGCACCTTGCACACGAAACATTGATACACCTTCCTGATTGTATTAAATTATATTCCTTATATAATACAGCACACTTGTTAAAGCACATTTTAAATTTGTTTTGAACATTTTTCCAGTAAGCAATGAAATAAAATTCATAAACCAATAATGGCAAAACTGCCCAATTCAGAAAATTTCCATTATAAACGTCTACTCAAACTTCTACAATCCACCAGTATCAGTAAATATGCACAATCTCTGCAGAAGTAAAAGTCATCTAAATAATTCCACATTAAAGAGATCTGTAACTAATGAAGATGTTACTGCTAGCAAACAACTTTTTATTTCATTGTTTCATCTACAAGTAAAGTGCCTGTTGCCCTTGAAGAATAAATTGCCTATGTTACATTAAAAAAATGATAAGCTAGTAATATTTCAATAGAGAATGGATGTCAAACTGATAAGAGTTCCATAGTTACTAGGTATCTCTGCCAAAGGAGGCCATTCTCAGGACTGCAGCATCCACCCCCTTTAAAAGTACAACACGGTATATAAATAATCCATCTACATACTGTGGGAGTAGAACCCACAGCCTTCTGCACCAAAAGCAAGTATACTACCTGTTATGCTACTAACAATGCAAGTAGACTTTGCATAAGCAACCCTAAACTTCTCTTTCCCTGAAGAACAGTGCAGCACAAGAAATCAAGAAAAAGCCAACATTTATTGGGGGGGACAAAGGTCAAAACCAGAAACACATTTTAAACATTGCTTGTATAATCTTAGAAAGTTGCTAGAATAAAATGTTGTGTTACCATGTGCTTCCTGAAAGATAGGAAGACTGAAACTTAAATGGCTATCATTATTTACTGACTTCATTTCTCACTTATTTGCCAGAAAAACATAAATTTTATTTTATTTAACATTTGTTTACTGGGAAAGTCCAACTTAGAATGAAGCCAATTTTCAGCAGAGGCCTGGGGAGAAACATTCCAGACACATGTCTTTGTATTGTGGGAGGAAACTGGAGCAACCAGAAGAAATACACACAAACACAGGGAGGACATGCAGACTGCACAGAAGGCACTTCAGTCAAGTATTCAACCAGAGAACATCTTGCTGTGAGGCAACAACATTATCACTGCACCATCCAGATTTTAAGATGGACAGACCAAAACTATGAGCCAAACATTACAGATATTCTGTGAAAATTTGTACAGTTGAGAGATATAACTCCTTTAATCAGGACTGGTGGTATGGGTAGAAAACTCAGGCTCTTGCTCCTTGTACCTAAGGTACATGATTTAAGCCTGAGTAACACTAACCACCACACACACACACACACACACACACACACACACCCACACACCTTAGATGTAGTAATGGTAAACGATATTAGACACACTCTAAATGCAAAGAATGAAGCAGCAATGGTTGAAGGATTAGACACGCTTTAAATGCTGCAAACAGTTCTGTACATGCGAAGAGCCAGTTACCGCACACGCAGCAGCAATGGTTGAATTAAACAGTATGGTTCTGCACAACAACGAAGCAGCAATGGAAATACATAGATAGCACCCATGGACTTATAAAGCCATAAATAAATTATGCTGCCTGCCACCTCTGTAGTCTTACAGGCAATATGTCATCAGGCTGGTGATGCGTGGTGACATCAGCCAAAAAGTTAAAGTGATAATAAAAAAAAAAAAAAAGATTGGGAAATTCGGAAATTAAGGGGGCCACTCGGGAATTTATGGCACCCCAATATTTTGCCCTCAAAACTGGTAAATACAGAGGAATTCTGTATGGCTGAGAGATATGAAGTCTTATCATAAAAGTAGATGTGTGATTTTACAGCTGTCTCTCTGGATTCATTATTATGGGGAGAATACTGGCTTCTTCCAGTCAAATAAGTAAATAATAAATTAACAAAAAAGTCTGTCACCAAATGAATGAATCCATGAATTAACTAACAATAAATGGTAGCCCCATGGCCAAACAGAGATAGTTGTCATTGCCACAAAAATTATACCTCATCCAGGCTGAAGAGATAGAACCCCCCAGACCTTCAAAACCATTATCACAAAATGTAGACTGTAACAGTTTAGAAGCACACTAGAGAGAATAACAGGATGCCACTGCATTGGCCATAATCCATGACACACAGCCTAGATGCAAAGACCTACCATCATTTCCAGCCCTTGAAGGTACCACTCTGAAATACATGACAAATGATAAACTGGCATTCATATACCTACTGCATGTCTGTGTGTGATACACATTTGGCACCCCTGTCCATTTTTAGCCTTGCATCAGCCACCTGATCCTTCAGATCTGAAATGACTGGCTAGTTTTCTGCAGATAAGATTTATCTCAAAGAAAGAATCTTTAGGAAAGCCCAAGTTTGAATGGGCAGCTGTCTAAAGGCTACGCCCCTATCCTCCATTTGGTAGATGTGTACCCGTAATTTTATGTCTAACTCCAAGGCCAGTAAACTACAGGATAAGCTGTAATACCCTAAACAAGTTGCCCATTCAGTCTATCAGTCTCAATTAAATGTGTTTTGTTTAATCAGTTGTAGATAGAGAGTAGAAATTATGTATACCATACCATAACACTCGCAAAATTATACTCAGTCTTACAGTGGTGAATCATACTCAAGCCATACACCACTGGTGAAATCAGAATTAGTCATACACCATAACACCGGTGAAATCATACTCAAGTCATACAGCATCACAATTGAATCATACTCAAACACCAGAACACCGGTGAAATCATATTAAGTCATACCCAATCACAGCTGTGAATCATACTCAGTCATACACCATAACACTGGTGAGATCATATTCAAGTCATTCACCATCACACTGGTGAAATCATACTCAGTCATTCACTATTACACTGATGATGTACACTCTGTCATACATCATTACATTGGTGAATCATACTGAATCATACACCATAACACTATTATAAGAGTTCCTCACTTGAATGAATATAAAGTATTACATTTCTATGCAAGTTCACTACTGTTTGTATATTGCATTATCTAAGTTATATTTTACTTTGTATATTGCATTCTGTGCATAATTGATTGCAGCTCTGTAAATACTAAATAAAAAGCTGCATTTTTTCAAATGTTAATCTGCTAAACACTTAATAGTGTATCCTCTACTTGTGCACTGTGACCACTACTTATTACTGCATTAAATAAAATTACAGCCATTGTAAACACATCTATAATCAAGCTATAGAAATATGTTATTGTAATACGTTTTCACTTCTTAAAATTATTTGCACTATACAGTTCAACACAGAGCAACAGAAAATAGAATTGCTACTGCCTTTCTACAACTGATTACAAAACACATTGAGACTGATAAAACTGAATGGGCAACTTCATTAGGGTATTACCACTTACCCTGAAGTTTACTGGCCTTGGAGTTAGATATAAAATTAGGGGGTACACATCTACCAAACGGAAGATGGGGTGTAGCCTTTAGATAGCTGCCCATTCAAACTTGGGCTTTCTTAAAGAAACTAGCCAGTCATTTCATATCTCAAGGATCAGGTGGCTGATGAAAGGCTAAAAATGACTGAGTATGATTCACAGTTGTGACAGGGTATGACTGAGTATGCTTTCACCAGTGTTCTGGCGTATGACTGAGTATGATTCACAGTTGTGACGGTGTATTATTTTACCATTGTGATGGTGTATGATTGACTGTGATTCTCCAGTGTAATGGTGTATAACTGAGTATGATTTACCGGTTCTTATTCATAAGTGTGATGGTGCATGACTGAATATACATTACCAATGTAATGGTGTATAACTGAGTAAGATTCACCTGAGTAATTATGCATGATTGAGTATGTTTCACCAGTCTTAGTGTGTGTAACTGATTATGATTCACTAATGGTATGGTGTATGAGTGACTGTGATTCACCAGAGTTACAGTATATGACTGATTATGATTCACCAGTGTTACTGTATGACTGACTGTAATTCACCAGTGTTACAGTATATAACTGATTATGATCCACCAGTGTTATGGTGTATGGCTGACTGTGATTCACCAGTGTTATGGTGTATGTCCGACTATGATTCACCAGTCAATAGAATTTCTTTTAGCAAAGTCAGAAGCTGCTGAGTATAGGTTCATAGGTTGGTACTAGCCCTAGGGCCTATACAAGCCTAGCCATAACAATTCCCTGGCTATTTCTTCCCACACTATTTACTTCCCTGGACCCCTGTCTAGCAGGGCGACTGACGTGATCCCCGGGGTAAATTTCCTATCTCCCAGCCAGTCGTCAAGGTTCCTTTTGAAGAGGGCCAAGGAGGCGCTCTGCTTGACATGTATGGGCAGTCTATTCCAGAGTTTGGGAAGTCTCTGGGTCAGGAACCTATCCCTCCAGCATGTTTTGTTTATTGTGATGACAAGGTTTAGATCCCTGGAGCGTGTGTCTCTGAGGGATTGGGATTTCTTTAGGTGTAGCATGTCCAACAGCTCTGGATTTGACACGGCCTTGTATGTTAAGCAGAGATCGTCTGTGTTGGCCTACAGCACCTGGCATTCCCAGGCAGTCTCCCATCCAAGTGCTAACCAGGCCGGACCCTGCTTAGCTTCTGAGATCAGATGAGATCGGGCACATTCAGGGAGGTTAATTGGTGTGAGACCAAGCCACTTCCGAGCTGCATGCTGCTGTCACTCTTTCCTTTTCATTAATTATCATGGCTTAAGAAAGCTTATTCTCTTCATGGCAAAAGACATTCCTCTGTTCTGTGGCAGCATTTAATTTTTTTAATGTCAATTGCTCATTCCATGTAGTATAGGTAGCTGGGATAAATGGTTGTTTGCTTTACTTAGGGCTCTGGTTCATGATGGCATCTCAGCTTTCATTCTCAAGCATTAACTGGAATCCCTCAGTAAAAGAACAACTTTGTTTGTCACCCTTCCTGGCTTATGTTATATATGTAATATACTTTTAGTCCTGATTATGTTTTGATAATCCCTGGTTATTCCTGAAGAAGTGCAGAATATTAGAGTGGTGGAAACATTCCTATGGGGATACAGTGGTACCTGCACAAAAATTATACTGTAGCTCAGCTATGTCACACAAGAATCATTTGCTGGGTAGACTGCTCAGAGACATGGCATAACTCTGCAACATACAGAAAGAGGTAAGAGAAGTCAAATGGAGAGGGGTACAACAAGATGATTAATGATGGTGAGAGAGATGTAATTAACTCTGGCCATTAGGCTGATGCGTATGAATTATAGTATTCACATGGAAGTTTTTGGCAGGCCTGGCTGTTCTATTCTGTTTGACAGGGTCTTTCTGAGGCATCTAGTTGCTGAATCCCAAGGTTAGGGGCAGGCTATATCATTCATATATACTAAAGAAATAATTGCACTGAAAAAAACATAAAAAGGAAATGTTATTAAGTAGAGATGGGAGTTTGGAAGATAGGGATATGAGGAAATAATATTTCACTGAAAGAGTACCCAAACAAAGGAGACCTCCAAGGCAAAAACACACACTATTTCCACAGCCCTCTGCAACACATACCATGCATAGTTCACAAACATGTATCTCACAACCACCGAGGCTTAACCATAAACCCAATATATTAGTCATACGAGACTCCATTGTGAGACACACAGATATGCTTCTCACCAAGCTGAATAAGGAGGAAGTCACGGTTAGTTGTCTGTCAAGGGCCAGAATCCGCCATATCACACATGCACTCAAGTCTCTCAACAACAGGTGCTGTTAAGACACTGTCATAGTCAATGTTGGTGTGAATGACTTGAGACATACCTCCTTGGACTATATGAAGAGAGACATGATTGAACTCGCTGAATATGTGTCCCAGGCAGGTATGTCCCGAGCCTTAAGCAGCATTCTACCATCACCCAGAATGATGCCTCAGTACAAACAAAAAATTATTGACTTTAACAATTGGCTGAGTTTCTGGTGTCATTTCAGCGGGATCCAGTACTTGACAGCCTGGGAAGATATGATCGACAGACCATGATGGTTTGCCAGAGATGGTCTCCATCTGTCTCACTTGGATGAGGCTTCTGGCCAAGGCACTTTGCCTCTCCCATAGTGTCTTTTTTAGAAAAAGTGATGAGGTTAAAACTACCAACATAAAAATTTCAACAAAATACAAATTAAAGGTCATGCTGCTAAACGCTAGGAGTCTAAACAAGAAACTGTACTCATTGCAAGCATTCTTAACCCTGGAAAATGCTGACATCTGCGCAGTCACAGGGACCTGTTTCAAAGCTGGGGGAGCACCCCAGCCATACCTAGCTACTTATCCTGTCATACATTCAGACCCCAAACTATGAGTAGTAAAGCCAAAGGAGGTGGAGTTTCAATATATATTAAAGACATACACACCTCCAAGCTGGTCAAACAGTATGACGCACAGGAGACACTCCAGGTGCAGTTAACCATTGACAAGACCCCTCTACAAATCATAGCTAGCTACCAGCCCCCAAATCTGACTCAAGATGCCCAATCTGCCTATCTAGACCTCTTTGAATCTATCAAGCTTCAACCTTTTACTCTGATCCTGGGTGACTTTAACTTCCCAAACTTAGATTGGAAGAACTAATCATGCCAGAACACAAATGCCCAGAGATTCCTTGATTTTGTCAATGCAAATGCCTTGGAACAGCTAATCGATACCCCCACAAGAGGTGATAATATATTGGACTTGGTACTAACCAACATGAGTAACCACTGCAGCATCCCTACAGTATTATCGTCCCTTGTACAATCCAACCATAAAGCAGTCACGTTCAAAAGCAGCATCTCCCCAACCCCCCTCTAGCCAGGGTCAAACAAAAAATTTCTCCAAAGCTGATTACAGCCTCCAGAGGGATGGTATAAACAGCTTCACAGCCCCCTCCCCCTCTCTAGGAACTGGCACCAGTATCCAGAACTTTACCAAATTACTATAGGAACATTTATACAGATGCATGGAATCAGGAATTACCTGACAGAGCTAAATCATCCTCCGCAAGAAAGAGTAAACCTATCTGGTGGACATCTGCAATAAATAAACTCTATGACAAAAGAAAAAAAAATTGCTGTCTAGGACCAAGAAGAAGCAGATGTCCATTTGGAAGCAATCTCTCCTTAGACTAAACAAGCAAATAAGAGCACTAGTGAAATCCTCGTAAGCAAACTTCTAGTCTAAATTGGCCATATCTACTAGAGACAATCATAAGGCCTTCTGCACATATGTCCGTAATCTCAAAGGTAGCACCCAGATCTGCTCAGAACTGGTGGTCAAGGGCACCATATATACAAATGCCATAGATATAGCAAACTTGCTGGCTGACAGATTCAGCAAAAATTTCACCCCTCTGCCCCCCCAATCAGTAAATCAGGACATTCCGAGTACCTGCCCCCTTCCCCTTATATCTAGGGATCAGGTCATCTCTGCTCTCTCAAAGGCAAAAAATGTAGCCTCCATGGGACCCGATAACTTCCCATGCTGCATCCTACATAAACTCAGGCAGGAACTTGCAACACCATTAGGTGCCCTATTCAACCAAAGCCTGAATACTGGCTTTGCTCCACCTGAGTGGAGGACAACCACTGTCATCCCTTTACACAAAGGTGAAGCATCCACCGATCCAGGAAATTATAGACCCATCAGCCTAACTAGCCTGATCTGCAAGACCATGGAACAGATTATCATGGAACTCATAAACAAGGACATTGTGATCTCACACAGTTTGGCTTTGTCAAGGGGAAGTCATGTCTATTAAATTTGGTCGACTTTTTTGAGACAGTCACCAAATGGACGAGGGGAAGACAGTGCACACCACCTACCTTGACCTGGGCAAAGCCTTCGACACTATTCCCCACTCAGGAATAATAGGTAAACTCTCTCAACTAAGCATCAATCCATATGTTACCAGATGGGTAGCTAATTTCCTCACTGATAGAACACACCTCTTCAAAATAGGGGAAGCCATCTCCAGCAGTAGACCCATATCAAGTGGTGTACCCCAGGGTTCAGTCTTGGGGCTTGCTTTATTTGAGATATACTTTCCTGAAGTGCAGGCCAAAACCAGTGGGCTATGGCTGACCAAGTTTGCAGATGAGTGCAAGCTGATCGCTGTCATCAATTCCCCTAGTGATGTGGACATCCTCCAAGAGGATCTCACCCAAACAAATGACTGATGCCAGAAACATGGCCTCAAACTGAATACAAAAAATACATCACCATCCCCTTTGGGGAGAGTGACGTCCCTACAAATTATCACATTAATAACGTCCTAAGCACGCAATCACCGGGCGGGATTTGAGCACCCAGATTGATAGCAACCTGACTTTTGACCACCATGTTGCTTCCATTGTACGGAAAACTTTCTACATGGCCCACCACATAAGTAAGGGTGTCTCATCCAGGGACAAGGAGGTCATAACAATCCTGTATTCTTCCCTTATAAGGCCCATTATTGAGTACAACGCCCCATTTGGCATATACCTCGCAAAGCACATGCAGCAGCTGGAGAGACCACAGAGGTTCCTCATCAGGAGAATCCAGGGCCTCAATAATCTACCATACACAGATAGACTAAAAGTCCTATCCCTCTACTTAGTTTCATACAGACTCCTCAGAGGTGACCTCTGTCTGGCATACAAGGCGATCTTGGACCCCACCTTGATAGGGCTGCTGCATATCCACAAGTCAAGCTTCACTCGAGTAACCCGCATGCACGGCCTCAGCCTGGTCTGTGACATCAAAAGGACTTATTGGTGGGACAGATTTGTGTCCCAGAGACTCCCCCATCTGTGGAATAGACTCCCTCTCCACGTCAGTTAGAGTACCTCTTTACCCCATTTTAACCGCAACCTGGATAACTGGATGGGAAATAGAAAAAACATCCCTGGGATTCCATCTATGTCCCTGCTGGACAGGGACATTGGGTGCTGATTTGTGTAAACATGGGCTAAACTCTTGGATAGGCTTATAAGGGCCTTAAGGCCAATAGCCTAGTAACTTCCTATGATCCAATGAAGTGCACTGAGCAGAATATCACAGCAGGAGCAGTTACAGTGATGTATGGCTGCATAAAACAGTACTGTTATATCACACAGTAATGTAGCCTTTGTCGGGCACCCCACCTCTCATATTAACTTCTAGGTCTCGCCTGAAAAAATGTAACATATCCTATGGTTCAAACACTGGGACACATCAAGGCTCCTGCCAGTGGGAACAAGGACTGTACCCTGTCCCTTCATTAGCATAATGTACTAATTACCACTTTTCTGCATACATGGCAGTACTGCAGGGGAGGTAGAAACTTTCTAGAATTGCCCACTGGCATGGATGTGGAGGAGGATAACCCACCTGTTACCCTACTGTCATCCTGTGACACCACAGCTGCTTGTAGGGCATTCAGCATATCAGTGACCAGTCCTTCTTTTCCCAGATATCTGGGGCACAATTAAGTTTCTATAGCATATGTGAAACACTGCTCTGTGATAGTGGGGCTGCCTAAGTGCATAAAGGAATAGACGTCCTGCTAAATGTACTTTGATATGATTCTGGTGAATCCATGGTAGTAATGAAAATCTGCCCAAGGCTTTTATCTTTATCTGTCTTTTTAGTTTTATAGCTTCAGATCTGTATCAGCAATTCTTAAGGATACTAGGTGAAGATAAATGACAAATTCTAATTTACGAAGGTAACTGTGGCAGTAATGTTCATAGGTGTTTACTAGACTAACGTTCACATTGGCCTTTTTAAGCATACATCCCAAATCTCTGACAAGTTCTGATACCCTTGTTAAGTGTAAGCAGGGGTTTGGGAGAGGAAACATTTACATGCTTCCTGTGTCCATTAGAGACGTTGGTGCAAAACCAAGGATGAATTTCTTGTTCCCCATCCAATTGTCTGAGTTACAGTTGAATTGGGTTAAAGAGGAACTCTGCTTCACATGGATAGGGAGCCTGTTCCAGAGACGGAGTATTCTCTAGGATACATATCTGTCTCTCCAGCAGGTCCTATTTATATCATAGGCAAGGTTTAAGTCTTTAGAATGTGCTCCATTAGAGGGGGGGGGGGGTCTGACAATGCCCTGTATGCCTGGCATAGATCTCCCCTCTCCCACCTGTAGGAGACAGAATACAAGGAGTAGATGTGCACACTATGCACAATCCTGTTGCGTGGTAATTATGGAGGAGAGTCATGTTTGTGTGCTCAGATATTAGGGTGATTCTCTTTTAAGATACATTCAGCTGCTTGGACTACATATAAATGAAATCACTCAATTTATCTGCACCACTGCCTATTGTGTTTGTGAGCACAGTGGATAAATTTGTATTTGCAGAAATATGGCTAGTGCCTTTAATTAATGTAAATATACAGCAGCATGGCAGTGTTACCAAGGACATTTTCTGTTATTACAGGAAAAGGGATATTTCCAGGCAAGACGGCCTAGTCATATAATTATTCTGGAGAGGGCGAAAGCTAAAAGGGCATTATATCATTGCCTTTAAGAAGAAAAATAATTGTGAAATTCTGTTTATCATGGAATGAGATTTAGACATGAATAAAAATGTCACCATTAGTTAACTTTGCAGCAAAACAGGAAATGTTTTAAGTAATTATTTTCTTTAGGGTGCCAAGAGCTTCTGTGTTTATGGTTCATTGTTTTATTTTAAGTATTCCATTCATGTACTTTTTCCTTTGCTTTTCGTTGACATGTGGAATTATGACTTATTTGTGGTTTGATCAGGTAATAAGATGAATTTTTGATTATTTAAAGCTGCTGGTTTTATGCAAATATTCACAGCAGTACAGAAGGAACAAAGAAGAACAGTGGAATACCAATGAACTCAGAGCTTTATATCATATTTAAAACATCTTTCTAATCACAGGAAAGAATTCCTGCCTGTGAAACTGAAAGATTGAGCACCAGTCTGATCTCAAACTGGCTGCCAAAATGGAGTGCAGAAGATTGGTTCTGTCTGATATCGGCGCACGCTACGTGCTTCCTGTGGTTTTATATAAAAGGCTAAAAAACACACACTGTGCTTCTGAAAGGCTTCTAATTTGCTTAGCTAAACATCTGAGACCCTGCTGCAGAGATTTATTCAAGTCTATTTGAAACCCTTTGTTCTAGAAAGAGGTCAGTTTACCTTTCCTCACATCTGAGGAATATTATTATAGTGACATGTAGCTAACTGTGAACATGAGACTAGTTCCTTAATGTGTATTATAATTTGGTCACCTGTCTTGAAGATAGTCATTGATTACTTCCTCAAGGAATGCATTCAATACTAAGCAGCGTGTTTATTTATAGAAATACCCAAACAGTGGGTGAAGGTCTGTAAGCAGTAGGAGGAAATGTAAAAAGTGCATTGTAAATGTTGAACATATATATATATATATATATATATATATCAGTTTTCTGGAAACAATGTGATTTCAGTTTTGTCCTTTTCATACAATGGCTCCTGCTGTGCCTTTATAAGCTGCAGCAGAGGTCAGCAGAGTATTGAGAGCTAGTTATCCATTCGGTCATTGTCCAGTACTCAATTTGTATAGGGAGACTATGCCTATCCTGGTACTTTTGATTGCAAGGCAGAAAAACTAGCAGTGGGGGGGGGGGGGGTCAAGTCTATCTCAGTATGTACATATTCATTCACACATATCATGAACACCTACAGCAATTAAGAAGATCAGCAGGTCACCTACTGCATGTCTTTGTGATGGGGAGAAAATGGAGCACCCAGTGAAAATCCACATACTACGAATCAGTATCTTCACATACAATGCAGTCTGTATGGTTAGTTCAAAAACTGAGGCTGTGAGCTACTAACAAGCATCATATTGCAGACCTATGTTTGATTCCTTCAAGTTTTACATGTAAACTATATGATTTCGAGGAAGTAATTTCACCAGATAATGCTCCTATGTTGTTTTGGATAAACAAGACACTTGTGTTTAGTTGTTTGTATATCTGAACTACTTCCAGAAAGGGGCATGGTGGTCACTGGACCAGAAATGATGCAGTATCCAAAAACTTTATTTTCCCTTTTATCTTAGAAATTCACATAAAAATATTCTGTGTTCTAAGTCGGTTCCAGTCCTTACAACAGGCAGTGTTGTGGAACCGTACTATTTAATGTTGGTAGCTGACACAGAAGTAATGGTAATAAACTTCCAGTGAGTTAGAGCCCACTGCATGGGTTTGATTTCTAGAGCTTTCTGTTACACTGTGATTTTTATAAAACCATTTACCAGACCACCGCTCCTAAGTTTTCTCTGAAAATAATCAGGTTTAACAACAACAACAAAAATCTTGTAAACTATGATTAAGTGAACTCATTTAAGTAATCAGCAAAATTACTTTTTTTATTATCCCAGATGGTAAAGTTTGTACAGCATCTTACAAATACTGTTTTGGATGGCAGGTTTTATTAAGTTCTGTAATTTGATGTGGAGTTGATGTGGTAGAGCAGTTTGTTAATAACACGTCAGCTTTTGGGTATACAGTGGCAAAGCTGGAGACCACTGTGGCAGTGATAAACTCCATGCATTAACCCTAGAAAAAGTTATTGAACAGAACCAGCCTGAATCTGTTCCTGAATGCATACCTCTAGTGTTAGCCAACCAGCCTGGCGCTTAACCTCTGTACAAACACACTACTTAAAAATCTTTTTTTTTTACTTTGCCTGATCAGATTAGAAAACAGTGGGGTTAAATGACTGTTGGTTTTATATTTATTTACTTTTTTATATTTATTTTTCCATCAGTTACAATAACAACATCTGCAGTTAACACAAATGTAAAGAAAACACAAGACATGCAAATTTATTTTCTGTAGTGCTTTCTTGTTTCATTAAATCAGCCCCAGTGATATAATATCAAGAAATGCCTGCTGCCTGCAGAATTCCATTTACAGTTGCAATCCACCACCTATTCATTTTAAATGCTAGCACAGTTTTATTCTGTAGGTTGAAATGAAAGTCATATTACTTTTATAGGGATTGCAGCAATTTACTAAAACAAACTTCTACCAAAACCGCAACACCTCCCCAAAAAAGCACTGTTTGTTTCCGAAAACAAAGAACAAATATTTGTTGGTGTTAAATGTCACTTTTATTCCAGGCATTGTCATATTGTATAGCCTAATAATAGTGAAAGAAAGAATATTTTTACATCTTGTGTGGGATGTTATGTAATGCAGTGAACCAGAAATCATATCTGTAAATATAATGATGGTGGCTTAGATCAGAAAAAAATGGCAAATGTTTCACATGTGATGTAAGAAATGTTGACATTGAAGGTTTAGGTCAAAAGGTTGGAAATTATGAAGATTATAAGGCTACAGCCATCAGATTAGATGCATTTTGATTTAAGATTTTTAGCACAGATTATAGTTAGCATTTTTATTTTGTATTTAGATTGCAATTTTCCAAAGTAAAATGACACATTATTCTGGGTTATAAAAGAATACTTGACGTGAATTCAAACTTTGACAGCCAACAGTGTTAACAAAGAGCTCAAAATAAAAATGTTGGTGATGCAGGATTCTGGTCAGTTTACTGAAAATTCTTAAAAGTTACAAAGACATGTGACATGTCCACCATAGTCCTTTAGAAAAGATGTTAGACCAATACCCATTCTGCCTGTATCAGCAATTTACATGTATTTGTGAGATTCTGAAGTGTTTGTTCTCATTAAAGGAATTCTCATTAAAATATAATTTAAAAAGGACAATAGTTACTCCATCAGCCTATAGCTTATAAAAGGAAAGAACTGACATCAATGTTGAAACATAATACTCCTGCCAAAATATTGCAAATTGCCAGAGTTATGTAGCTCCGTTTGCCTTCATTCTCAGATGATATCATGACTCCACATGGTGAATGTCTCACCAGCTCATTTGCATATATGTATTTGTCTAGCTCACAACTAAGAGAGGATTTGAGATACTTGAACTTAATTAGTGGACTACTGCACAAGAGGCAGATGACGAAAATAAGGGGGGAATGGCATGGGATCCAAGTTAATGTAATAGATAGGGGACCTAGTTAGCAGACTGCAAACAGAGTTTTATGATGGGAGGTTGTGAAGTGAGGAGGCTGTAACAAGTGGGGTGTCACAGGCTTAGTAGCAAGATCAGGCCTGTTTATAGAATTTATATCTAGGATTTTTAGCAGACATAAAACATGATATATGCTTTTGCTGATTATGCCAAAACTAGAGTGCTAGATAAAGATGAAGAGGAAAAAATATCACAGAAAATCTGCACGTTTTTCATAGGTAGCTATTAGGATTTAAGTTAGAGAGCATGCATTTTATGTATGATGGAGTTAAAGGCATCCTTTTCTATGTTCTTTTATGAGCCAGTCATTTCAGTTCAGTAGTGAGAAATAGTTGTCACTGTTGACACTGGCTCTTTAATTCAAGTTTCTCATCAAATGCCCATAATGCTTATGGGTCCACCCATCTGTAGATCTTTTTGCTGCTTCATATACTGGAAGGGATTTGTGGCATATCAAATTGTTTTGAACATTTGTCAATATATTTAGGACATTTTCCTCCTTTTTTTATATCCATTTGATTGTTAGTCATTTATTACACTGACACGTTTTTTTATGATCCTTGATGTACTTTTGTATTTTTTCATCCCCTTTCTCTCAACTATTGTTGAAGACAGTTAAGCCTCTTTTATCCCAGATTATTAATTAATTATTAATAGGTTCATAGGTTAGTACTAAGCTAACTGCCCTTGCGAGCCATTTTAAGCCTAGCCAATTATCCTTTGTGAGACTCAAACCCTGCACCTTGTGTTTGTAAGGCAAACACCTTAACCATTAGGCCACCCTCCCAACCCCTTTGTAGATGTAGGGCCTTATTTCTTGAAGAGTGCTTTGTTTTACTGCAAAAGTAACTCATTGCTTTTTTTCCTCTGCATTTGCACAGTTTCTTCGGGGAAAAAAACTGCGATTGCTGTAGTGATTAAGATTACACTTTAGTGGAGTCATCAAGATGGCTGCACACTAATCAACAGCTTAATTTCAGTTCTCCCTGTGTGAAAAGAGAAACTGAGAATTAGAGCCAGTGATATTTTCAACTTGAGTAAAATTCAATTACTGTCTAGTAAGCACCCTGCCTGGATGCCAGGAAAGAAGAAATTTAGTGAACCTAAAAGAAACTCAACCAGAAAAGGTGAAGAGAAAACACTGACTAGGAAGAATCCTGCAGCTGTTCAGCAAAAAGTAGTTCAAGCTTCAGCTTTGGCGCAACAGATGGTTTCCGGTAACTTGAGAGGAAAATAAGTTAAATGTGCTCAGGTGTTATTAAAATACATGAAACAATTCAGGACCACATCAACTTAAACAACAGAAGGCTGGAAAAAATAGAAGCAGCTTTAACTAGCTATTCAGATGAACTGATAAAACTGAAAAAAAAAACAGAGGCTGAAATGAAGAAAAGACTGGCCAAGTATAAGACTTCTCAAGAAGAGCTGTTTCAAAACCAAAGCTAGAAAACAGTGCATGCAGAGAAAATCTGAGATTTTCTGCTGTAAACAGAAATAATTAACTGGACTGATATTCTGCAGCAGGAGTTGTTAATTGAAAGGGCAGATTGAGTGTGTGCTCCAAACCTGGCCTTGAGAAAGCAACCAAGACCTGTAATAGTTGAGATACAGTCACAAAATACGACCTGGGATAATGGCTAAGGCTCTTGCTGCCCCTGTACTGCCTTTTTTAGGCAAGGTTCAAATAACAATTTCACCACCGTAACAGGAACAGGCAAGCAAAAACTAAGGGTAATGCTACTCAATGCTAGAAGTCTAAATCTCAAAATGCACTCACTCGAGACACTCCTTAAAATGGAGAACATCAATATGTGTGCAATGACTGAGACCTGGTTCAAGGCTCCAGAGAGCACCCCTGCACTACCAGGCTATAACTCATACCACACTTTTCGGTCATGTAACCAGGACCGAAACACCAAAGGCAGAGGTGTGTCCATATTCATTAAGGATATCCACACCTCCAGGCTAGTTGCTCAGCATAATGCATACGAGGTTATCCAAGTGTAACTAACTCTGGGCAAAACTGCAATCCAAATTGTAGCTTGCTACAGATCCCCTACCATGCCCCAAGATTCCCACTCCTCTTGTCTTGATGTACTGGAAAATATTAGGGTTCAACCAAACACCCTAATAATGGGCGACTTCAACTACCCCACCATTAACTGGGAAAGCTACTCGTGTGCCAACTCCTTAGATCAACACTTTCAGGAATTCATAAACTCCAATGCCCTGGATCAACTTATCCACACCCCCACCAGGGGCAACAATATCCTAGACCTAGTCATTACCAACATGAGTGACTGGTGTTCCACACCTGAAGTCATCTCCTGGTTGGTCAGATCTGACCATAAGCTAATCACCCTTGATATCCACATCCCACCCCCACCCCCCATTAAGGAAACCACAGTAAAAAAAATGTCTCCAAAGCCATCTTCATGCTTCTTAAGACAGAAGTGGTGAACTTCATGACACCCATGCAGGTAGACAATACAGTTACAACTGCTGAATCCCACACAAATGCACTCTGTAAGCACTTTCACGAGTGCATGGATCATGCCATCCCAAACAGAACCAAGACGCTATCCTCCAAAAAAAGAAAGCCAATCTGATGGTCCCCTGCCATAAACAAACTGTACAACAGAAGGAAGAAACTGTTGCAAAAGAAGGGAAACACAATGGCAAATAAAACTGAATGTCACCAACCCCCACCCCCCCCGGTCTAAATGACCATATATCAATTAAACCATATTTAGTTAAAAAAAAGCAAAGAAGTTATAGTTCTATGCCTATATGTTACTGTAGTATGGGTGTTTAATTTTTAATTCTCTTTAGCACATTGTTTCATATAACAAAACATTGCATTTTAAATTGAGATAATGGATTTCAACAGATGTTGCATATATAATGAAATGAGTTTAATAGTCTTTGTTGGTGTTTTAGCAAAGGGGAAGGGTGTATATCTTTAAAAACATTTGGTGCCTTTTTGAAGGCAAGGGGTATTTAAATAAATGAATTTCAGTTACTTTTATTCACTTGAAAAAGCCTAGCATTTGCAGGGTGAAAGCGCTTGTGGTTTGAACTTCACTGTAATAAATTTTATTTACCAGCCATTCTCAGTGTGCCTAGATCGTATTTTCTATCTAATATTTCTTTTCTGTCATAAAAATGCATATCACTTTGCACATGGCCATTTAGAGTTCATTTATTTGGCCTCACTTGAAACACAGCTGAGTTTCTTCAGAGGCACAAGCTGTACTCTTCAGACACAGAAGCCTCCAACCCACATTTCCAAGAGATCTGTCCAACTTGTTTTGAGTTACGTTGATCTGTCCGGCTAATTTGTCATCCACAGAATCCAACTTAACCCTGAGTGGTGATCTCTTGACACCTCTGCTCCTTCCAGTCTTACTGTCCAGAATATACACTCTTAGGCCTGATGAGTTCATCACAGAGTCAGTCACTGAACTTTAACTCAGAGTTCTCTGGTATGACTTATATGTATTTAAACATAGTATTAACAATGGGCAGTCTGTTTTTGCATATTTATGCAGTTATCACACCACTCAGGCTTAAAACCAGGAGGCTATTTCAGCTCACCACAGCTGAGTTGAAGTCTATGAATGTTAGTAGGAGACACCCTCCTGAGCATGTCAGCTACCTTCTCCATGAAAGCTGAATATGTCATATAGATATTTGTGCTGTCATAGCCTCTCTCTCTCATTGACTTGCAGCCACATCAAAACAACCTTTTTGTCTACTGAAAAAAAAACTCCAGTTGCATGGACCTCAGCAGGGATTTATAAGCTTCCCCACACTCACCCTAGGCTTTTATAAGTAACAGCTCCATAACAGGACTGACAGCACCCCTAGTCAAGAAGTGTAGGTTGTGAATGATTCTGGCTTGTACTTTCCTACCTTCACCAGCTCTGGCTTATTCTGTGCTAGTGAAAGTGATGGTCTGTGACCCTAGAGACAGTTTTCATGCCAGGGTTTAGCTTGCATGCATACATAACAGCTGCAATTATGGGGTTGCTGTCTTATCCGGTAACACTGCATGCATATTTCAGTTTAATAAAAACAGATACTGCGGCACACCCTTTCTGTATAGCCATTACAGAGGATTATGATTGGATCTCTGATCAACTAATTTGTTATGTGTTTGAACTATGGATATCAAAAAATTCACCTCATGTGTGGACCATATTGTCTATGCTTGAGAGACTGCTGTTATTGCTACACAAGTTGGATCTGGAAGGTATGTGAATTAGGTGGACAAGGCTATTCTAACAGAGGAAATAGCTTCCTTGCATCCCAGAAGATCAGTATGGAAATCTCCTACTATCATTGTAGGATTTCTTTTATGTTGTAGGATATCCGCAACAGTTATTTCAAACATGTTAGGAATGGAGGTATATAAACTAATGCCTTAAATATCTTGGTGTGATCGCCAGTAGTGATGGAGGTCAGTGTCCAGTTAGGTAAGTCTTCAGTTATGCTCTTATTATTTCTGCCTGCTGTGACTACAGTTTGGAGTTTCTTCCTTAATTAGAACAGAGTAAATGCATAACTTTATTTACAGAAAAATGCTAAGAGTAAGTTTTTTTCTTAGAAAGCAGAAGCAAACGAAAATCCCACATATACCTCTCCTTATAAAAATGTGGTGGGTGGACAAGTGTTGTTAGGCGATACAGACTTGGTGACTGACTGCTGATTGATTACATTAATGACTGAGAATGAGTTTTGCATTTTGGTTTCAATTCATTATTTTTGCCGTTGTCATCTTTCTGCAGCTGTAGTTTCAGGCTTGCCATATGCAAGGCCTGATACTTAGATCTGGATTGCCCCCCTTCAGGATTTGATACATGTCCTGTAAAAGTTATTAGCCACCCCTTGGACCATTTACAGGGGACAGGATCAACTGGTAAAGTAAAGCAATCTTTGGCTAAAGGTCCAAACATCCACATTTTCTTCATTTCAGGTATGCCTGCCTAGTGCCTACTAAAGGTCCAAATATCAACATGTTCTTCATTTCAGGTGTGCCTGCCTGCTAAAGGTCCAAACATCAAAAGTTTCTTCATTTCAGATATGCCTGGCTGTTAAAGGTCCAAACATCAACATTTGCTTCATTTCAAGTGTGCCTGCCTGCATGCAACCCTCTGTCAAGTTGCCATTGTGAAAGACTGCAGCCATTTCTTTATCTTGTCATCAAACGTCATGACAATGACTGCAGCCATTTCTTTATTTTGTCATCAAACGTCATTTCTAGCCAAGGTGGTTAAACAAAAATGAAGTTTCATGTGCAGAAACCTAACCAGCTGTGGACACACAGAAAAGAAACCAGCTATTTCTATTCCTGTACAGAGATTGTATTAATAAAAACAAATAGCAATGAGATATTTACTAGTGTAGTGGTTCGATACAGCTGAATACCGTGGTTATCATTCAATGATAGTAAACATTTTGACAAAGTATCCAATCTCTGGCCCAAAATGAGGTTTTATTTTACCTGCAAATGCAAAGAAATATGACCTGCAGCTTAACATGTAAATAATTGACAGGATGTATAAATGGAGATATCATTATGTGTTACTAGAATTCGTGTCTCTCTTGCTGTAGAAGGGGTCTAAATTTCACTGTTTGATTAAAGGACAGAATTGTTTAGAGAAAAGATATTCATTCTTACACTAAAGTACTCTGTGAAACAATCTCTGCAAAACAGACAAAATACATGGAAAGAAAAAAGTTTTGCAAAAATGGAGACCTACTTTATGAATCAGAAAGTGTATGCACAGATACACACACACTCACTCCTTATCAGCTTATCAACTGTTTTCTTTTTGGTCTGTCCATTTTTGCAAACCAAAGAATGCCATCCATGGCTTCAGAGCCGTAACTGGGTTATCTAGTGTCCAGTGCCCGTCTCCGACCCCTTGCCTCTTGAAGTGAAGAGCAAAAAAAGTGACTTGGCTTACATTTAGAAAGTAATTTAGTACTAGTTGGCTTCCTGTAACTGCCAAATCCAGACACTTTCCACTCAGCTCTTGAAGTGCCTTTTTGAACCAACATTTTAATAAAGGATAAAGGAATACAGGAATTTTGGATTACACCCTCTAACACTTTGCATCAGGGGCAGCTGTCCCCTTCACCCCACCTTTCCTACGCTGCTGTATGGTTTGCTGATATATACTGCATTACTGTTCTTTACACTTTATTGTATCAGAATTTATGACTGTTGTATCTAGATGTTTAGAAACAAGTAGCATTGTACTGTAGCAGTCTTTTAACAATTTTAGAATGGTATGCAGCATGGTATCATAGTTCTGGGGCTCAAACCTGACCTCTGGTTACTGTTTGCCAAGTTTTACATGTTCTCCCTAAATCTGCATTGAATTTCTCTGAGTATTGTATTCTCCCACCTCTCAAACCTACACTAATAGACTGCACCAAACTGTCCATATAGCTATATACATAGATACTGGATTTACCCTTATTTTTGTGGCCTGGATATGACTGAAAAGGGTCCACAAGCCATCCCACTAAACCCAGTTAAATTATATCATTCTAAATTAACAACTCTATTGTGGTGTAAGGAGCACCATGAATATGCTTCAAAACTAATGATAAGCACATTAACAGCTTTCCCAATATGAGACCCAACCTTAACAGTGCTTAGAGGTGCTTAACAAAACCTGCTTAAGGACATCTTAACCACTGTTAAAATAGGGTTTTGCTTTAGGGAATAACAGCAGACAGTGCTAGCCAGCATAGAACATTAGTAGAAGGTAAATATCTTCTAAAACCTATTAGAACTTCAGTTTGCCACAAGCGTGTGGAAGAATGAAGTGCCTAACAACCTTTAAAAGCAGTTCATAATACAGAGTAGCACTTCATTTTTCCCTGCTGTAAACTCCACTGTCCCTGATTTTGTAAAACATCTCTGATTTTGCCTCATAGTTTTGCCCAGTCTCTCAGAAAGTTTTTAATTTTGTAGTAAATCACTGAAGATTATAGTCAGTAAATAATTCCAGACAATAGAATTTCGTACTTACAGTTCAGAAAGTACACGTTGCTGCAAAATCTCTTATGTGAACTTTTTTAAGTGAACTTGAGCAATATTTAAAAACTGCTCCTGATTTTGAGTCATTGTCCCCCATTATTTTTGGATTTGTCCAGAATTCTTAAGCAAAGAATTTGAGTCGTATGCTGCTATCTGTGTGGCAGCACCCTCTAAGTACTTAGTCAGGTTTAAAAAGCTGGTGCATCACTTTCTGCTCCTTATATGCTTTTGTTCCTGTAACATGTAGTACATGGAGCAGATATAGGCTCGCAGCAATACAAAGAATTATAATCAGGTCTATGATCATAACCCTTATTATGTGTTCTCATTGTGGATGCCAAGATTCACCTTTTGAACTTCTCTCTCAAGGTGAATTTCCTGGCATCCATGTGTCAAACAGATAATAAGCTTGTTGTAATCGGAGACTCAGTCATCATAATCCTGTTTGATATACCAGGAGAAAGTGTATGGATATCTCTACCATTCTGTTTTGTTTTAGTAGACAAATGTTTTCATTTAGAACCTTGCATAATTCTGCTTTTAAGTATGAGAATATCAAAGTAATTGAATGCTGACAGCAGAATTCTTGGCGTTTGAGCACTTTACTAATAGTATCCCGTTCCATCCACGAAAATAAAATAAAGGGAATTGAATTGGTTATGCAGTTGTTAACCTTAAGCTGTAAAGTCTTGAACTGCATGTTCTGGACTTAATTTATGCAGTGTGCATGACGTCTGCTGCAATGGTTTAACAAAATGTGTGTAAAAAACATGCTGTGGATAAAAAGGTCACTAAACTTTAAATACAGCTAGTGGAAACTGTAGGCCTTCAGCATGAGTTTCCCTGCGTAAAATTACTGAAACTGCTGTAATAGTCTAATAAAGCATAACGGAGGAATGCCGACATGCAGTACAGAATGAGTGAATTGATTTAATCACTAATGAAGTCGAACAAAAAGTCTTAGCTGTTCAGGAAGTGATGTATTAAAATGTGATGTGATTCAGGGCAGATTATGTAACAAAGATCAATGCATTTTCTTTTTAAGTAAGGTGTCTCTGGGTTCATCTTCATGTATGTGATAGTAATCCAAGGATATCAGGAAATATACCTAATGCATACACATATTTCAGTACTTGTTATATTTTCATAACACAAATGTTTTATTCATTTACAGTAAATTCATTTTCACTACTAGAATTTATACCAAGATTTTAATTGCTGCTATCTGAAACACTTGATGTTATATAGTTCTATCATGCCTACATTCTTACCCGTGGGTTCGGACGACTTTTCTAGCTCGAAGTCTCTTATTGGCTGGGCTAAGCAGGTATCCCATGGTGCACTGCTCCATATCCCCAGATCTCGTTTGCCACTCGTGTAGCTCGGACGTGGTCTCGCTTGGCTGTGGCTAAGTACCTTTTTTCTTGTCTTGAAAGAAAGTTTTTGATCATAAACAAAAAGCTATTTTCATAGCTATTGGCTCTAGTGTTATTTGAGTTTGTGATCGTGTGCTTGCTTTGTGTGGTATCCCGCTGACTGTTCCCTCGGGCTAGGCCCGTTTTCAGTTAGAGTACCTAGTCCTTCTCCGGTTGCTTAGCTACTGTGTGTGTACAGTCTAAACCGTTTAAGTTAGAGGTTTGGTCCATTCCCTTTCCTTGTGGTCATCAACCATTTTTGATTAAAGGTTTTTGACATTGCTTCTCTAGTGAGTGTGTTCGGTCTCTGTTTATTTCTGGTTCCCGCGTTTTTTGTGGTGTGAGCATCTGTGAGTTCTTGTCAGACTTGTTTTTGCATCGTTGGTGTAGTTGTGAACATGTCCAAAGATTCCAAAGAGCACAAACCTTTGGGTTTCAAAAAGTGCTCTAAATGTGGGTACAAAATGCCCATCACCGATGGGCATTCCATTTGTGTCTATTGCCTGGGAGCCATTCATCTGCAGGAGTCCTGCAGTTTTTGCCATGCGTTCAGTCCTAGAGTTCTCCAAGAGAGAAAGAATAAGCTGATTTTAAAGGGACTCTTGAAGCCCTCTTTTGAAGAGGCTATGGATTCGTCTCCCAGTGGTAAGTCAAAATCTGCCAAGTCTAAAAAGAGATCTCCGGCTCCATCAGCTTCATGGGAGCCTCTGGAGAAAGTCTCAAAAATTGCATCAACCTCCTCGGCTCCGTTGTCCTCGGGGCCGCAGGAAGTGTCTGTGTTGACGGAACCGGCATTGGCTCCAATTATATTGGAACCTCTTAGGAGCCGATCGCCCAGTCTCAGACCAGTTTCTCCTGAGAGGAGATATTGATCTCCCTCCCTGTCCTCCAAATCCTCCAGGACCCTTTCGGATGTGGATGTTGATAGGGTGGTCCAGAGGCTATTCCAGTCACCGGTTTTGGCAAAATTATTTTCGGCTCTGGCCCAGTTGGCTCCAGAGCCCGTCCAGACCCCTTCTTCGATCATTCCTCCTCCGAGCACATCTCTGTCTTCGGAGCCAGAGTGTCCCACGCCGTGTGATGTTGCTAGGCTGGTTCCGATGGCCCCTTTGGCTCCATTGGTACCGACATCGGCTCCGACCCCGTCAGCTCCGTCCTCGGGGTTCAGGACTCAGGATTCTTCAGTCGGGCCTGAAGGGGACATCTCAGGACTTATCTCAGTTCCGAGTCTCCTTCTCGGTGCCTCGGCTCGGGGAACTCCGACTCCCGTCATGGCTTTGGAGGCTGGTTCATAGGTTCATAGGTTAGTACTAGGCTAACTGCCCTTGTGAGCCATTTTAAGCCTAGCCAATTATCCCTTGTAAGATTCAAACCCTGCACCTTGTGTTTGTAAGGCAAACACCTTAACCATTAGGCCACCTTCCCAACTAATGACCTGGAGTAGCATTACCCTCAGATTTTGCTTGCTTGTACCCGTTATGGTGGAGATTTTGTCATTTGATCCTTGCCTAAAAAAGGCACTATAGGGGTGGCAAGAGCCTTTGCCAATATCCGGAATCCCAAGGTCGACAGGTGCAGGCCATATCTGGCAAAGCAGCATGGTTTGTCAGTCATGTCATCCCAGGCAGACAGATACTGGATTCCCTTAGAATGACACCAGAAGCTTAGCCAATTGTTGTCCTTGTACTGTGGTATCATTCTGGGTGATGGCAGGATGCTACTCAGGGCTAGGGTCATACCTGCCTGGGCTACAAGATTGGAGAGCTCCTCCAGGTCTCTTTTCATGTAGTCCAGGGAGGTAAGTCTCAGGTCTTTCACACCAACATGGACAATAACAGAGTCATATTTGTACTTGGAGTGACCTGAGTGCGTGTGTTATGTGGCAGATCCTGGCACCCGACAGGCAGCTGACAGTAACTTTTTCTTTGTTTAGCCTGGTGAGTGGAACATCAGTGTGCCTGACTATAGAGTCACCTATGACAAGAGTGTTGGCTACGTTATGCCTTATGGGCTGTAGTTGAGTGGCACACTGAGTATGTGGGCTATGTGTCATTTGGGTTGTGTTGGGGGGTGGAGGTTGCTTGCATTTCTGCTTTGGAGGCCTCTGTTTGGGCAGATTTGTACAGAGCCTCCACGAATGTAGGTGTGTGTTTTGTGCTTGTGTGTTTTGGTGGTGTAGGTTTTGAGGGACTATGAGGAGTGTGGTGCGGTGCAAGTGTTTACCTTCTACTCTTGACTGTCTAGGCCAGTCTTTGGTGAAGAGAGCTTTGCTTCCAGTTTGGCTATATTAAGTGCATCTCTCACAGGTTGTAGTGTTGGGTGGTAGAAGGAGAGGGCTGTCTGTGTACATGAGGCAATTGCTGCATTGTCCCAAGATGCCCAGATTCATCAGATAGACAGGAGAAAACACTGGGAGTTGACCTTTAGACATGCCTGAATAGGTGCTTATTTATTAAGTACTAAAAACTGTTTTCCTCGGACTCGGGGGGGGGGGGGGGCTGCCTTCGAGGCTGTGCAGACTGCACTGGCCAGATCGTCAGCTACATCAGGCGGGTCGGTCACTCTGTCCCCCACCACTCCGGTGAGAGCCTCTGATCACCACCTATCCATGGACAGCAGAGCACCAGGGCCTAGGGATACCCCCACAAGTGGTCCCCAAATTTCTGAGGGCCCCTCAGAGTTCATGCCTGAGGAGCCCCCTAGAAAGAAAATGTGCAAGAGGAAGCACATAGACTCCCAGGATGAGTCCCTCACCTCTGATACTGACCTCGAGGAATCGGAGGGGTCCCCCAAGTCATCCTCTGATGATGTTTCCTTCTCTGACATCCTGGAGATACTGAAACAAAGAGGTGACTGGCCGTCCAAAGCCCCTTCTGAGGAGTCGGTATTCCTTAAGGCTTTTGGTGAGCAGCCCTCCGCCTCCTGGGTGTCCCCACCCTTCGACGAGCTCCTTGATCTGATATGTCGAAGAGTGTGGGAAAACCCTGATTCTGTGGAGCCCGTGCCCAGGCGTCCCAACAAGTTTCTTTCCGCCTCCCCAGGGCAAGGAGTTTCTGTCCAAGGCGCAGTCCCTGTCGATGCCATGGTGGTGGCAGCAGCCACTCAGAAGGAAGTAGCAGAGTCTTCTTCCTCCGTCCATCCTCCTAACAAGGAGTCTAGGACCATGGACCGGAATGGGAAGCGTACCCTCTCGTCAGCAACCTTTACCTTACAGTCACTGAATTATCTGTCTCACTTCACTCGGCTCCAGAGAGATCTCCTCAAGGAGTTAGGAGATACTCTTGCGGGTAATGTCCCTGAGGCAGTGGCCCAGATGGTTAACACCCAGGTGTCTACCCTCAATTCCATTGTCAACTCATCCATGCAGCTCTTTTCATATGCAGCCGAGGGAGCGAGTAGGGCATCAAGCTCAGGAGTCGCACTTAGAAGGCAAGCCTGGCTGCACCTGTGTCACTTTCTGGAGGCCTTCAAGTCTTCCTTCACTGACGCCCCCTTTGATGGTTCTTCTCTGTTCGGGACCAAAGTGAAAGACACCCTCACCAGGTGTGAGCAAGAGGGAAAGACCCTGTCTGCCGTAGGGGTCCATTTTTCCCTTCCTTCTAGGCCTTACCCCAAGGCCCAGCAGGGGGGGTGAGATGTGGTTCAAGAAATCACAGAGGTTTTTTCCTGCCGCACAAGGTGAGCCCCCCTCCAGAGGCAGAGGAGGCGGAGGTTATTCAGAGAGATGCCACCCCAGAGGCAGAGGGGGGCACCCCACAATTCAGGAGACCGCGATTCCTTTCGCGGCTCTCCCTACTCCCGTTCCTAAGGGAGTGCCCGGCTGTGCTTATCCGGAGCCAGTTGGGGGTCGAATTTTGTTATATCCGGAAGCCTGGGAAAGCATCACCCAGGGCCGATGGGTATTACGGATAATTTCCGGAGGTTATCTCGTCCCATTTACATCAGACCCCCCATAAATCAGAAAAATTCCAGACATTCCACCCAGTCAAAGGGATCAAGCAGCCTCAGAGGTTTCAAAGCTGCTAGGAAAAGGAGCCATCCAGCATGTCCCCTCAGACCAAATCGGATTAGGGACTTACTCAAGATTCTTTTTGGTGCCGAAAAGAACAGGGGATCTGAGACCCATATTAGATTTCAGCCAACTGAACCACTGTGTACAGAAGTCCAAGTTCCATATTGTCATGCTACAATTGATTCTCCCATTGTTGGGAGAGGAGGTATGGATGTGCTCCATAGACCTCAAGGATGCTTACTACCATGTGAAAATGGACAGGGCATCCAGGAGTCACCTATGCTTCCGGCTGGGAGCCAGTCATTTCCAGTTTCGAGCCCTGCCCTTTGGTCTCACCACAGCCCCCAGGGTGTTCACCAAGTGTATGGCGGTGGTGGCGGCTCACTTGAGACGTCATGGATTCCAAGTGTTTCCGTACCTGGACGACTGGCTCCTTACCGCCCCCACCAGGCATCAACTAGTTCAAACCAGGGACGCTACCATCACTCTATGTCACCAGTTGGGTATAACAATAAATTGGGAAAACTCTGCTTTATTGCCTTCGCAGCATGTCACCTTTATAGGAGCAGAATTAGACACCATTCGAATGCGAGCATTTTTACCGCAGGAAAGGATCAGAGTCTTACAACAACAGATACACATGCTGATGCCCCTGAGGAAAGTGAAGGCAAGATGGGTCCTCCAACTCCTGGGGACCATGGCAGCAACAATCATGTTGGTCCCTCTAGCGAAATTGCACATGAGAATTCTCCAATGGCTCCTCTTTGTTCAATGGTCTCTCCAAAGATTTTCACTTTCTCACCCCATTTTGCTCATGGACAGATGCAAGCAGGACCTCGGTTGGTGGCTTTGCACCAACAATTTGGACGGGGAAGGCCCTTTGTTCCACCCATCCCAGTTGCCACGGTGACCACGGACGCCTCCCAGATGGGGTGGGGGAGGCATTACCTTGGCAGGACATTCCAAGGCACGTAGCAAGAGCACAAGATACATCTGCATATTAAACATCCTAGAGATGAGAGCAGTACTATTTGCGTTGCAGGCACTTCAGAGTGTTCTACCTCTAGGGACGATTGCAATACACTCGGACAACATGTCAGTAGTGTGGTATCTAAACAAGCAAGGAGGAACCAGGTCTTACCCTCTGTGCAGAGAGGCCATGCGAGTGTGGCAGTGGGCAGTAACTTCCCAATGGTTTCTGGTGGCAACGCACATTCCGGGGAAGTCCAGCGTGATTGCGGACAGGCTAAGCAGAGCTATTCTGATGCCTTATGAGTGGTCCCTGAATCGCCTGGTTGCAGAGTGAATCTTCAGCAGATGGGGTCAGCCTTGCAGCGACCTTTTTGCCAGCCCCCTCAATGCAAAATGCAGCAGCTACTTCACACTGATCCCCCCACAGGGGGAGTCACCCAGGGACGCTCTGGTTCATGATTGGCCCTCCAGTCTGCTTTATGCTTTCCCTCCATTTCCTTTGCTGTCAAAGGTGATTCAGAAAGTGCAACCCTTGGGAAGCAGAATGATTCTGATTGCTCCACACTAGCCTCGCCAAGTCTTATTCCCTTTTCTTCAGCCATACATTGTGGACACTCCTTGTATTCTGGACCCTCAACCAGACTTACTGACACAGATGTCGGGACAGTTCCACCCCTCCCTGATGACCCTCCGGCTGACGACCTGACTACTCCACTTCCGTCGTTAGTTAGACTTCATAAACTCTCACCAGAAGTGGTTCATATATTATCTTCCTTTCATAAGCCAGCTACTAGGAAGATTTATTCTAGCAAATGGAAGAGGTTTTCTATCTGGGCACATACCCGAGGCATTGATCCTTACACAGCTCCAATCGCTTCTGTCTTGGAATTTTTGTCTATGCTTTTCCATCAGGGTTCCGCATCAGCTATCATCAAAGTTCAATTGGCAGCGATCTCTAATTTTCATGTCACTAATGAGCCTAGTCTCATGGCTCATAGACTATGCAAGGCTTTCCTGAAGGGTACTCTGTTGCTCCGTCCTCCGGTTTCTGAACTAATCATGCCCTGGGATCTCAACTTTGTTCTACAAGCCCTTACTTTGCCAATTTTCGAGCCTGCAGCTACCTGTGAATTGAAATTCTTGACCTGGAAAACAGCCTTCTTAACAGCAATCACATCAGCAAGGCAAGTTTCAGAGATTCAAGCCTTCTCCATCAAACCTCCATACTTAATCTTCCATAAGGACAGGGTTTCTCTTAGACCAAACCCTTCGTTCCTTCCTAAAGTGGCTTCCGTGTCTAATCTTAATCAATCCATTGAGTTGCCTGTGTTCTTTCCTCACTTTTCGAACAAGGCAGAATTTAGATTTCATCAGTTGGACGTACACAGACAATTATGCTTCTATCTGCACCGAACAAAAGATATCCGGAAGTCTGATCAACTTTTTGTTTCCTTTTCGGAAAACAGAATGGGGTCCCCGGTCTCCAAAGTCACCCTATCCAGATGGATTTCCAGCTGTATCTCTTTCATCTACTACGCAGGAGGAAAAGATCTGCCATTTCCGGTCAAGGCTCACTCTACTCAGGCTGTTTCTACATCTACAGCCTATCAAGCCAGATTATCAATGGATGATATATGTGCTGCAGCTACTTGGGCTTCTACTCTCACATTTGTTTCTCATTACAAATTGGACGTAGTTTCTAGGGGCAGGTCATCCTTTGGCTCCACAGTTCTCAGGAGTATTTTCCTATGAGCCACCCAGGATGTAGGTGCTAGGGACGCTGTCCCACGGGTAAGAATGTAGGCAAGATAGGACTACATAACATCAAGAAGTTATGTACTCACCATAACGTTTGATGTATGTAGTCCATCTCGCCTCACATTCTTACTTACCCTCCCACCTTCCCCCCTTCCTGGAGAGCCTTACTTGGCTTATTCTTTCATCTGGATGTTGTGTATGCATGGGGTATGAATGAGTATTGCAGCAAACTAGATCTGGGGATATAGAGCAGTGCACCATGGGATTCCTGCTTAGCCCAGCCAATAAGAGACTTCGAGCTAAAAAAGTCGGCTGAGCCGGAGCCGATATTCGGCTCCGAACCCACTGGTAAGAATGTGAGGCGAGATGGACTACATACATCGAATGTTATGGTGAGTACATAACTTCTTGTTTCATTTATTATTTATAATCTATATAATTAGGGTTGCTGGCCAACCGGAATTTTTCTGTCCAGAATTAAGGGACAGTGGCCAGAAAATGGAGACTGCCTTTTCAGGCAGCGTATTCTCCAGAAAAAAAATACGACTCAAGCAGCAATACTCTTTCTCACTCTCTGTCTCTGGCAGCATGCTACAAAGTCACATGTATAGGTAGCTTAGTTTCTGGCTGTGCATTTACGACACCAGCAGAAAGTGGTATGGGATTTAGCTAAGTGTTGGACGTGCAGTTATGAACGTCACACTGTCAGGCTTTTTGGGATTTTGATGGGCTTCATTGCTGTAGTCATTCAATGGAGTCATGAGTTAGTTGGCACAAGTCATTTGATTTGAGGTAGGGTGCCTTTCTGGTGTGACAGAGAGAAAGATAATTAAGGGAAAGAATCAAAAACGTAGAACTGAAGATACGGTTGTGTGGGCAGAGGGGAAAAACACAGCTGAATAAGGCTGAATGTCAATCACATGCAGCGTACTTCAACTTGTTATACTTTTCTTTTGAACATCAGTATTGGTAACTCTTCTGAGTGGACGGCATGCTACTTAGATTGTTTCTCAGCTGTAAAGGACTGTTTTGCCCTGGCTTTCTCAAACTTTATATTTCAAGAAGGAATGTTTGCTCCTCTTGGACACTTTACTCTTGTTCATAAGAGTGTCACCTTTTACTGTGTCACTTTCTATAATAGTATTGTTTTCTATATCCTGCTTTGATTCCTGACACTGTTATGTGAATATTATCAAGACTTTCAGTTTGTGCGCCTAAAGCATTCGTTTTATCTGCCGTACATATGTACACATTCTGAAAGTCGAATGTGAAGGGATTAAAGACGTGATATGATAACCTTAATGGACTATCTAGCAATCCAGTAATTTATTCTTTATTAATAGCTTTGAATTGACTATACTGGCCTCCAACATTTGTTAAATTATTATGCATGAGAAAATGAGTTCAAACCTTATATTTGGCAAAATACTGTACAGTACAGTAGCATAGATATTGTAGAAATTACTTTATCATAATAATTGCCTGATCGTCTCTGTACAATCTAAACATTATTAAACAAAATTTTGCATGTCGGGTACAAAAATTACACGCACTTTGCTTTCATGTACATATATGAAATTTTTGACATGAAAAGTTGACAACCCCATTTATAATGTGGGTTCCTATTAGAACGACGAAAACGCATTTTGTTGAATGCGTTTTCGTCCACACATGTAGGGCGAACAGGCAGAACAGCGAAGTGGCTGTTCAGTGAATTCTTTCCCTGGGAAAGAAGTCACTTGACCGCTTTGTTGCTTAGCCTGTTCTGAAGTGTAGTGTGGTCCCTTGTCCGGTATAGCTCCCGAGCGTGATTGTGCAACAGTTACTGAATGTAGGGTTAGGGTGCTGGTTAAGGTAAGTGCATATGTTTTAAAATGTGTACTCTTTTTTCATTAGATGTATGGTTGGGTTACGTGCATATGTGTATTTAGTTGTTTACTGGTTTTTGGGGGTTATAATTAGGGTTAGGGTATGTGTGTATGTGTTTGGAAGTGTTTAATGTTTTTTTTTGGGGGGGGGGGGGCTTGGAACAGCGATTTCTTTCCCTAGGAAAGAAATCGCTGTTCTGTGGTTTCGACATTTTCAGCTTTTGCTGAATATGTATCAATGAAACACCATTCACTGTTTTCAGCATTTGGTGTTTTAATATGAACCCTCTAATGTTTGGTATATAGTAATGTTCCTATTCAGTACCGGCTGTCTTCCAGTGCTGATGTTTATTTCACTGTATGTGTATGTTTATTTACAGTGCTTGTTGCTTTTATAATATGATGGTCCATTTGTGTCAGAGTTCTGCCCCAGTTAACGCATGAAAAATAAAATATATAAAAATATATAACCTGTGTTATTTGTAACTTGTTTGCAGTAATACTAAAGCTGTCAGTGTTTTATAGAAACCCATTAAACCTTGCTGTGGCATTTATAAGCATCAGTAAATTATGTTTTTTTTTCTTCAAAGACACAGACAGGATACTGAGAGAGAGTGAAAGATACTGAGAAAGGTGAGGGGGGGTAAGTGACTGCTAGAGCCAAACAGGTTGAGGTTTAAAGGACAGATCACATTTATCTGGGGCATCACAGCAGATAAAGATAATAGAAAAGGAATACTCTGCTTGTCTGCCTTTAAGATAGGTTTAAAAGGATTAAAAAACATACCTCTGCAAAGACTGCAAAGCAATCCATACTGGCTGGTAAATAAATGCAAGCTGACTTAACCAGTCTTATCTATCTTCCTGTGTCTGTTTTGTGGCTTGTTTGTTCTGCTGTATGTGCCAAAGGTATTTTTGACAACCTGCAGTTAAAAGATATAATAGGATGATAAACAATTTAATATATTGTCCACATAAAATAACAGGACTGTATAGCATTTAGGCATCAACTATCAAATCATATCATCACATCAGGTTTCAGCAGTGTAGTTTGTCTTGGTTGCCTCTCATCTCTTTGTAGGGCAACACCATTGCTTCTCATATTTCCTCTGCTAATGGCACTCTTCCACCTGAAATCAAATACAGAAGAACCAGGTTTCTTTTCAGGAACACAATTGCTAACACTATCAAGTATTGGCAGTGTGCAAGTGCCTGAGATAATCAGCACTTCAGTACTGTACCCCCTTATATACCTTATGTAACTCGTGTGTCATGATTTGTATAGGTGTAATTCTAGTCTCATTATCTGCATCCTCATCAGTAATATTCCCTTTAATTTTTTTGTACATTAAAGTGTTCCATTGCATTGAACTTGTAAGTTCTAATGCATCTTAACTCAATGTTTGTATTTTATTCTCACATGGTATACATAATAACAGCCCAATGTTAGAGCAGCATTGCTTGCCTGTCTGGTTCAGTTCCTGGCCTAAGCTTGTGTGCATTCTTTGTAAAGTACACATATTCTCCCTTTATCCACAAGAGTTTTCATCAACTGTTTTTGGTTCCTTACACATCCTGGAGAGAGAAGCATACAGGTTAATTGGTAATCCTTTAAATTTCCCATAGGCATGTGTACTGTTTTGTGTGTGTGTGTGTGTGTGTGTGTGTGTGTGTGTGTGTGTGTGTGTGTGTGTGTGTGTGTGTGTGTCTGTGTGTGTGTGTCTGTGTGTATGTGTCTGTGTGTGTGTGTGTGTGTCTGTGTGTGTGTGTGTGTGTGTGTGTGTGTGTGTGTGTGTGTGTGTGTGTGTGTGTGTATGTGAATGTAGGTGAATGTGCATATCTGTGTGTCTTTGTGAGAGTTTGTTTTGGGGGTATTCTGCTTTGGGATTGTATTCTGTACAGCTAATTTCCCCACCACACCCACTTATTGCCATGTTGTGCAAGATAAAATAAATGTCAAAATATAAATTAACAAATGACTGTTAATCACATTCTTTAAATTATAATTGTGCCTTCAGTCTTGAGTCATGGCTGAAAAGGGGCCATCTTGGATCAGATCACTTAAGTAACATGTAGTAGTTTATTGAAGAAATATATCCGGAAGAAAACTGGAGTGTCTGGTGTACTATATGACTAATGTAATGTAAGAGCTGTAATTCCTAACTTGTGGTTACAGGACTGAAAGGTTGAGATGACTCCTTATGTAGTGGGATGCTCCATTATTTACATATGATTCACTGTTTCTATAACCATCACCAACATAGGAGACTAGTCTGCATGTAGAATGATGCTGTAATTAAAAACACAAAACATGGCAAACTCAGGGAATACCATTTAAACTTTTGTTCAAACTACTAAAACCAAAACATGTTGGAATGAATTGGTTATTCCCACTCCTAAAAGAAACTCAGTTTTAAATATGCATATATCTCTAAAGAAATACTATCTCAACAATCACATCTGTCCCTGTACTCAAAACTATAGGCCACCATAAATAAACTTATAATTCTTGTTATCCTTTTTGGTCCTTTTCCTATCTTTATTTTAGCCATCTTCCCTCCATTCTCCTACTAGGATGCCTCCTTCATCTCTCTCTATACCTCTTTTCACCTCCATCCCCTACTTCAGTATCCCTTCTTATCATACACACCAGGATACCAACCTCTTTTATTTGCATCATTCTTCCTTTCACATAGTTTCCCATCACTATCAATGTACCATATACAGTACATGTATTACGGTTATTATGTATAACTCATCATGCTTGTAACCTACCAACCATATGTTCTTGTACAACTAATTTAGTGTATTTTGTTAAAATTTAGCCCTGTATGTTCATTTGTTTATGTCATATTTGTGGAGCATTTCTCCCTGGACCTGCACTGAAAATGAGTTTCAGACCCAGTGGACTTTTCCGATTAACAAATGACAACAAATAAATAAATAAATAATTGTGTACACATCCAGGTCAGCTATGAAAATGTATGCATAGTTTTTCCCATGTAAAAGACTAACACAAGCATACAACCGGATAAACCATATCTGAAGTAGAACAATTACAGAAGTTCATCAAATATATTTTTCTTGTAAATGGATATACAAACAAGTGCATTTTGGTAGAAAAGAAATTGCAGCTTACACAACAGTCACAGGAAAGTGCACCATTTGTTCAAGTTAAACATTTGGGAGTAGCATGTTACAGAAAAGTGTATGTCCCTAAAAGCTTGGTGTGCAACATATAGGTCTCTTGGCAAATTTAAGCTGTAAAAATGTCTTGTGTAGTAGAACTGGGAACACAGTGTAAGCTTTCAGAAAAAAAGTACTAAAAATGCAGAAAGGAAGTTTAGTATGGGTTAGTTATCCCCAAATTTTGCTAAGGAGAAACATATGTAATACAAAGCTTAAGGTTGCTAAAATGAACCTGTACATTATACAGAAGAAGAGAGAAGAGAAGCCTCTGAATTTTTAGAATGGCATTTAGAGTAGTGTAGCTATGAATAATGAACAGAAATTAACAGATATAAGTAGCAGTTTTGTAGTTGAATGATCTCTTACTGCAAGTTTACATGGGATAACATATAAAAAGTGTGAACTACTGAACTAAATGGTGCTTGTAAGGAAAAAAAATGAAACATTATCTCTTACTAAAAGTACTGGCTCCAAATTGCTTACTAAATGTTGGGTAAATAAAATTAATTTAAATGCGGGAGAAACAAAACACATGCATTGTGAAAGTAAAGGCCCAGGGGGAAAGTAATTAATTTTTAAACACAATACATTGTTTAAGGCAGGGGTCCCCAACACATGGCCCTAGGGCCACAGTCTGGCCCACAAAAGCATTTTATCTGATCTTCAGTATGTCCTTCAACAAACTGCTTTGAATGGACAGATACATATTCGACATGGTAATCTGGCCTCCAAACCTTGCCTAGTATTAAGTGGCCCTTAAACTATATGGTAGGTGGCCCCCAAGTCAAAAAGGTTGGACAGCCCTGATTTAAAGAAAACACTGATATGTTAAGAAGGGTGTCAAAGTTGGTCTTCGTGTTCCATCAGATGTAGAATTCAAGAAACTCATCTGTTCCTCATTCACTGTGTACTGAGGAATTCAAAATAAATAGCTGTTTAAAAGAGAAAATAATTGCACCTGTAAAATACTACTTACTTTGAAACCTAGTATAATTATTAGATTGTGTGAGTATTGTAAGTTAATCATTAAGCAGGTGTAATCTTTGGAACAGTGCCCTATACCTCAATTGGATGGTCTCTTTGTGATATTGTCAGGATATCAGAAGTTATCTAAATGAATAGGAGTCACCTTATCAACAGATAGTTTTGGATTAACATTCTTATAAATATTTAACCATAAACATAAAAAAGGGAATTCTTACATGTAAAATACTTAACCATAAATTCCTATAAAGAAATATTTACGCATAACTGTTTGTCTTTTTTAAAGTATCATCTTGTACGTGCTAAGTTCCAGAGAACTATGGAACAGTTATTGCAAGGTGTGCCACATATTATTGTATATTTTGATGATATCCCAGTCTCTGCGGCTTCATGAGAGGAACATTTGCATAACTGAGATGTACTGTTAAAAAAATGAAGGATGCATGTGATCATCTTACAAAGAAACAACTGTTTTCTTTTTGTTTGTTTGGTTGGTTTTTTAAATTGCAGTACATTTGCCATTTGAAAGATCTCATTTAGAAGTTAAAGTAAAAGCCATGCAGGAGTTCCATCTCCTACAAACATTACTGAAATTAAAATATAAGTGAGTTTACTGAATTGTGGTTATATATTTTTAAAAGATTCTGCACCCTTATTAAATGTTTTTCATTATTTGTTAGAAAAATATGTGAGATGGACCTGGAGAAAAGAATATGAATTATCATTTCAAAGTTGTAAAAGTTTGCAAGAGTCTGCTGAGGTATTTGTCTGTTTGTGTGATAGAGAGGGAATACTTATATGTGATACTTCACTAGCAAAGAACATGTGCTTTCACACAGACTAGTGGTAGTGGGAAATATTTAGTTTTACATCTGATTTACTGATGCCTGCTAAACAAAAGTCCTCACAACTAGCAAGGAAATCTTAGCAATAAGTCAGTAATTTCCTGACTCCACAGGTTTCATAAACATTTGTTTTGTCATGTTATTAATATACATATTTTAACATGTTGAGCCTATTGTTTTTGTATAGATGTTGTGAAACAAGTATTGTATACGTGTGATTTTGTTTCATGTTGATGAAGAAGGAAAATGTGCGTTCCTTTAAATGATCAACTTTGTGGGGCATGAGAATATTGTTGCAGTGGTGCCCACAAGCAGTTAGCCAATCCCATGGACTTTACAATAGTACAAAAAAAGAGCAGCATGTTGGGATACATTCAGAAAGGTAATTCCTCATGGGAGGAAGACTCTGAAGTGCCCAAAGCTGAGCAATACACCTGGCTGTCTCCTAGTTACCATTCAGATGTACTTTCTTTGCAGTATAACAATACTGAGTTACATAGTTTGTGATGCAAAAAACATGTTGGTTTTACATTATATTTTGTTGGTTGGGAATGCACACTCAAACTTGTCTTGGTGTAGGAAGTCTCTGTTGTGACATCATGAAAGACCTGAACCCAAAGTACCTCCCTACCTAAATGAATGTATACACTACATTATTTCCATGCTAAATACATCAACAATAGTGACTTATATTCTAGAAAGACAAGCTGTCAACTGGGTTTTGCAGATGGAACACCTTACATTGACAGGATGTGCAAGGATGAAGTAGTGAAACCACAACATAAGTAAGAAGCTTCTGTTCTAAAAAAAATGTCGTTGCATACCCAGAATTCTCTGCAGATATATTCAAATTAATGCCCGAAGACTATATGACATAATTTTGTGGGTGTGGTTAATGAGAACTGAATAAACAGTAAAACTAAAAGAAATCAAGTAACACAATATAATCTTTATTTTTTTTGCAAACTCACTTTCAGCTTTAGCATGTGAATTGTACCTGGACATGAAATTAACCGTAAAACAAATAATCTTAAGAAAATTACCAAAACACCTAAAACATAGTCTGAATGCCTCCATTCTTTAACTTGTTTAACCTCATCCTACCCACTGAATATGTAGCTGATGCTTGGAGAATGGCCACAGTAGTACCCCTACAGAAATGCAGACTCACCATTGACCCAGGGAACTGTACCCATATCAGCTGGAAGGAAAATATTTTAGTGGGGCTGATAAGTAGTGACATCAGTGGTACAGTACCTCAACCTTAGCAAACCTTGCTTCGGGAAGGGTGTGTCCTGTCTGAACCTGATGCTGGACTTTTTCAGTAGTTTAACTAAAGCACTGGATAATGGTCAATCAGTGCACATTGCCCATATTAACCTGTTGTGGGCCTTGATGCTATCCCTCACTCTGGAATCATTGATTAGCTCTCCCATTTAAATGCCATTTCTTGTATAACTGACTGTATCACAAACTGACTCAGAAAAAGATTCTATATGGAGATGGTTGCTAGCACATTTTGCTCCAAATGGAATATCAGAAGTGGGGTATCACAAGTTCCCATGCTGGGCCTACTGCTGATATCAGGCATCTCTATCTGATGAAGTCCACTAATGACTGCAAACTCACTGTTGTGATTAATGCTCCAACTCCAATGCCAGAAGTCTAAATCTCAAAATGCACGCACTCGAGGCCCTTCTCAGTATGGAGAACATCGATGTCTGTGCTGTAACTGAAACCTGGTTCAAGGCTCCTGAGAGCACCCCGGCACTATTAGGTTTTACCTCATATCATGCGTTCCGGCCCCAAAACCCGGACCACACCACAAAAGGAGGGGGTGTATCCATATTCATAAAGGATACCCACACCTCCACGTTGGTGGCAACGCATAAGCTTGAAACCATCCAGGTGCAACTAACCATAGGCAAAACTGCTCTACAAATTGTAGCATGCTACAGGCCACCCTCTCAAACTCAGGAACCCCACACAGCCTTCCTGAAGACACTGGAGGGTATAAATGTATCTCCAAACACCATCATATTGGGTGACTTCAACTACCGAATATAGACTGGGAACATTACTCAAGCCCCAACTTTCTAGCCCAACGGTTCCTGGAGTTCATAAATTCAAATGCCATGGAACAGCTAGTCACTGTTCCCACGAGAGGAGAAAATATACTAGATCTCATTGTCACAAACATGGGGACAAAATGCTCCACACGGAAGTATATCCCTCATTGGTGAGATCTGATCATAAACTAATCTCACTGGAAATCCACATCCCGCCCCACCCCAAACAAAAAGACCATAGTGAAGAACTTCTCTAAAGCAAACTTCACACTACTCAAGACTGGTGTGGTATCCTTCAAGGCCCCTGAGCCAGAGGAAACCAAAACCCAAGCTGCGGAAGCCCTTACAAATGCCTTCTATGAACACCTCCAGGACTGCATGGATCAGGCAATCCCAAATAAAACCAAGACTCTTTCCACAAAGGGCAAACGTCCAGTCTGGTGGACCCCAGCCATTAACAAACTTTACAATAAGAGGAGAAAGCTATTTCATGATAGAACAAAATCCATAAAAGGGAAGTCACCCCTGATCATTATTAGTAAAAAATACGAGCACTCATAAAATCAACTAAGGCCAATTTTGAGAGAAAAATTGCCATGGATTCAAAGGACAATCATAAGGCCTTTTTCAGCTATGTTAGGAACCTGGGTGGAAACTCCCAGATATGCTCAGAATTAGTCCAAAATGATACAAAAATCACTGAACCCACAGACATTGCCAACATACTGGCAGACAGGTTCAGTGCAAACTTCACCCCTCTCCCCTAAAGGAGAGATAACTATCCCAGCCGAGTGTAGCCTCCTGGACATCTCAAATGCGCAGGTGAAAGCTGCTCTCTCTAAAGCTAAAAACACAGCATCAATGGGACCGGATGGTGTCCCCGGCTGTGTGCTACATGAGCTAAATGAGGAATTAAACCCGCACATAAGGCAGCTGTTTAATCTCAGCCTTACCACAGGATACGTGCCCAAGGAGTGGCGTTCGGCAACTGTGGTCCCACTCCACAAAGGCGGCGCCTCTACGGACCCTGGTAATTACCGCCCCATAAGCTTACAAGTCTAGTCTGCAAAGCTATGGAGAGGATCATAATGGAGCTCATAAACAAAGATATAGGGGACTTGCAGACATTGGACCCGACCCAGTTTGGCTTTGTCAAGGGAAGATCATGCCTTTTGAACTTGGTCGACTTCTTTGAAACAGTCACCAAGGCCATTGATGAGGAAAAGGCAGTCCATACAGCCTACCTTGACCTTGCAAGGCTTTCGACACAATACCCCACTCGGGTATTGTAGAAAAACTTACCAGCTTAAATGTAAACCCATATGTCACAAGATGGGTTGCAAACTGGCTTAAGGACAGAACCCACAGGGTTAGAGTTGCTGGCGCTATGTCAGACTCCAAGCCGGTCACAAGTGGTGTCCCACAGGGCTCGGTCCTTGGCCCCTATTGTTTGGCATCTACTTCTCAGAAGTACAGGCCAACATGGGAGGACTTTGGCTGACAAAGTTTGCAGGCGACTGCAAACTGGCGCCATAGTGGAAAGTGCATCGGACACGGATATCCTTCAGAAGGGACTCACGGAAACAGATAGCTGGTGCCAGAGCCATGGCCTGAAGTTAAACGCCAAAAAATGTATAGTCATACCCTTCGGGAAAAACAAGGTAACCCCAAGCTACCATATAGGTGGCAATCCACTAAGCACAGAAGAGGTTATCAGGGACCTGGGGACCCAGGTTGACAGTGGCCTTTCTTTTGACACTCACGTTGCTAAAGTGGTTAGAAAGACCTTCTACATTGCCCACCTGATCATGAAGGGATTCACATCCAGATCTAGTGAGGTCATTGTTCCCCTGTACTCTTCACTTATCAGACCAATGATTGAGTACAATGCCCCATTCGGGATGTATCTTGCCCGACATCTGCAGCAATTGGAGAGACCCCAAAAGTTCCTCACCAAAAGGATAAAGGGACTCCAAAATCTGTCATATGCTGCCAGATTGAAGAAACTCCAGCTCTATTCAGTCGCATACCGTCTGCTCAGAGGTGACATGTGCCTGACATACAAGGCCATGTCCAACCCGGAGTTAATGGACATGCTCCACCTCAAAAAATCCAAATCCACCAAAACCACTAGAGCAAGCGACTTAAACCTCAACACGGATATAAATAGGACGTGCTGGACGGATAGATTTATCACTCAGAGACTCCCTATGCTGTGGAATAAAATCCCGGTCCATGTGAGGCAGAGCACCTCGCTGACTCTGTTCAAGAGAAATCTAGACCTGTGGATGGGAGATCGTAGGTTTACCACGGGAATCATCTCTGTGTCACTGCTGGACAGAGGCACAACAAACTAATGGGCACAGTATTTTTTCATATAAGGAGTGGCGTAAGCCACAAAAATTTGGACTAGGCTTATAAATGCCTTAGGGCAGATAGCCTAGTATAAGCCTATGAACCTATGAACCTATGATACCTGTATCCAATAGGAATGTTGTAATTACATTGATTCCTGGCACCAACACCATGGTAAAAAGCTAAAAGGAAAAAGGCAGTTTAGTACTCTTTGGGAAACAAGAAGACACCTGCATCTGTTACATAACACCCCCTGCCCCACCAAAGTCATTGTTATTATCAGAAACCTAGACACTTTGCTAGATAATGAACTGTCATTAGACTCCCATGTGGCAGCCATCACTAAGAAAGAGTATGTGGCACAACTAATCACTAAAGGCATAATCATTCAGATCCAAGGAAGTCATCATTTTCTCTACTCTTTCCTAACTAGACCTGTATTAGAATATAGTGACCCCTTTGGTACAATCCTATCCAAGCATATTGACCATCCTGGGAGACCACAGTGATTCCTACTGTTGAAAATTTTGGTTATGTCCTCTTTAAGCTACCCTGACTAGGATCCCTATCACTACTGTCTGTCTCTTACAAACATGTGCGTGGCGACTTCTGCTTGGATTTCAGGGCTATGACTGACCTTGTTTTGTCTGCTCTCTTACTCATCCACAAAACTTGTAATACTAGCAACACTTATTTAAGGGATCTAAATCTAAGTATGAGAGATACCTGTTCCAAAGTATCATCTTTGTATGGAATAGGCTGCTGCCTCCCTTTATCAAGCAAAGTACACCCTTATTCTGTCTGTATGCCTGTAAATAATGCATGACTTAATTTATTGAACTGGTTCATGGGCTTAGCTTCAAAACGGTCCAGCCAGATAAGCATTTTACCATAGTTAACAATAAAAATAAATAAGTAAAACAGACTTTGATGCATTGGTGGGGATCCATGCATTTACCCAGGGCTGTCTTCTTCATCCTTTATTGACAGGGGGAAAAATAATGGGACTTCAATCAATAGGGTCCTAATGACCTACTGGATTGACTGCCTAGTAAAAACTATGAGTGTAAGTACAATTCTCAAATAAGTGGAAACCACATGGTTCCTCTAGTGATCCAATACCGATCTTATATAAATTGAAAATAAGACACATAAACAGTGACTGTACACACTGCTAATATTTCTAATTCTGGTTATGTGACTGTGACAGTGGGAAGCAATTTCAGTTCTGTAAGCTGTTAAGTAATCATTCTAGGGGTGAGAGACTCCAACAGCTCTTTGCTGTGTCCTCCAACTGCTTCAGTCTTTTCTTTTCTGATTCATCTTGATTCCTGTGGGATTAATGGCTTCTGCTGCCATTGCTTCTTATAATTTTTATTATTCGCTGTTAACAGTTTGTGGGTGGAACTCAGTGATTTTGAATTTAAATAAGCTAAATTTTGTTTTTGTACTTGAGTGGGTGTGATTAGAGTTTTTATGTTTCTTTTGCATTTTTGCTTTCTGAATTATGTGTACGTGGATGGAGTTATACATTTAAGTATTCTAGCGAAACATTTAACTTTTGTATTTGATTGACGTCATTTTCAGGAAAATATATGTTCTCATTTTAGATTCTTCTGGCTTTCTAACTTCCATTTGATCTGCATTCAGAATTTGTAAGTAGCATGAGGAACATAGATGCAGTGTCAAAATGCAATGGATGTTTTGGACACCTTTAGAAAATATCTGGATTGAATGTCAGAATGCATTAGTAACACACAAACACAAACTCTAAATGCATGAATGGGCTACTATTAAAGTGGATGTCTGTGGTGGTTGGCTATGCAAAATGATGGCATTTGACACTTAGACACCAGATGAAGCTGTGGTGAATGCAGGGAGAAATGCTTAAAAATCTCTAATTCCATTTTAAGCAACAAAAGAACACCAAAATCCATAGAATAGGTTGCTGTTGCTTGAGATAATCATTAGGCAAGCATATTAATTTATTGAACTGTCTCATGGGCTTATCTTCAGATTCATCCAGCTGGATAAGCATTTTACCCCAGTTAACAAACAAAAATAAATAAATTAGAGATCAACAATTTAGGAGCATCTCCAAAGGTGGGGAATATGGATAACTGACATTCTCTCTCTTTTTTGTGGGAAATTATAAGCTTTCATATCATTCTCCATTTACTTTGGATGCAGACTCAGTGTGTTAGCAGTTGTTGAGGATGCTGAATGTTACTGTGATGTTGAGGCAATATGTGAGGTTGAGGGAATTAGTGATCATAAAAGGGTTATGGGGTTAGAATATTGTATTCAGTTTAATTATGACATTCTTAGCACCACATCATAAGCTTGTATCATGGATGTTATCAACTTATTGCCCTTGGCCCATACTTAATTTAGCTGCTGTGTGACTCTTCAAGTGTACACCACAATAACTATCTGTTTTGTTTAAATTTGTTTATTAAATTTTAACAATTTACAAAATTCATAACAACTGTAATCCATGAAAAAAGCAAAATCCATATCCAATACAAGATAGTTAATTATGCACTAATTTACAATTATAAAACATCAAAAGAAAAGAAAAATAACATTCTAAACTTGATATAAAGTATGCTGATCACCTAACACTAATACAAATCTCTAAAACAGAGACACAAGCTTAACTCTAACCTGTATATATGCTTATACATAAACTGAAACGTAGTCCTAACTTGAACCTAAACTCTGAAATACACTTAATTTACCTAACAGTATATAGTAAAGCCCACCTATAATAAACATGTAAAGAAAATTTTGAAAACTATTCACATGACAGAATGACAGTGTGCATGGCCTATATGAAATATCATCTGCATTTAAAATCGCCTGATAATTACAGCAGGACCTGGAGACCCCAAATAGACCATCCCCTTACAAGTTGAAGAAACACTGTTCAAAAAATGAAGATGAATTTTTTTCACATGTTTAGACATAACGCCCATTTATTTAGAAATAATAAGAAATGTTTCTCTGCCTTCTCTCTTGGCAATTAACAATTCTTGCCCTGTAAATCTGTCATATAATATCCCAAAATCTGTAGAGACGGAGATACCTAATATTGGATGTGGTACAACAAAATCAAACATAACACTGTTTATTGCTTCTTTTCTTCTTCTGGGGTAGTTTGACCAAGAACTGCTAAATCAATCACCATCTTTTTTGACTAGTCACGATGTGGCAGTGGTGGTCTCTTTATCACAATATTCTTTGCTTTCTTTTGTCCAGCTGATGTAATTCATCCGTCTTTGGACTTACTTTTCTTGGTTTCTTCCTGCCTTTCTCTTCCTTCTTGTATGTCTCTTTCATTCACTCATTCATTCAGCTAGTTTGTTTTTGGTAGGTTTGAGGATCCCGTTTCCATAATAATCTGGACAAAAGCAAAACACAGCTTACAAGAAGTAGGTTAGTACAAGGTTGACAAGCACAGAGAAGGAAAAATACAAAATATGCACAATATGTCTGAAAATTTCAGTAAAACATAAAGATGGCAAACAGTCTGCAGGTGTCCTGTTACAGACTTATGGTACTCACCGCACTTCTTTCAAATGATTCTAAACATAAAACGAGACACCGACATTCCCCAACATAGTGCTGCCAACCAAAAACATCCCTTTTAATCCAAACCTACTCTTATAGCAACATTTGCAAACAAATGGTCAAGTATGCATAGCCTGCTAGTGCTGGCATCCAGAATATGTAAGTAATTAACAAAACCACCTGACACTATAAGGCAACATTGTAAATGGTGTAGAAAAAGCGGTAGGCAAATGACTGTATAATGACATGCAAATGAAGAAGCATCATCTAATGAGTGCTTAATGACATGCAAATAAACAGCTGAAAAAGCAGTTTGCAATTCATATTCATCAGGCATACAATGGTGATGCTTGCTGTGTCTGAGTATAAAAGCATAACACATTCTGAATGTTGTAGAGATGCAGCAGCAAAAATGCTAGGAGCAGCAGTAGCTATTTTACAGCAATATTTAATGAGCTCAGTTAGTAGTCATTTATGGGAGTGATGCAGCTGTATGCGCCAAAAGAAGTGGTACCAGCCAAGAGTGACATCACTTCAGCTGACAGACCAGTAGATACTGGAACACTTTAGAGAAGACAGAGATACTATATGGGCATTATTTGACCTGTAAGGCCTACAAACTGGAGGAATGCATGGGCTTCCTATCCTGATGTCTCATGAGGCTCTATCCTGGGCCCCTTCCTCCTGCTTAGCGTATACTTCTCGGGCATGAAAGGTGATATCAATTAATTATATCTAACCAAATTTGCTAGTTACTGTGAACTGGGGGCAGTTATATCCCATTCTGATAGTCAAATTCTCCAGCAATGGTTAAACCAAACAGATGCTTGGTGTCTTGAACATGAGTTTTATCCTCAACAACAACAAAAGTTTCCATTGGTAAATCTATCATCACTACAACTTTCCATGTAAATAGCTTTCCTTGTGACTCTGACTCAAGTTATCAGGGAGATGGGTGCCTTTGTTGTTAACAAACTTTCCTTTGACCATTATGCCTCTGAGGTGGTTAAAATATCCTTCTGCCTTACACATTGGTCCAAAGAAGTTATAGCTCCCTTTGAGGGTTTGCATAATGGTTAAGGTGTTTATCTCACAGAGATAAGGTACAAGGTTTTATTTTTCACCTTTGGTCATTGCCTGTTTATTGGCTAGGTGTGTAATAGTCTGCAAACTGATTGCCTAGTGTTTGCCTAAGAAACTATAAACGTATTCCTCCTTTAGTAGTCTCTTAGTCTCTTCATTGAATGTAATGTGTCCTTTGGCAAGTACCTTGCTAAGCCCCTAAAGCAAACTGAGAGACCTTGTTTCCTCACCAAAAAAGATCTCAGACATTAGTACCCTTAACTGCCATGATAAATTAAAAGCCCAGTCACTCTTCTCAGTCTGGTACAGACTCCTGAGGGGTGAGCTCTGTTAGCCTTCCGTGCTATGTATGACTCAGCCCTGTTTGAATTCCTTCACCTAAATAGAACCATTGGCAAATAACACCCACTCTAGGGACTTAAACCTGTGCTACCACATCGACACCTTAAATGGTGGGAAAGATACACCTAACCCAGCATATTGCCTTTTTCTGGAATAGGCCACCCTTATATTTTAAGCAGATTACTTCCCTGGCAACCTATAAAACCAGTCTAGAAGACTGGATGTGTGATCATAAATTTTCTGCTGAGATATGTGGTGAAAATGTACTTAATGGAGGATACAGTAGATTTCCAACATGGACTGGTTGATGTGGCTGAGCTAATTGATGGTCTCCCTGGCCATAAGCTTAGTATTTTAGGGATAAACTCTTGGCTAGGCATGTAAGGACCCCAGGGTCATTAGCCTAGTAACCTCCTATGATCTTAGTATGAACCTTGTAGCTTTCACAATTCTAGCTAAGGGACCTTTCAGAACCAAACTACAGACTCAGTGGGTATCTCACAGGCATCAGCCTGTGGTATGCTCAGGACAGTCCTCTATAGATTGCTGCCACATGTGAATAACCATGTCTGCTTTCCCAATATGGCAAGGATAATGCCTCCATCATGCATGGCTGGGATTTTTGGCCTTAAGCTCAATGCCAGAAGATGTGCCGTCATCCCCCCACAGAAGGAGTTGTAAGAGATCTGGGAACACAGGTTGACAGCAACCTCTCTTTTGACCAACATATTGCCATTATATTCAGAAAGTCCTTCTATGTGGCACATCTCATTACTAAGGGTTTTGCATCCAGGAAGAAAGAGGTCATTGTCTCCCTCTACTCTTCCCTCATTAGGCCAGTCGAGTACAATGCCCCATTTGGCATGTACCTCACTAGACATGTGCAACAACTGGAGAGGCCACAAAAGTACCTCACAAAGAGGATCCTAAGCCGTAAACACTTGTCCTATATGGACAGACTCAAAAAACACCAACTATTCTCTGTCTCATATCACCTACTTAGAGACGATCTCTGCTTGACTTACAAAGCCATGCCTGACCCAGCTCTGTTAGAAATGCTACATCTAAAGAAATCCCAATCCCTCCACACTACACACTCCAGAGACCTCAACCTCACTACCACAATTAACAGAAGATGCTGGAGGGACAGGTTCATAATCCAGAGACTGCCCATGCTATGGAATAGACTTCCCATACATGTCAAGCCGAGCACCTCACTGGCCCTCTTCAAGAGAAATCTTGATGAGTGGATGGGAAATAGAAAATTCACCCCAGGGATCACTCCAGTGCCTCTACTCGACAGAGGCACTAGGAACTAAGGTCGGGTGGCAGGATGCCAGGGTGATCCTATGGGCTAGGCTTGTAAAGGCACCAGGGCCATTAGCCTAGTACACACCTATGAACAAGTGTACAAGATCTATCAGACACTGATAAATATGATTAGATTTACTGTGAAAAAGTGGCAAACTGCTTTGGAAATGAACCACAAAAAAGGCAAATTACTATTCAGGGTGTGAGAATACGGGGTGGAATATTCCAGGGTGATTAATTGTCACCATTACTATTTTGCCTTACTCTCATTCTGTTAAACTGTTAACTTAATAGCCTTGGTCATGGATTTAGTCTGACTCCAGGAATGTTATCCTGTCAAATGATATCTCATCTACTTTTTGTGGATTCTCTAAAACTGTATAGCTTATTGGATAAACACCTGAAAGAACAGCTACAAGTAATTAAAACCATCTCAGATGGCATATCATTTAGTCTCAACAAATTTGCAAAAGCAACATTTGAAGCAAGAAAACTGAAGAATCAAGAAAATATAAAACTTGGAAGGAATGTGATATAAAAGAATTAGAAAAAGAGGGAGTAAATAAATATCTTGGATTAGGTGAAGAGGCAACAATATAGTATTAAGAAACGAGAACAAGGACAGTACAGAATATTTTAGAAGACTGAAACAAATACTGAAAACTGCTTTGACCATTAGAAATAAATTTCATGCTATAAATCAGTCTGCAGTTCCTACTTCAATTTACAGCTTTGAGGATGATCGACTGGCCTTAAAAAGAGTTGGAGAAGCCTGATAAGAAAACAAGAACAGTGCTTCATGCTTATCAAATGGTATACAAGAGCGCATGTTTGCCAATATTATGTATCCCTATGTCTGTTCATGATATTATTTGGAAGTTTATTGTTATTTCTCTCCCTCACTCACTCTATGTATATTTATTGATATATACTCTGCAATATCTGAAACACTGATATTGCAGTCTGCAACTTTGCATGCTGCTTCGCAACATACACTGACTTCATACCTTTCAACCTCTGAGAACAAGAAATCTGGACAAAGCCTTAAAAATGTATGTCTAAAAAATGGGGGTAAAAGGCCCCAAAATAGGGGCAGATTTTAAATATTGCTCTTATAATCTTTGAAAGTTGTTGAATAACAAGATTTGTGTTTGCACGCATTTTCCAAATAGTTTGAAGTCTGAAACTCAAATGTAAGCTCTTATTTGTGACTTCAGTCTTTAGTGATTTGCCAGACAACAACAAATTTTATGAAAAACAGACCAAAAATATGAAGCAAAAATACATACATTCTACAGAAAACTAGTCAGTTGAGCGGTATGACTGAGTTTATAACACTGTCTCAGAAACTAATACCATACCCACATAGTCATACAATTTATAAGACGAGTTACAAGGTTTATGACTGATCTCAGAACTCCCCTGTGTTTCCCTGAATCTCACTTAAAAGAATGATGCGTCAGTGTGAGATTTATATATTTATTTATATTTATTATAGGTATGGGGTTGAAAGGATATCACTGGAAGTGGCCTTAGATAAGTTATAGACGGATTTAAAGTGATTTGGCTAATGGCATAAAGTGGTTTCTGTTTCACTGACAAAGAAGAATTTAACCAAACATACAAATTTTATTTTAGGTGCCAGTGAGATAAACAGATGTGGAGGTCCTAGGCCTCTCTCATGTGGAGTCTGATAATAATGATTATTATTTCATTTCAGTACAAGTCACATGTAATGATATGTGAATTTTCGTATGGTGCCATGGACAGTTTTCCAATTACAAGGAGCATTAATCAAACCTAAATACCATAATCTTATAATTTATAGCTCACTTTAGCATTTATGTCAGAAACAAAGTTTGTATGGTGACAAGTGAAGCCTTTTCTTCACCCTTTTTCACACTCATATTGACATTTAGAATATAATGTGTTTACACTATAACCACATAATACTACTTCCTCCTGGCTGCCGTACATAAAAAGGGAATTACATTTTGCCATTGCGACTGAAAAGCAAATTGCATGACTTGTCCTTTTTTTGCCTTTTATTACTCTGAATTTGGTGTGGAGGTGTTGAAACGCTAGGGACCATCCTCAAAATGTGTTCGTTATCCAGGCCAGCTGCTCTCAGCAGTCGTGACTAAGCTAATGTAGAACTCTATCATTTCTGCAATTATTTTCAGGCAGTGAAAGGAAGACAGTAATGTAGCTAGCTAGATGTTTAATAATCACTTGTTGTTTGCATTTGCTAATTACAAACTGCCAACCAGTCCTTGGCTGCAGATGGGACTGAAATAGGTATGTGAGAGAGAAAGCAGCTTAAATCAGTAGATCATGGGCTAGACTTGTGAATCATAGCTGGATGAAGCAAGAGTATGCATGATAAAACGTGAGTTTTGCTGGATGCTGCTGTCCACCTTTGGACAGCTGAACTACTGACCTCACTGAGAATGAAATCACCGCAGTATGGGAGACACTTAGAGAGTATGCGAAAAGCAAAAGTGAAGTGGGTCATAAGCAAACATTATCAGAAGTACATGTACCAAAATAACACCTCCTTAAAAACCTGCCTACGCCACTAATTCCATCACAACACATATAGCTTTTTCCACTTCATCCTGCAGTAACTGCTGTATGAACTCTCACTCTGCCTTGCTAAGTCTTAGCTTCTTACACCTACAACCAATATCTACGAATCAGAAAACTCCACCTTCAGTGTTAATAAGTCTACACAATGTAGACGTGTAAGAACGCTACACAATGTAGAAGTGCATAAATATGTATATAATAGTTGAACTGTTGAGATTATATTATCCTCAATGCAGTGCAGCTGTATATACTTTGCACTAGTCTTAATCTCTGATATCTTACACTATTGTAACTGTAGTTTACTCTATATTGTGTGTTATTTTTCTTATATTCTTTTATAATGTATGTGGAGCTTTTCTCCCTGAGCCACCACTGAAAATGGGCTCACCTGGGCCCAGTGGACCTTCCCGGTAAACAAATGCAATCAAAAAAATAAGTAAATAAGAGATGCCTCTCAGTCATGAGTGAAGGCAGAAAATATGTCATGTGAATCACATAATTGTTAATTCTAGCCTTAAACAGTGCTCCAAATGAACAAATAGGGAGAGGTGGAGGACAATGGGTAACAGTCACAGATAAATAATAAAGCAGATTGTTAAATGGAGAGGTGATAAAATCAGCAAGCGAAGGAGAGTAATACTGCTGGAATAAAGTCATCATCAAGTCTTGGTGAGCACCCTCACGAGGTGGACCCTGTCTTTACAAAACAACACTGATATATAGACTGTATTTTATATAGCATATATCATGGACAGAAGTAGATTAAAAAATAAAAAAGACAGATGGGTACATAAGTCCCAGGATAAAAAAAGTGCCCAATCCTGGTAGGTACACTGGTGCCAGGACTGGAAATAATGACAGTATAAAATCCTCAAGACACGGAAACATTCATGCAATGGGGCTAGGCCAGGCCCAGGAGGAGGATGGTACCCTGTTGTAGAAGGATTTTAGTTGTAAACAAAAATCACAAAAACTGACACACCAAAAAAGATTCATAGAGATGACAGACTGGATTATTGAGAATCAGAAAGAAATTAAGTGTTATTACTATTTATGCAAGCAGCCCAGAATTTCTGGACAGAAGACTCTATATGAATTGCAGGAGTCAATTCTAGGCACACTAGGGGTGCTGCAAATTTTTTGGCTAACATCAAAGATTGAAACAATACTCATTTCATGAACTTTGATCTTACTTTGACTTAGGAATGGGGTCCATTCCTGTCATGGTATTAGTAGTTCAAAAGCCTTGGAGAAATTAAACTGGCAGATGAAGAAGCATGGGAAAGAGGCATATGGAGCAAAAGAGAGCATTCAAGACATAGGAGGAACCAAAGAAGAAGCAAGACAAAGTACCATAGTAGCTGAAAGAGGAGGAAAGTTAAGAACATGGTCAGACTAGCAAAGGCCCTGATATATGAAGAAAAGAGCCATCTTAGCTGACGAGGTAAAACATTTTATATGTATCTATATCAATCTATATATATATATATATATATATATATATATATGTGTGTGTGTGTGTGTGTATCTCGCTCTCTCTCTCTCTATATATATATATATATATATATATATATATATATATTTAAAGAGGCGATAGCGACACTCAAACACTATTGAGGCCAAAACCAAAGGAGGGGCGGTGTTGTAGAATGGCTAGAGGAAAGGGCGGCTGAAAATAAATCATACAAGTTACTGAAAAGAGACAGAAAAAGCTTAACGCAGCATGAATATTTGTCATACAAGGTTTGAAAAACTAAGCTGGTTGTTGCATGAATAAGAATTAATAAAATACTATGTACAGAAATTTCATAACACATTTGGTGTAAAGTTCTTCAATGCCTTTGGAGTACTATCATTTTTAGTGTATTATCTCACAATTTTCTCATGCAGACAGCTATCATATCCCACAATTCCAGCTCCCTTGGTGATATCTGCATGTACCACTGTCCTACCAGCCCATTTAAAAATAGAAAAAATATACAATAAACACACACACACACACACACACACACACACACACACACACACACACACACACACACACACACACACACACACACACACTCATTCACTCATTCACTCCATCCATTTTAAGTAATTTCATTATGTTAACAGTTTGTGGCACATCTACTTTCAAATACTTCTTGTTATAAAATATTTTTTTATTTTGTCAGAAATGCAGACGTGCATCTCAGAGGTAAAAAAAAGAAAAATAAAGAATATCAGTACAGAACTAAGAAGTATTACTAAAAAGGCAAAACAAGGTAAATACTTGAAGTAATTTATATCAGATGATCTGAAGGTAAACAAATCATGTGAGAAAGCAGTACAGAAGGCTTGTAAGATAATAGAATGTTCTGGAATAGGCATTGATGGTAACTTGGAATCTTCCTGTGGTGATACTGTCAGTCTAGAATGTGTCCAGAGTTGAGACCAAGTATACAAAAATTCAGATACCCCAGGACTGTGGAATGCCATTGGTTGTCACTGTCATTGACTGTTACCTCCCGTAGAGAACATATTGATCACTGTGAACAGGCTTACTTGGAAAAAGAATATGCTTGAGTCTTATCCTGTTGAGTTATGCTGGAAGGACTGGACAAGAAATAATAATATGAAATTATTATTCCTTTTTAAAATAATGATCAGGACCCCCATCTAGTATATAGGATCATGTCAGGTACTTTGTATGTGCAAGGACATACCTTACAGGTAATTTAGATGGGGCGAATGAAACAGTGCATGTTCTGTAGCAGAAGTCAAGTAGGAAGGGCCCTTAAGAAAATAGATATATAGCCTTACCCCTCTGGCAGTAAGAACTGAGGGCTAAGGTTGTGAGCTATAGCTCCTATGGTACAGAGTTTGATTCTCTTGACCCTCTTTTGCTGTGACCTTCAGCAAGTTGCTTAACCAGACAGTGCTTTGAGGTGACTAGGAATCTGGACTAGCCTCATCTATGGTCCCCTGGACTGCAAATCTAGTAACTACTTATTAAGAATCTATGAAAAGGGGATTGCATTAAAAATATTTCAGTACCTCAAGGCAGCCAAAATAGTTCAGGAGGGATACCATCTTTAAACAATGAATGAAAACTGAACAGAATCTTATAATTGTGTGACTAGGTCAGGGAAGCATAGATGAATGCTTTTAGGAGAAGGGTGGTGGATAGCTTCAACAGCCTGCCTGAGACTGCAGTAGGAATACCTGGGTAGACATGAACAGTTTTTATGACAAATATTGCATTGAAAAAATGTGCATTATATCCTGTAAGTAGAAAATGGTAGAGTATGCTGGCCATGCAGTCCATATCTGTTGTGAGAGCCCCTTTTTCTTGTATTATTTTGTTTGCTTTAGTCCAGTACGTGTGATGAGTTTCAGGATATTTGAGTTGCATCTTATTAGTGAGGCAAATCTTACTTTACATATTTCTTGACATTAGTACCTTTCAGCTTTCAACTGTATTTACATATTTGTTTTTTATCTGTATTGCATTATCTGCTATTACTTATAACAGCTTTTGGGATGTGTTGTACCAGGAGAAGGTAATGAGTCTACCCACTTAGCTGTTTAGCAAACACAGAAGCAAACCAGTGTTTGTTATGTGACTGTAAAAATGTAAAATATGTGTTATTCTTTTCTGGTAGTCATTGGCAATAAATTGGACTCATATATTTGGCACTGCAATAAATGCTTTCCATTATGTCTGTTTATTAGCAAAATAACTAGCTAATAGGTTTATCTTTTTACTGCTGCTATGAAGGTTAACCAGATTTTGTTTTGCCTGCTACATTAATGGAGGCATTTTGCTGAAAGTATTAAGTACTGAAAACTTGTAATAACTTTTGCCATAGAAACGAAGGTTCAAATGAATATCAGATCCCTAATGGCTTGTCCTTATGTTGAGACTCTTAACAAAAGTGTATGCTTAAACCAAATAAGAAGCCAATGAGGTTGGTAATTCCCAATAAGGTCCAGACTAGATGTAATAGTATAAAATGACACTTTAATACAAAAACAAAAAATGGTCAAGCGCTTTTGTTCCCAAAAGGAAATGTCATCCAGGTATCGTGTGTACCAGTGGACCTTTTCTTTAAACGTGGTATTAGGCAATGGAAATTTCCTACAGGCTTAGTGAGGAATTCACCTTTCCATCTGGAGTTATTGCAGTTATTTGACACACACAGGGCTATGAGTTCCTCGAGTTGCTCATCAAACAGTATGAGGGACAGATTGTCATGTTGAGAAATTATTTAACAACATTAGAAAATGACATCAAAACAGATGAGAATTTTCCTAGGTAAAAGTATGAATTTTCCCGGATTTTCACCAGCATTGACAGTACTTTGGTGAAATTAAGGGAAGTTAAAATGAAAAAATTATTAAGAGACAAACGGGATTATGATAATGGGAAGGCCTATCCACCCCCCCCCCCCAAGAACCCCAGAATGGATATAACGGTGAGAATATGCATTTTGGTGACCAGCGTGATGGATTGAACCCTGAGATGGATATAAATGAAGAGACTGAAGAAACTCAAGTTCAGGGCGGAGCACAAACACCCGTGAGACGTAGTGACCTTCTTAGAGACCAGCAGAGGAATGTCAACCAACCAGGTGACCAGGGTTTTCATAAGGGCAGGATAAATGGACAAGTGCAACAACAGGGAGGCACAACAACCAGACGACGGCAGGGGAAACAGAATTGGAGATGGCATTAGTTGTAGATATACAACATGATGATGGAAGGAACGAACCCCCAGAGAAAATAGTACCTACGATTTTGATGAATTCTACTGGGGATTTTAAGATTTACAACTATTCTTTTTTTGATGTCCCAAGTGAATTGATTGATATCTTAACAAAAGGACTATCTTTTGTACCCACTGTACGGGCGGATCTGCCTAGGACTTTACTGGACTTGTGAATATTTTTCCGTAAGTTAAACTTGACTGTTTTGTTGGGCAACAATGGTTATACTGAACAAGACTGTAGAGTGAGCAGTATTTTTAATCCACCATTACAAACTACCCTAAGCCATTTTGAAAAAAATATGTGAGATGGATATCAGGGCAGCTTTAAATAAGCCTATGCATCCCCTGACTAGATCAAATATCACAGATAGTGACAGAGAAGCTTTAGAACTTTTGAAATTTCAAGGCGTAAGAGTAATGAAACCAGATAAGGGGGTGGGGGTGGGTTGATCTTTATGGATGATGATTATAAGAATAGAGTAAGAAACATACTGGAAACCAAAGCTTATATTGGTGCATCTAACAATGAAGTAAATATAGCTTACCAGAGAGTTAAAACAATAGTAAATGATTTATTTCTGGAAGCTACTATTGATATTGACACATTTAATTATTTAAATTTGACAACACCTAGGTATCCAGTTATGTTCGGAGCACCAAAGATACATAAAGATCTAAGTAACCCACCCCCCCAACCCATTATGGCTGGGAGGGGGGGGGTCATTGACCTATGCATGTGCTAAGTTTGTAGACTCCATACCTAAGAAATATCTGAATGGGGAATTGCAAATATGTTCCAATTCATGGTACTTTTTGAATGCTATTAATAACTCAGAGTTTATTGAAACCTATAATTTTCTTACTATTGACGTTTGTGATCTTTATACAGTCATACCCCAGGAATTGGGTATCTCTTAGACTATAGAATTTTTATTTAAGAAAGGGATAGATTCTGAGCAAATTGATTTGATCGAATGCTTGTTGGAATTCATTCTTTCCAACAACTTTATTTTGTTCGACAACCGGTTCTACTGCCAAAAAAACTGGTGTTGCAATGGGCTCATCATGTGGAGGCAGTTTTGCCAATTGTGTCATGGCTCATTGGGAGCATGAATTACTTTTTCCAAACCATATGTTTATAGAAAAGGTCCATTGGTACACACAATACCTGGATGACATTTTTGTCATCATGAAAGGTGATTAGAGGGTGGCAGATGAATTTGTCAATGAAATTACTACATTAACAAACTTTTTTATGATTTACATCCTCATTTAATATGTTCTCCATTCCCTATCTTGATTTGAGACTAGCCAAGGACAAAGTCAACGGTAGATATATTGCTAACATCTGCAGAAATCCGACATAGTCAAACAGCTTCCTTCATTATGGCAGTTATTACCCCAACCACCAGAAAAGGTCTGTGATAAAGGGGCAAATAGTTAGATCTGCTAGAATGGTGACTTTGGACGATGATTATTATCAAGAATGTGAACTTTTAAAATGGATGTTTATTAAGAGGGCATATCCAACAACATTGGTGGATGATGTCATTAAGGAAGTCACCAGAAAAAGGGAAGAGGGGCATTTTGTGGCAATACTCAACTGGAGCACTGTAAATGTTAGACATCAAATATCAGGTGTGTCAGTGATGGATGTAACTATAGTACATATGTCCAATACTGGCTATAATTTGAGCTTCATTACCCCATTTTCAAATGATGCCAGGACTCTCTGGAATATTTTGACCAAAAATCGGGCCTTACTAAATGAAGATATTGGAATTAATCAGAAACTGTGTGATACACCTAGAATTATTTTCAAACAGGGCTTGAATTTGAAAAATCTACTAGAGTCCAGCAGAAAATCTTACATACCAAATACAGGTATGAAAAAATGTGGGGACTGCCACTAGTGTAAATATATAGAAGTTGCAACAAAATTTAAAACAGGTGACAGGATTTTTTACATCAATGGGAAATATACATGTAAAACAAAAGGTGTGGTGTACTTGGCTCAATGCCAAGTATGCCCAAGTTTCTATATAGGAAAAACGCAATGTTGTGTAAAACAGCGTATTTATGAATACCGGTATAGTATATATAAAGCCATTCATACTAATGCCCTGGCTAGACATGTTATAGAGTACCCTGATCACAAATTCCAGTATATACTAATTGATCAAGTACAAAGCCACAGTGGTAGCATTGTTGCCTCACAGCAAGAGGCTCTCCTGTTCAATTCTCGGCTGGAGTGCCTTCTGTGTGGAGTCTGCATGTCCTCCCAGCAGTCGAGTGGCCTCCGAAAGACATGCGTGAATGGGCGTGCCTTCGCTGAACGTTGGGCTTCGGGCTGGCAACTCGGCACCATAAAAATCGACTGCCAATCATTAGCGGACCAGAGTTCCACTGTGGCGACCCCTAACCGAGAAAAGCCAAAAAGACGAACAACAACAACTAATTGATCAAGTACAACAAGATGTTGGGTGGGGGGGGGGGTGGTGGCTTGGCCATTAAGGTTAGAGGAGAGATAATTATTGTGGCATCTCAGACTGAATGTCCAAGCTTCCCTGGGTCTAAATGAATATAATTCCTTGAAATGTATACTAAAGTTAAAATCACTGGACAGATAATAAATGTTTTGTGGGTGACTGTATGAATATTTTTAAATTTGCACTTAACACTGAATTTTGTATCTTATATTTTAAATGCATTTATAACATTTGCATTGACAAGTGAATTTTATTTGGAATGCAGCTTTAAGAATGTCAGGGAGTGATGTCATTATTACATATGTTATTTAAACTTGTGTGAATGAATGGTAGATGTCTGAAGAAGTTTATTGATTGTAGTAAATGAAAGCACAGTTGAGACTGTTAAGCTGGTCTATAAAATAGACTGCTGAAATCAGTTGAAGGGCATTTAGTGAAGAGTGGAAGTTAGTTAAGAGTTGCAGTCAGTTACAGTGCTGTGCAGTGGATACCCAAGAAAAAGGACTCACCACAAAAAACTGTAAGCCTGCCTTTGCCTTACTGTTATGTTTTAGATTAGATCAGGGATAGTATTCTTCAGCTTGTAATAGCAGTATTATTTATTTATATATTGTCATAGGTGATTGCAGCGTACAGCTCCTTTCTCATTGGAACTTATTGTACTCAGTTGTACAGTGATGTAGAGCAAAAGTCTACTGTAGTTTATCCTGTATCTGTTCTGCAGTTGCATCTGTATTTTTTAAGATATCCTAGTAGCTATTTTCTGAATATAGAGTTTGTTTAGTTATGAGATTCCTTCAGGCAAGATATTCCAAGATGCAGGAGCAGTTTTAGGAAAGGCTTTTTCACAGATAACTAGGGAGTATTATGGCCTCCGTAGAAGAATATTGTCTTGGTTTCTTAGAAAGCATGTATTATTTGACTGCAGAAGTATTTTGTGGTTAGTAATACCCATTTTCAGAAAGAAACAGGAGGGTGTGTGCCAGTTTCAGCAGCACATCTTCTTCAGCCTCCCTGGAAAGCTGCAAAACAGACTTCCTCTAAAGGTTACACTCACATCTCATAAGTGTCCAGATTTTCACAGAATGTCAAGATTTTTGCCTCATATTTTTGGCCCGTTCCTAATAATATTTATTGTTTTCTGGGAAATCACTGAGGATGGAACTCACTAAATAATAACATGCATTTGAGTATCAGACTATATTCTTCATAAAATGCATGCTGACACAAATCCTATTATTCTAACAATTTTCAGTTTATAAGAGTAATGTTGAAAATATGTTCCTATTTTTGGGCCTTTGTCCCACCATTATGTTTGGCGTTGTCCAGATTTCTTGTGTTAAAAAGTTGCCTCAGATTCATGAAGAGCATTGCAGCTTCCATCCTGACCATGAACAAGTGGATCAAGTATTTGTCCTTGCACAGATGCTGGAGGGATCATGCAGGTTGTTAATATGGCCTGCATGTGGTTTGTGAATAAAAAGAAAACATATGGCCATGTTCTCCAGAGTTTTATTGTTGTATTCCATTTTATCATATTTATTTCTTGTAGTATTGTCTGTCTAGGGTACAGTAAACCTTTTAATTTTGTATACTGCTTAATTTATTTACTATCATAATAGTCTAAATGAGTACATACCTTGTGGGAGGTGCTGTGACAGCTTCTGTTGTGTATCATTCAGTCCATATATGTGCACAGCAGGAGTTGTGTCCTCATTCCTCATTCTCAGCATTGTCAGGTTTATGTCAGGTTGATGTCTTGCTTTCCCTTATGTTCTTCATTTTCATTGACAGGATTTCAAAGAGCAGTTAATGTCAGGAGAACAGTCTGAGACCACAAGAGATGTATTCTCTGTGTCATTGTGGATTTTCCCTGGATGCATTGTTTTCCTCCCACATGCAAAAGACATTCCTTGAGGGAATTCCCTGTGTGTGTATGTGTGTGTGTGTGTGTGTGTGTGTGTGTGTGTGTGTGTGTGTGTGTGTGTTTGTGTTCATCCTACAATAAACTGACACCAGAAGATATAGCAAACTTATTGGCCCACAAATTCATCTCCAGCTTTACCCCTCACTCCCCCTTAACCTTCCCTAAGAAAATACCATCAAATTTAACTCCCCCTGCTATCACTATGGAATAGGTCCTTAATGCTCTCTCTAAGACCAAGAACACTGCATTAGTGGACCCAGACAATAACACAAGATTACTTCTAAATATCATGAAATATGACCTTTCAGACCCTCAGGAATTGCTATTTAACTGTAGCCTCCAAACAGGCTCCATGCCTCATGAATGGAGAATAGCAACAGTCATCCCGCTGCACAAAGTTGGGCCATCCACAGACCCTGGAAACTACAGACCCATAAGTCTCACTAGTCTTATATGCAAAGCCATGTAAAGAATTTGTTTGGTTTCATCAAAGGCAGGTCATGCCTGCTCAACATGCCTACCTTGACCTAGCCAAGGCATTTGACACAATACCTCACTCGGGCATTGTTGACAAACTCAAGAGGTTAGGTACAAACCCGTATGTCACCTAGTGAATGGTCAACTGCCTCACAGACAGGACCCAGGAAGTCAGAAATGAGGAGTTCACCTGTACAAGGAAGCCAGTCACAACTGGAGTCCCTCAGGGATTGGTCCTTGGATCGCTCCTATTTTTGGCATTTACTTCTCTGAAGTCAAAGCCAGTGTCAATGGTCTCTGTGGCTGACTAAATCTGCAGATGATTGCAAATTAGGAGCTTTCATTGAATCCCACATCGACACAAATGTTCTCCAGGAAGGGCTGACACAAACAAACAACTAAAACTAAAGACCAAGAAATGCATAATAGTATCCTTCTAGAAATCAGCCACACCAGGTAATTACCATATTGATAACACATCCCTTAGAGAGATGACCCAGTAGTCAGGGACTTAGGGACACACTAATCTAGCCTTTGACTATCATGTGTCTACAATAGTGAGGAAATCATTATATGTTGCGCAACTTATAAACAAAGGTATGGCATCTCGTCCAAGGAAGTCATTTTCCCACTGTATTCAGCATTCATCAGACCTATTATTGAGTACAGTGCCCCCTTTGGTATGTACCTAACCAGGCATATCCAACAATTGGAATGTCCATAGAGGTTTCTCACTAATAGAATACAGGGTGTAAGTAAAATATCCTTTGCAGACTGCCTCAAGGCCCTATCCCTGTATTCTGTCTCCTACAGGCTTTTGAAGGGAGGTCTATGCCTGGTATACAGGGTGTTGTCAGACCCCACTCTGATGGACCTCCTGCATATCCAAAAAACAAACAGCACCAGAATTACCCATTCTAAAGACTTAAACCTTGCCTGCGATATTAATAGGACCTGCTGGAGAGACAGGTATGTATCCCAGAGACTACCCCGTCTCTGGAACAGGTTCCCCATCCATGTGAAGTCGAGTTTCTCCCTAACCCAATTTAAGTGTAACTTAAACAATTGGATGGGAAAGAGGAAATTCATCCCTGACACATCACGTGTGTCTCTAATGGATACAGGCAACCAGCAAATGGTTCCTCTCCTAGGCCCCTGCTTGTAAATGTTTCATCTCCAAAGCCCCTGCTTACACTTATCAAGGGTACCAGAACTTGTCAGAGACTTGGGATACATGACTAGGCTTAAAAAGGCTCTTGTGGTCATTAGCCTAGTAAACACCTATGAACCTTATCCATGATTAGTTTACCTTTTGCTGTTTAGTGTCTCTATATATTCTGGTTGTACTACAAGTCTGAACCAGATGAAAAATGGGTAAATTAATTCGGATTAAATTTGTATACTTTTATGAATGAATGTATTAATTTGTATTATTTTAGTATACTTTTATGAACAAATGGATGAATATCCATCATTTTGATATACTTTTTTGATTGAGTGACAGACTGGATGAATGAATGAATGAATGTGCATTGTTTTAATATAATTTTGTTTGAATGAATGAATTTGCATTATTTTAGTATACTGTTATGAACAAATAACTGAATGCATATCATTTTAGAATATTTTGTTTTCTTAAGAAAATTTCATTCTTTTTATAGTACTTTTACACTGCTTTTTACAAATGTTCTTTTGGCATACATCTAATTCTCAGCTTTAATGTCCAGTTTTCAATCTTGACTTCTGTTTGCCCTGTACATAGAAACTACACATTCCTCTCCATGTATGTGTGGATTTTATGCCGTTGGGTATGTTTTCTTCCACTTCCCTAAAGTATGCTGTTTAAGCTTGGTGGGTAATCTAAACTGCCCTTAAGTTAACTGGTGTGGAGCTTTTCTTTGTGAGTCTGCATTACACAGGAGACTTAAGTTTAGTAAGAGTGCCTGGTTAGTAAAATTAAGTAAAACAAATAATACCAACAATTTCTTTTTGGAGTATTGTTTAGTAATGATCTGTGTTATGCTCCCCTTTCATGCTTGTGTTATAGACACAATTAATTATGACCTTCTGATGCAAGGCAACAAGAAATACCATAATCATTAATGACAGAAGTAAAGCCCCAAGGGAAAGCTGTTGACAGCTCAGTTAGCACTTAATCTATTCTCCCGAGATCAGGGAGATGGCTACTGTGGGTAAGCCCTTAATTACCTTCTGAAAAACTTCATTAGCCTAGAAATGTAGTTGTTGGCCTTTTGGCTGGCCCAAGGCCTCAGTTTTAAATCAGCTATTTTCTGTCAGTAAATCAATGACTATTTGTAACATATTTGAGAGGTGGAAGTTTTGGATATTTCCCCTTTCATCTTTTCATTATAATACATCGAATAGAATATAAGAGTCATGTCAGAGAAAGAGACAGAAGGATGAATGCAGCCTTTAGTGCAGTTCAGAACACAAGCACCCAGCAACAATTATACTTGTACATTATTTACTCAGAATTTTTCTTTTAAAAGTGATAAGAATTCCTACTTTAAAATTGAATTTATGGGAGTATATGAACTTGTAAACTGACATTTAAATATATGTCTAGAGCAGATTAAAGGGATAAAATGAGCACTAGGGATGAGGTTGTAACAAAAAAATACACAGAGTTATGCTATAATTTTATTTCATATGTATTTCAGTGTGGGCATATACGTGTGTGTGTGTGCATGTATATGTATGTATATAAAATGCATATTCTGTGTCTGTAAATATATATATATATATATATATATATATATATATATATATATATATGTGTGTGTGTATACATATATGTGTGTGCATAAATTTTGTATTCATTCCTTATAGATGCTTTCTGTCTCTCTCTCTCTCAGACACACACACACACACACACACACACACACACACACACACACACACACACACACACACACACACACACACAGAGACACGTCTCAGAGATCTGGAGAGGTATCAAAGCATAGCTATCCTTTGTCCCATTTTGAAGATCATTAACATCTGTGATTCATTTCACGAAAAACTGGAGAGTATCTTTTTGCACATGAAACGACTGTAAGCTCTAAATAGTTGTATTATATAGCTATCTGCACATACTTATATTTTGGTCTGGCAGTTGGCTTAGAGAATTAAGGAGCTGTTAATCTGTTTCCAGTGGTCTAGTGGTGCAAGGTTTAATTCCTTCAGCCTCCACTGCCTAACCATGTGACTCTGAGCAAGTCATTTAACCAGACACTGCTCCAGGGCTGAGTCTGAAAAAGGTCCATGAAGATCAGTGCCATAGCAAACAAATCAAACAAGTGCAAATAAAATTAATATATATATATATATATATATATATATATATATATATATATTTTTTTTTTTTTTTGTGTGTGTATGTGTATACAAAATAACATAGCTGAGACTCTCCTCCTTAAAGAAGGAACACAGAAACAGCAGCCTGTTTGGCCACTTTAAGAGGGAGTGCTCCTTGTCCAGGCTAGTCAGCACCAGAGTGATGACGCCCTTAAAAGAAAACAGGCCCTGACCACTGTGGTTAGTCTATTTGACCTGCAACACTCCTTATTGCTTACATGCCTAGTCTACCCTTCATTGGAAGATGCCCCCCATCTTTGGATGGAAGTGATTGTATCACACATTGTTGCCTCATGTGCCAGTTTAGGTTTCCCAAGCGGATGCCCTTCTGGTTCTATTTGCAGCAGTCTTAATGTTGGATTGGGACTGCCCCCAGTAGGGTAGTTCTCCTATCTCATTCCAGCTTGTGAACCATCACAGTGGACCAGTGGACTCCAGACATGATCACTGTTGGCCACATCATGGGCTTCATCAGTCTTCCTCAAGAAAGAATTCTACTTGCAGATCAGTCTATCACAGTGGAACTCTTATTACATGCCCAGTAGCTGAGCATGACATAGAGGTTTCCCCAGTGTCAGAGAAGATGGAAGTTTATACCTTTCACTTTCTGGTCCTGAAAGGAACGGATGATCTCTTTTATATCCTTGAACTTGACATCTTCAACTACCACATCTGGTACAATTGGTTTCAGATAGCCACCCTGCTGGGGCTCTTGTTTTGCAGCTGTAATCTACCTGAAAGATATTGCTGGGCATAATATGTGGATGATGGCATGTCAGTATTTGAGTTCAGCACAGAAGATTCTTCCTTTTCACTCAAGGTGACATCACTTTCAGTACAAAGTGGTGCCATTTGGGTTTTCTTCATTGCCTAGAGTCCTGACAAGGAGTTTGTCATCAAGGCCAAAGGTTTCATGACAAGGCTGTCCATAATGCTGCTACATGGATGATGGGGCCATGATAGCCCCAGGCAGAGATTCCTTGGAGACATCCTTGCAGTGGATGCTTCCTTGGCTGCAATCTCTAGGGGACCACATCAGTTTAGAGACATCATCTGTGACTTCTGCTTAGAGGATTCTCTTTTAGGTTCACAGCTGAACAGTATCAGTTGTTCCTTCTTTTACAGAGGGCCCAGAGAATCATGTCTTTGTCCAGGTGAGTGAGGACCCACATTGTGCTATACCTTCATGCAGTAAACTGCAAGTTGTCATTGACTGCAGAACCATCTCAGGATCAATAACCTGGTGTGTCAGACCCCTGACAACTGATTGTCTGGAACTGTGTCCCATTCCTGCTGGATAGCTTCCCTTTCTGCAGACAGCTTCTTATAGAGTTTAATGGTGTTGGCTTTCCTTGTGGGCAGAGTGCTCACTTCAGCTCCCAGAGAGTACAGAGATTGTGGTTCCCCTGGAGGCTACATATCGTCAATTTAGAGCTACAGTTAGGCTGCTTATGTGGCCTTTCCCATCCAATTAGGCAGTCATTCATGTTTGTGATGTCTAAATAAACAAGAGGATACAGGTTGTACACCTGTACAACGTGGTGGTAAGAATGGGCCATAAACAGGAGAATCACTCTCAGCAGTTCACATTTTGTGGAAAGGAAGGATCTGATGAATTCTCTAAGTTATTGCTCCAGTCCTGTCCTGGACTTGTAGAATCAGAGGACCTGTATGTGTTATGAACGTGGAGTGGCCAATTTGCCACTTAAGAGAGCATGGTCAACTGTTTCTTCTTCAAGGTTAATGGAGCAAGGGGAAGTGTCTGTAAATGTGTGCTCCTTCTCATCTTATGGAAGTTTGTTTAACACATTCCCTCCTTGCTGATTCTGTGCTTCATTGCAAAGGTCAAAGAAAAAAGGCCAAAACTCATTGTTCTGACCACTTGATTGTTCAGAAAGGTGTGCCATCAGGGATTTTTGGAAGTACAGCAAGCCCACCCAGTCCTGGTAAAGAGTGCCCTTTGTTTGAGATGGCAACTGGTTATTCCTCAGATCCTTCTCTTGCTATAGATCTCCTGATCCCAACAGATTTGCCAGTTGTGTTATATAGGTAACTGAGACTGCTGATAAGCCTTCTGCTAGGTTTTGTGGTGCCTGGAAGTGGAAACCATTTTAAATTTGTGTTGAACATTGCTCGGTACTCTGAGTCAGATGGTTAGCTTACAGTAAGTCTTGACCCACCTGAACTACCTGTATGATCTTAGCTATAGGTATTCTATGGTTATGGGGTGGGTGTCAACTATTTATGTGCATTATGGCCTTTCAGAGGACAGAATTGTGTCCCAGTACCAGCTGGACAGACAGTTCATTAAAAAAAGTGATCTGCTCTATCCTCCCTTGAAGAATCTCTCCCATGTGTGAGATGTGAACTTGATGATAGACAGATCTGCTGCATTCACTGTTTGAACCTGATAACTTGGCAACACTAAATTTCATTTCTTGAAAAGGGATATTCTCAGTGGGAATCACCACTGTGTGTGTGTGTGTGTGTGTGTGTGTGTGTGTGTGTGTGTGTGTGTGTGTGTGTGTGTGTGTGTGTGTGTGTGTGTGTGTGTAGTCTAAGCTTCTTATATGTTCTACATGAGATTGTTATTAGTTTTTATTTTGTATTGTTTGTATATAGTATTCCTGAAATTTTGCATGTATCACTTTTTTTTTTCATTTTCACTGTACCTAGGCCATTACTGAAAAAAATATTGCCTAGATCATTTACCTGAAAATAAATTAATAAAGCAAGTAAGTAAATAAATAAGATGATAGAGGACTATATCTGGTCTTTCAAAAGGATCAGATATTCCTTAGGATGAAGCCACACTACCTTCTGATTATGGTTTCTGAGTTGTTCCTGAATCATTCCATTCATTTTGTTTTCTTTAATTTGTGGAAGACAGAGGAGGAAAAGCTCTTCACACTTTGGATGTTTGCAGTCAGCTCAGGTGCTACATTAAGCAGGTGCATGACTTTAGTATGATAGACCAGTCATTTACTCCCTTGTTCAAGGAGGGAAGGGGACTGCAGTTACAAAGCAGACACCTTTACACATGGATTTCCTTCTGCATTATATTTTGCCTTCAGGCTGCCACTTGTCTTGCAGAAATTCTGGGCTCATAGCCAGCTCCACCAGAGGACTGGCTGTTAACACTGCATGCTTTAGAAAAGTCTCCAGGGCTGTTAGTTATTCCACAGCCACCTGGCCTTTGCTACTTACATCCAAGAGGTATTATATTTTTGACGGCAACTCTGAGAGTTTGACATCATTTGGAAAGCCAGAACTACAAGCTTCAACCTATGTATCTCTGCCATGAACAGTATTCTGGCTTCTCCCACTTCAGTAGTTTCTGCTACAGATTCAGTCTAAACTAAGCTTTTGTGTTAGATATTACAGATACATTCATACCCCTTCAGATGATCTACAAAGATGACCCTCCTTGATGGTTAAGGTATGCAATTTCCTTTATGCTGTGGTAGATGGGAATCTACTCCAGCCAATCAGCCTCTGTGAGTAGAGCTCCCTGTAAACTGAGGTTATATATGTCTATATGTGTATTACTAGTTAAAGTGTAGGTGCAAATTTTCATTTTTTTCATTTACAAGACAGTGCTAGCAAGAGTATATGGGACAAACTGGTGGGTAATGGTAGTGGTCAACTTATGTGTATGACAATACAGCATGCTTCAAAAAGGATGTGTTGTGCATTCACAAGTGTGGCGATTTCCTAAAAAATTCCCAAATTCCAGTTAGTGGAAAGAATAAGCCCAGCAATTGTAAGCATCAAGGAGAGCTCTTTTCATGTGGCAGGTGATATAGTAAAAACAAATGTGTTATTTTCCATAGGAATGTTGTAGGTGTCCCAAACTGCTCTCCTGAAGGGGACATTTCCCTCTTTGAAAAGTTAAAGGCGAGAAAGCCATAGCTGGGACAAGGTAAAGAGAGCAACTGGCTAAGGTGCAAGTTCATAGCAAGGTACAACCATCACTGTAGTAGAAGTGACAGACATTTTCTTTTGTTCAGTAACTGGCCAGCTGTGCTTCAGTACAGTATCAGTGTTCATTTAGGCAGCCATGACTGAGACTGAATAGGGCAAGAGGCACTTAGTACTAAATGCCTTCTCCCTACAAAGACAGGAAGGATTTCTGTAATCCTTTTTCACTGATTCCGTGTAGTAGAAAGAAAAATCAAAACCTGATGAGAAAAACAAATTTTCCTCAACACCAACCAACCACAGAGGCTAAGAAGAGTATGCTTCCAGGCTCATAGGTCTCTAACACTGTAGAAGGTCTCCCATTTCAAACCAGAAGAGGCATTCTTAGTTGAGATGACAGTTGCTTCCATCTTTGGCTTGAGTGCTACATTATGTCCCCTGATCCTGTCAAGCCTTCTGATTAAAACCTCAGAAATCACCGAGTCTGCCAAAAAGCTTTTCACTCATCAGGCACATTCTGCTATACAATAGTTTAATTGAATAGAGAAACATCTTACACTACACCAAATTGTGAACAGATTTTCAGGTGATTCTCATTTATCTCCGGCATCTGGTTGGGTTTGGTCTTAAGTTTTCTATAAAATGCTTGTTTCTGCCATTTTGGTAGATGATAACTTTGTGGGTGAGAGAACTGCTAACAAAAACAAGCATGGCAGGTAATTCCTTAATGGGATTCTGAATCTTCAGAACAGCAACAAACAGGACCAACACTGAGGATTTACTTGGATCAACCTTGGGCGCTGTGTGGATACAACTATATTTGGATATGGCACAGCCTGTCTCTGATAAGTTTGAATGTTCTGGGTCATTCATTACATGTAATGTTAGTAGTGTGGAGTAATCCACTGCTTGGACAGTTAAATAATGCCAGTAATGTTCGTTAGAGACTTTTGTAACTCCCAGTGATGATTTTAAGAGTCAGTTTGGGCTTCTAGAAAAGAAAGTGCAAGTTTTTAAAAAGCTACAGTGGTAGTGTTTCTGTTTTACAGCGTATTTGGACTTTGGTGCAGTTCCTTGAGGCTTGAGAATACTGAAAATGCCTTTCTTTGGTAACACCTACCCTGGATGACTGAAAAAATGGCAAGAACTCAACCTTAAATTGGGTGCTGACTATATGGCTTTAATGAATCAATTCTTCCATAAAACTGAGACTGATTTAAAGTAAGAAATTGTGAAACTGGAAAGTGAGATCACTGGAATGTCAATATTTTCCAATAATGTGCAGTTTTATAATCAAATGCTTGAGAGACCAGCTAAATTTGAAGATCGATTCGTCTGCTAAAAAACGTAAAGTGCAAAGAGATCTGAATTACTTTAAATCTGGCAACATTTTTTCATGGCTGAGAGAGCGTTCCATAAATGTGAAGAATGCAGGGGGTAGAACACTAAATGAAACAGCAAAAGGATCTATGTATGCCCTGGACACATTCTCTTCTACTGAGTTGAATAACCATAATGCTTCAAATATTCATGTAGAACAAATACAAAATACCAATGTTGGGCTTAATCTTTCAACACATAACATTGTTCTATCACAAGCTGTAAACCCAACCACTCTAGCTAAGAGCACAGCTACCACCTATAATATGGCAGAGAATGGTAGCTCCCAGCCTTCAGGGGATTTTCGACAAGTCTCCCTGCCTGTTTGTCTAAATCTAGCAGAAGCATTGGAAATATGAGCCAGGGATTCATCAAGGAGCAGAACACAAAGAAGAGGAGGCAGAGAAGGAAAACGGAGAAGCAACTGTCCACAAACCTGAAGCCAATCCAAGCACCAGGGCAACTAAACAAGCAGGTTGTCATGAATTTATCAATCCTAGAATTAACAACGAATGACATCTCATTGTTGCAAAAAGGGCTTCAGTTCATTCCATCTAACAGCAATACAGTAGTTGAAACCCTGATGGACCTAAAAGTTCTCAAGAGGAATCTCATTTTAAAACTTATTTTTAAGGACTCATTGCCATAAATCTCTCAGGTATGTAAGAAGTCTAGTGTATTCATACCTATGAACCATCCATTAGTAACTGCCTTTAGTAATGTTTGTGAGCGAGAAATACGTGAAAGGTGTGCTCAGAAAGAAAAAATGAAATGTTATGATCTGACATCTAGAGAGCATGATCCCCTTTTAAGACTACAAAACAATAGAGATATTGTGATTAAACAAGCGGACAAGGGCAGTGCCATAGTAATATTAGATAAAAAACATTATAATGCTTGTATGTTCCAGTTTTTGAATGATGAAACTACATTTATCAGAATTAATAACGTGGCTATAGCAACATTTTAAATCAGGTCAGTATGTGTGTTTATGAGTTACAACTGACAGGCAATATTTCTATTGATCTATTTAACTATTTTCACATCCTCTGCCCATTAACACCAGTCTTATTCTTGGTAAGTTTTTACCCAAGGTTAAGAGCTATATAAAAGACACTGGTAATTTCTTATCGCAATTATATGAATGGTATAAGTATAAAAAGAGACTAGCTTCATTTTTGTAACATTACAAATTAAGTCTTTATTTACCCTGGGTTCTTATGTGAATACAGTGATACGCATGCTAGAGAAATTGATACAATCTGTGAGTTGATGGATGTAGTCTTGACTAATAATATATTTATATTTGACAACTCTGATTTCCATCAAAAAGCAGGGATGGCTATGGGCACATCCATAGCCAATACCTATGCCAACATTACTACAGGATGCTGGAAAAAGTTTGTTTATAAATGTCCACCAATATTTAAACATAATGTGACATTCTACAAGCGCTTTGTGGATGATATTTTCTGGTCTGGGAAGGTGAATGTTCCCATCTACCATTGTTTGTTGAATATCTGAATGGTATGACTAGTTTTTTTTTTGAAATTTACATTAGAATATTCATTGAATGAGATTAACTTCCTAAATATTAAGTTAGAAAATGTTAATGATAATATTACTACCTCAATCTTTAGAAAAGAAGTTCAGGCAAACAGATACACACATAAAAGAAGCATGCACACTGCTCACATGTTTAAAGGTATAGCGAAGAGTCAGCTTTTAAGAGTTAGTCGACTCAGTACTTATGAAATGAAATCTCTCGACCAGATGGCTAGCATGATAAATGAGTTGAAGGAGAGGGGATATGATGATGCGTTACTTGAACAGTTGAAATATAATATAAATGAAAGACAGGATAGGGCTAGACCACATTTTACAGAGAAGAATACTGTTGTACAAACTACTGTTAATCATCAACAGGAACATTTACGCTATGTCACTAGATATAGTAGAAGGACCGATAGGGTGAAGGAAATTATATCAGGAGACTGGGGCACATTAGGAACAATGCCAAAAATTAAACAGCTTCTAGGGGACAAATCTAACTTAGCCTATAAGAATTGTTCCAATTTGAAACCGTGTCTCTGTTATAAGGACATGAGTCATATTGGTCCCAGACAAAATCTAAAGTCAGGCACTTTTCCCTTGTTATAATTGTGTTTGTTGTAAAGATATTCTGAAAGATGATGAATCTATACACCCAATAACAAAGAAAAAGTATACATTCAAATGTTTTGCCCTATGTAATACTTCTAATATTGTCTATTTGGCTACATGTGCAAAATGTCCTGCATTTTATGTTGAAAGATGTACATGCAAATGAAAAGATCATATCACAAAGCACAAGTCTGAAATATGTAGGAAAGTCAACATGACTGCACTTGCTAAACATATGGGAGAGAAAGGAATGGATCATGAGTTTCTCTTCAGGGTGATTAATGTTATGCAAAGAAATAGAAGTGGTGGTGATTTAAATAATAAATTGGAAATCTGTGAGTATGAATTGGTCATACAACTACAAACAGATTCTGCACCAGGCATAAATACAGCTGTCAGCCTTAAACTAATTTTACTGAGAAAAAATGTCTAGTTGATAATGTGTTTTAAATATTTTGAAGTGTTATATTTAGTCAAGCTCTATAATTTTTATGCAATTTTTTTATTTAATATTTCAATATTCCAAAGACATCCTCCCCTGGCTACATCATCTTAAGACTAGATAGAACCCATAAAAAAGGAGGTGGTGTTGCTATCATGTTTTCTGACTTCCTTACCCTAACCCCTCTAACTATCCCCTACTCCCCGGACTCAACTGCATAAGTTCTTGTTGCAAACTGTAAATTGAATACTCACATCTCACTTAATATAGCTGTAATCTACATTCCACCTGGCAACAACATTGCAGTACTGGAAAGTAGCCTATCCTCACTCTGCATTGACCTCCCCAATGAAACTATACTCCTTGGAGATTTCAACATCAACTGTTTAACTCTCTCTACCGAATCCCCCTCCGCCAGTATTAATTTTACATGGTTTCACCCAACTAATATCCAGACCTTCCTATACCTCTAAATCTACTAATCATTCATCTCTCCTTGACTGGATCCTAGTAACATATCCGCATAAGTATCATTTCCCTGAAACCCTACCAGATACCATAAGTTACCACCGTCCAATTAAAGTCATCCATTTTTCTCCTCACATGTATAAACCACAAAAGATCAAAGCATGTCACAAATTAAACAAGTTTGACTCTAATAAACTAAACAGCTAGCTCTCAGCTATCAACTGGTCATTCCTTAGCCACTTGCCCCTTGATGATCCAGTAATGGAATTTAACAAAATATTCCTTAACATACTCAACTCCCTAGCCCCCATGTGAAATATTAGAATAAAATCAGCTGTAGCCCCTTGGCTAACAAGTGCCACCTGCTCCCTAATGGTTCAGAGGGATAAAACCTGGAACCTCTGGACTAAAACCAAACTCCTCTCCCATCTCCATCGGTATAGACACCTATGCAACATTACTAAGAAAGCTGTCACCAATGACAAGAGAAACCACTACACAAACCCTCTTTTAACACACCTAAACAACCCAGAGATTCCAGCATTTAGTTAACCAAACCCTTCACCCAGGAAACCCCTCCTCTCCCCAACCTAGCTTTACAAACACTCCTCTCCAAAGTGCTACTAACTTTAACTCCTATTTTATAGACTCAGTTAGCAATCTAACCAACCATCCAACCTCCAACACTGACTCTACCTCACCCACCAACCCTCCTAAAACCTCCAACACCTCCTCAGCCTTCTTCCTGAAAACTGAATCCACCAACTACATTAGATCCCTACTTCTTAAACTTAAGCCATGCTCCCCCTCAGCAGATGATCTCCCTCCACTCTTTCTCCAGAATGCAGCCAACTCCATAGCCCTACCCATCTCCATCTTCATTAACCGTTATATCACTCAGGTCAATGTCCCAGCAATCTGGAAAAAATTCTACACCCTACCCATCCATAAAGGTGGCAACTCTGCTGAACTATCCAACTTTAGTCCCATTGCAATTCTATTGCCCCCTCTCATAGATCCTGGAAAAATGTGCACACAAACAAATCCTACAATTCCTCTTCTAAGAGAACCTAATCACCCCGACCCAGCATGGATTTTGCCCTGGTCACAGTACCACTACTGCTCTCATTTCCTTCAGTAACACCATCTCACAAGTCAGAGACCAGAACAAACTAGTCTCTTGCCTCTTTCTTGATCTCTCAAAAGCTTTCAACACTGTCTCTCATCTATCCTCTTAAATAAACTCTCTGAACTCAAACCTGTCTACCTCTACTATCTTTTGGTTGTCTAGCTACCTCAGCAATCACTTCCAGTCTGTAAAATGGCTTTCATCTATCTCCCCAGAACTCCCTATAAACATGGGAGTACCCCAAGGTTCAATACCGGGCCCACTACTATTTAATATTTGTGCCAATCAGTAATCTACCTCAACTCCTCCGTCATCTGTTGTACAATATGCAAGTGACTCTATAGTCATCACCATAGCTGATACCCTCTTTGATCTACATACTACAACTCAGAACTCCTTTTTGTCTATTGAAAAATGGCTCAGCCAAAACCATCTAATCTTAAACACAAAGAAGACTAAACTCTTGCTTTTTGTCCCAAAACAATGTATCATCTAAAACCTTCTTTCTCTATCTCTTCCCACAATAACACACCCATCATGGTTGAAACTCATACCAAACTACTCTGGGCATTATTGATGACCAGCTAAAATTTGACCTGCGTGTTCTCAGTAACATTAAGAAAACCCACCAAAAACTTGGACTTCTCTACAGATACAAAAACATTTTGTCTAGTAAAGCCAAGACAGCCCTCTCCCCTGCCTGTCTACTACCAACCCATCTCTATGCCTCTCAAATACTTACCCACTTACAAACCACACTTCACTCTAAATTAGAAACCACCTACAAAAAGGTTGCCAAATCTTTTGCTGAAATCCCATATTTTTCTCATCACTGCTTAGCACTCAGGAAGCTAAACTGGCTAGAGCTTCCCCAAAACCTTCTGTTTTCTCAGCTTCAGATAAATCAACCTATACTGTACCAGCCATCTTTCTGTCCCAGCATTAACTCTATTATCTCCTCCTACTCCCCACCCAGGATACTTTGGAGCTCAGAACAACATCTCTTACCATATAAAAGTCAAAGATCAACTTCGGCAAAAACTTTTACAGCTATTCACCAGCTGAAAACTGGAATAAACTTCCACTTGACATTTGAAATATTAAGCCCAAACATCAGTTCCAAGATGCATTAAAAAAAACACCTAAGCAATACAAGACTATGTCAGTGTAATCATCCCCCAGACTGCCATACTTCTATTGGTCAACCTGTTTTCCGTCCCCCCTCCCTAACATGTTCCCCCTACTTCCTTTCTCTCCCACCTGATCTCTCTGCATTACTTCTACTTCTTCTATTTTTCTCAACCTTACCTGTACTTTTTTCTGTAGACATAAACACAAATTATTGCACCTAACAAGTTCTTTTCCCACTGCTACTCTTCAGGTAAACTGAAGATAAAGAATGTAGATTTGTATACTTGTTTAACATTTATTCTCTACTGTAGTCGTCTGTACATTTCTGATTTTTAAAAGCTATTAGCAATCTCATGTCTTATCTCTAATTTGTAATTTTTGTTTAAATTTTGTAAATCTTGTTTTATATAGCTATGTTTTATGTCTTTGTAGTTCTGCATTTGAGTGTCTGTGTATTGTGGAGTTTTTCTCCCCGGGTCTCCACTGAAAAAGGGCTACGGCCCAGCTGAACCAACCCAGTCAACAAATGTCAAGTAAATGAATAATAAATAAATTTGTTAAAACCAGGAATTGAACCAGAAAACATCTTGCTATGAGGCGACAATGCAGATCACTGCACCACTGTGCCGTTATGTTTTAGGTTATGTGAAATGCTTTTATCGTACTTTTAGATGCTGATTTCCTTATTTTTATCATATTTAAATAATTAATTGATTCTATTCTCTGATTGATGCTGTGTCACATGGTTTTAGTTTGAATCTGTTTTAATGGAGATGTGATTATACTAGCTGTTACTTACACACTGAAGAAGGGCATTAGCCTGAAAACTCTGTGGTTTTATTGCTTTTTGAATAAACTACTACAGATCTGTTCAACGTTTCCAGTGGCTGGTGTTTTCTGTTCTTGATTTTGAATCTTCACCCAGATTCGAAGGCCCTTTTTTCCCCCCTGAAACATGAACTTCAACATGGCAGTTCAACATAGCAAATTTGGTCATCCTCTGCAGAAACTGGCTATTTTAGTGTATGTGAGGTTCATCTTTTGGAAGACATTTCTGTTTTCAGCCATTACCTTCAATTGTAGGATTATGCAATTGCAGGCATTTATGTGCACAAGAATCACATAGTCCTCAAAAATAACTCATGTTTCCTACTGAAGTTGGCCTCAGAATTGTATTCTGTCCTGCTTTTTCCATTTCTACAGTCAGTGGGAAGGACAGCCTTTCATTGCTTGATTCACACCAACAGCTTATGTTTTATCTGAGAAGTATGTATGACTTCAGGAAGACAGACCAGCTTTTCTTCTACTTTGTTTATGGTAAAGGGGGCTGTGACAGTGCAAATCATATGCATGTGAACTAGCAAGTGCATCAGTCTTTGTAGTCGCTTACTGTTTCACCAGGTTTTACTCTTAGCTGATGATTCTAGGAATTTGGTTACCTTTGGCATCTAAGCAATTCAGGACGCAACCATCTGGGGTTTCTAAATAGCATATGAAGACTACAAAGCTTGTCCATTTATGTAATAATATAGCATTATTCAGCAAACTTTCTGACCAGAAAATACAACAAAAAAGTTTCTGGAGAAGTAGCAAATGCCTATCTTTCTAGTTTTCTGCCTCAACAAAAAAATGTCCAGGTTCTGTCACAGAGTGTAAGATGTTTCTAAACAAAAAATAGATTTGAGGCGTTAGAGAATTCTTAAGAGGTCTTAAGTGGACATATCCTTTAGAGTACATGAATTGAAAAATCAATATAACTTTTTTTTTGTAAATTACAATAAATGCGTACAAGAAAAAAATGACCAAGAGAATAAATCCCAGTGAAAATGGCATCTATGTTTAATGCCAGAGATTACCCTGATAAACCACTAAATGAAGTATTTACTGAAACTAAAGAGAAAAGCAGACTCTAACGTAAAACGCATGTCCTATTAGAGGTGCACTTATTAGCAGTAGCATGAAACCGAACAGTAACAGAACATTGGGAGTGGTCCTCGCATGCATGTTAGATACATAAGGGTTAAAAGTCATCATTTCAAATATCTGGCGAGTCCTTGTGTGTACTCATGACATAAAAAAAGACTGTAAGGGATAGTCCTAACTTTTATTAACAGAAGGAGTAACAAGAATTGTTTGAGTTAAATATTACAAAGTCAATCAGAGCTAGGATTTACAGCACTTTTTTCTAGTAATAATTCTGGCCAGTGCTGTTTTATTTCTAATGCTCCATCTTTTTACTGTGTTAGTGCTGTTCCAATTTATTTCAACTGTATTTGTCAGAATACAGTGTATGTTGCAGGGTACAGTAAATTCAGTCTTTTATATAGGTTGAACAACAAGGAGATTAAATGCATGCATTTATGAACAGAAATATAGCATTAGTAAAAGGCAAGTATATTGTATAGACAGTCACAGACTTGTACGAATTAAAAATATATATATATTTTTTTTGGTTGTTCAGTTATTGTGAGAGTTTATCTTTGATGAGGGACTTGGAGAACATATTGGACTATAAAGAATATTGCTGACATGTCCAATTAAATGCCTCAGCCCCCCAGTGTTGAATGACCACCTAAACTGTGGGTGTGTATTGATGCAAAGAAGGCTGAGGCATTGATAACTAGACCGTTTGATTATATTTACAACTTTGTTTTTTATGGTAAAGATTTTTCTTTTAGTGGTAGTTTTGTTTTAAACTTTAATACAGTTTTTGTATTGGATGCTTTTATCTGGATGTATTGAGGCTTTTTTACAGAGTGTGATAAAGTGTTTGAACAACATCCTTAAATTTGTGTTTAATAAAGCTCCTTTTTTCCCATCTACTGTTAGTAAACAGTCTGTTGTGTACTTTAATTTTAGTTCCCTGGAGAGATTTCTGACATTTGTTTCATTTCAAAATACAAATATTACAAAGCAAAGTAATTATAAATTACGTAGTCCAATAGCTCATTCAGTCGTACATGTTACTGTTATGTAATCAACTATGCTAGAACGGTGCCAGCATAAAGTTAGTTACAACGCATTTTACAGTATAAGAAAAAAAAAAGGAAAAAAATTATTCCTAATACTGCTATGATCCTGAGAGGAATAGGAGAGGGTGAAGTCCAGTTTCATGAAGATACAATGGGATGACTGATTCAGTAGTGGGTAAAAAGACATGTAAATACAGGGAGGCAGAGTTTTTAAAGCAAAGTAGTATAAATAAAGCTGCTATATGAAGAGGTAGCAGGACATGCGTACATGGGGAGGTATTGCACTGTAAGGTGGTAATACATTATCAGACCTAGGATACTAGGGGAAGGTAAAGAATATTAAACAGATGTGTTATACATATGCATGTTAATGAAGGGTGGTGAAATGAGAGCAGTACATTTGATAGTGGGATGAGGGATAGATGCTTCGGTCAGGAAATAGTGATCAAAGTAAAGTTTTATTATGAGTGCAACATCTGGCTTTATTATGAGTACAACATGTGGCTGTACCCCTGATGAAATCACCTAACTCCCACTTCAGCAGAAGCATCCAATAGAAAACAAGATGGTATTGTATCTGTGTAAGCCAGCAGATAGGACTCCATCTGGAGTACTGACTGTTGTTCTAGAGACCTAATTTCCACCAGGACACTGACAGAACAGGGTAGTGCAAATGAGGGCAAAACAGGATGCATGTTTTTTTTTTCTTTTCAGTGGAAACTATGTAAAGACAAACTACATGAATATAACATTACAGTATTTGAGAAAGAAGGTAGAGGAGATATGATACTAATATTTACATATCTCAAAGGGATTCAGTGAATCCAAGGGGTATATACTTTCTAAAAGTTTGATATATATGAACAAGAGACACAGTCTGAGGATAAAAGATGGATGAACTCTTTCAAGAAATTGTTATATGAGAATACAATGCACAGTTTGAAGGTACAGGGTGGGAGGCTCAGAAGTGATATTTGTAATAGTGTTTTATTCACACAAAGAGTGATGACAGCGACAGCCTTTATGTTAAGATGATAGGAGCATGTGTAATAGTGTTTTATTCACACAGAGTGATGACAGCGACAGCCTTTATGTTACGATGATAGGAGCAAAAAGAGTGGCAGAATTCAAGAATGTGTAACACTGGCATTCTTGCACTGTGTACACAGAGACAAGAATGTGTAACACTGGCATTCTTACACTGTGTACACAGAGACAAGAATGTGTAACACTGGCATTCTTACACTGTGTACACAGAGACAAGAATGTGTAACACTGGCATTCTTACACTGTGTACACAGAGACAAGAATGTGTAACACTGGCATTCTTACACTGTGTACACAGAGACAAGAATGTGTAACACTGGCATTCTTACACTGTGTACACAGAGACAAGAATGTGTAACACTGGCATTCTTACACTGTGTACACAGAGACAAGAATGTGTAACACTGGCATTCTTACACTGTGTACACAGAGACAAGAAATGGGCTGTTGTTTAAAATGAAATAGCAATTTGTCTAGAAGGTATGGAAATGGCAGACTAGCTGGGCCTAGATATTTGTATTTATCAAGGCCTCTCAACTGTCCCTACTTTGGAGGAATGTTTCTGTTTTCAGGACTGATTTACCCCGCACAGGTTGTTCTATTTTTTGGAAGTATGTCTTTATTTTTTGGCTTCACTTACTCCTTCCCACAATTTTCTGAATTTGCCTCATCAAATTTGATTTTTTGAAGCTGTCTAGTACACAGAAAACCACTCTGCAGGACCAGCATATTAGTTGCAGTAGTAATTTAAGGAAAGGGGATATACGCCTGACAGCTCCCTATTTCTGAAGCAAAAAAAAATGAGTTTGTGTGTTCATTAAAGTTCACAGGCTTTACACTGTCTTTTTGATAATGCACTTATATTTTTCCATCATTTGGTAACTCTTTATCTCATAAACATGTGCTTCTAAATAGTATCCCACGTACATACTGGAAGCAGGAATAGCTGTGTGCTATTTGGTATTTAAATTTTATACCAATTTGATGTCTAGATTTTAGGTGGATGTTCCTACTTTTCAAAGGCCTTTACTCTTATTTTCAATGCCCGCAGGTTGAGAGGTAAGATTTATTATCTGTGTTTCAGCATGTTGGTGCTTATATCTAACATTGGCAGACTACTTTTTTTTGAAGTTACCGTTTTGCTACTGCCTTGGCAGAAACAACTCAGTAATGAAAAAAAAATAAGATATTATTATTGTGCTGTAGTATATTGTTACGTTGTCTTCTAATAACTCATCATCAGCACTTACAGTAACTCCTCCTTAAATAATATTGTAATGCATGTCTGCTGTTAACTGCATGCTGCTTTTGCCTTTACAGGGACTGAAGAAACCAAATATTGATGAGATCAGACATGCAAAGACTGTGATTTTCAATCCATCCATGTTTGCAAGCTCATTGGAGGACATCATGAGCATGCAAAAGGAGAGATATCCAGATCGACAGTTACCATGGGTGCAGACCAGATTATCTGAGGAAGTACTGGCGCTCAATGGTGACCAAACTGAAGGCATTTTCAGGTAACGCTGCACCCTCTGTCATTTCCAAATTCAGTACACCCACAGACACACACACAGACACACACACACACGCACACACACACACACACACACACACACACACACACACACACACACACGCACACACACGCACACACACACACACACACACACACGCACACACGCACACGCACACACACACACACACACACGCACACACGCACACACACACACACACACGCACACACACACACACACACACACACACACGCACACACACGCACATGCACACACACGCGCACACACGCGCACACACGCGCACACACGCACACACACGCGCACACACACACGCACACACACACACACACACACACACACACACACATACACCTTGTACAAGTAGATTTTAAATAGTTTGATAATTGTGATTGTCTTGCATTCTGCCTGTCCAGAATAGAAAGTTTTCAATGTTTGGCTGCATTGTTTTCTTTAGATTGTTATCATTTTGTGACTTCTGAATGATGTTTGAAATAGTAAGAATGAAACATTATCTATAATATTCTTCAGGTACTAGCTATACTTTAAATATGTAATAACCTGACCATTTTCAAAAACTGATTTTATGGACAATGTTTCACCTGATCAAATATGTAGCTCATTGGTTCAAAATTAATCAGTAGGGAATTCACCAGTTGTTACTAAGCCTTTTCTTTAGTGGCAGTGATGTTCTTAGACTCAGATTTTAATAGTTTGGGAGTTTTGAAAGACAGCCCCCATTTAGGGACACAGAGGACAAGGCCATCCCACGGAAATTCTGTTTTGAGATAGTTTCACTACTTCCTGTTTGAATGTCAGCATGTATTTTGTTGATGGATTAAGGGCATTCAGTATGTTTCTGGAGAACAGGTCTTCAGCCATCTAATCTCCCTCATTATAGACATTTGTATGACAACACTGACAAATTTACCAAAAGCTGTAGGGCCATTGTGCTGCCGTGCTTTGGCCTATGGCTATGACCACCAATGACCCAGACTGTATAACCCAGTTCCAGTTAACCTTTTGTGAGCATCTACATTTTTGGGTTTAAGATTTGAAGAAAACAAAGAAGAACCTGCTTCATGAACTCAGATGAATGGTTCCCCTGTGGCTGACATACAGTCTCTTAAATTATTCAGATCTGCTGGGGGAGCCATAGCTTTTTTTTAGTTGCAGAACTCTTAAATGTAGTGCAACCTTATAATTCTAACACTCTCCTAGCCACCCCATGTTTTGACTGACAGGATGTATTTGTCACTGTTATTGTAATTATCCAGCATACATGGTCTTCTCTTCCTTTAATGTTTTTCAGTGGTATTCTTTCTCAATCTTCTGCAAGTCTGTTTTTTTTATGCAGTATCAGTGCCATAGTCAATCTACCGAGGTCCCTTTTACATTTGGAAAAAATGTGAAGTATTAAAATTATTAAAGAATATGTTTAGAGTTACTTATTTTCCCCTATGGTTGGTTAAGTATACTGTCCAACACATATCAGTTGCTGTGTTTTCATAGTAATACCTATTCATAATAATGCAGTAATCTGCCATTGACCATCCCAGATTTACCTGCAAGGTAAATCCAGAATCAGCAATGGTTCAGCAGTGATTGTGGCTATTAAACAATAGTGTTATTTGAAACTGAAATTTTCACCTAGTGTATATGAATACTACTTAATGCATTTGCCTTGTTGCTCTAAAAATGTTCATCTGAGATATCTAATCAGTATACTGCATATGCCTACATTATTAAACATGCTGAGCCATACCTCTCAACTGTACAGATTTTTGCAGAATGTCCAGATTTTTGCCTCATATTTCTGATCCATATTTCATAAAATTATGGTTTTCTGGCAAATCATTTGCAAATTATTAAAGACTGAAGTGAGAAAATAATGACAGACATTTGAGTTTCAGACTTAACACCCATCAGAAAATTCGTGCGAACACAAAACCTGTTATTCTATCAGCTTTCTAAGTTTTTAAGAGTAATATTTAAAATCTGTCCCTATTTTGGGGCCTTTGCCCTCCCATTATTTATGCCTTTGTTCAGATTTATTGCTCTAAGAGGTTGAGAGGTATGTGCTGAGCTATACCAATAGTTCGGTGGTGTGGGGGATGGGCCCCTGACTACTTCAGAGGTGACATGGGTTCAATTACCAGTACAAGTGGATTGAAGCTCACCAGCATACTGAAAGTGAATGTCAGGTACTGGCTCACTCATCCTTGGGGGGGGGGGGGGGGGGCGCTATTATTCACAGCATGGATCAGTCTACAGAACAAGAAAGCAAGCACTGAGGTCTATCAATCAGTGTGCAGCACTGCTACAGGAAGGGTATATGAAGCATGCAGCCATGGGGCAGGTACTGCAGACTCTGCCAGCAACTATATCTGACCAGATGTCACATGAGGGGATTAGGGGCCAGTACAGAAAAAACATTCAAAGTAGCAGAGGATGATGATCTGTCAGTAGCTGGTTATCTTCCCCAACCACTCTTTGCCTTGAAAAAGATGTGAGCTTTGAGTACAGAATCTACAATGGAGAGAGGAGACTCCCATAAGTTTACATTTGGTGATGTAGTAGGACAGGATGGAGAAATGAAAAGGCCATTTGGCCATTAAGTGGACCTCACTGATCAAGCCATTAGGGCACGAACAGCAGCAGAGAACATATTGTTGAACTGCCTTTGTTTGGAAATGTAAATTTAAAACAGTTTAAAGAACTTAGTGTTGCCATCTGCAAACGAAAATAAAGGCGTCTGCAGTATGGGTATGATTTTCTACTGCAAGCATGTTCATGTTTTCATACAGTTCTGCACACTTTCCACCAGTCTTATAAATGTCAGCAGATCTGAGTGATTTAAATGTGTTGAGGCTCGTATGCGATCCTGTTAGATATGCAGACCCGCTCAAAAATAAATTCACTTATTTCTCCACATGTCACAGTACCCTGCTAGGTGGAGTTACAGACATTATTACAAACCCACACTACATCTCAGGCCATTCTGAAATTCAACTCCTAGATTTAAGCAAAATATACTCTTATGGAAAATATCTAACAACTGGAATTTAAATCCAAACCTACTATAAATGGAAGAAATCAAATCAGATATTACACAGATGCTAACAGATTTCTATGCCATATAAACCAAAATGAAAACATACAAGGCATTATCAGACCCCACTCAGATGGACCTCCTGCATATCCACAAAACAAACTGTTCTAAAGATTTAAACATTGCCTGTGATATAAATAGGACCAGCTGGAGAGACAGTTATGTATCCCAGAGACTACCCCTTGTCTGGAACAGGGTACCCATCCATGTGAAGCAGAGTTCCTCCCTAACCCAATTCAACTGCAACTTGGACAATTGGATGGGGAACAGGAAATTCACCCCTGGTTTGGCACCTATGTCTTTAATGGACACAGGCAACCTGTAAATGGTTCATCTCCTAGGCCTCTGCTTATAAATGTTTCACCTCCCAAGCCCCTGCTTACACTTATCAAGGGTACCAGAATTGTCAGAGATTTGGGATACATGGCTAGCCTAGTAAATACCTATGAACCTATGAACTTGATATCAAATAAGCAGCACTTAAAGCTTCGATGCACGGATTTATTTAACCAGCAAAACTGCATATCATAAAAAATAAAAATAAAAAATAAACAAATAGAAATTAACCTAAAAATAAATAAAAGCTTTTACAACCTCAGCAATCCCAGTCCAGCAGTGATAATCTAGAATGACAGACTACCTCTACTCAGCACAACTATAACAGTATTATATGAAGCAACTTTCTTGTTATAATAATAACGTTTCATTTAGATAATAGTCCCCTAACAAGTTTTGATTTAAAGGAAACCAGTCAATAAGTAGATTTGCTTAATTTCCTCATAGTTAAACAAGAGCACATTACTGTTCTACCCTACCGAATCAAATTTCAAGAAATAAGACGAAGCATTAAAGGTCAAAGACATACACCTCCCACCTTTCACTGAATTCATAGCTACGTAAACAATTGAAAACAGGCAGTAAAATGGCTAAATACCTTTTCTTCCTTTCTTAACACCCACACAGGAGTCCCACAGGGTTCCCTGTTTGGCCCCTTACTCTTTAACATCTTTACAAATAGTCTTTATACCGCCTCATCTCCAGGTACCCTCATACAATATGCAGATGACTCTGCTATCATCTGTACCTTGCCCACACATCCTCAACTACACTCCATCACAAAACAAACTTTTATGTGCATTGAATCCTTGCTCAATAACTCCTAACTCTCCCTTAATCCTAGAAAGACTAAACTCCTTCTCTATATGCCAAAAAATCACTCTTGTTAAAGACCAGTTTGAAATCTGTTCTGCAGACTATACTGTTTTTAAAATAGTCCTCCATACTAAACTGCTAGGTGTCATTATAGACAATCAGCTTAAGTTTGAGCTACACAACCTGCAAAACATTAAGAAAACCCATCAGAAACTAGGCATCCTTTTTTAGAAAAAACTTACTTCTCTAAAATTCTATAGTGGTATAAACTTTCCAGAGTTCCACTTGTATTACTCTCTCTCTCTCCCTGTCTCTCGCGCGCGCGCACACACACACACACACACACACACACACACACACACACACACACACACACACACACTGTGATTGGCTGTTAACATAAGTAGCTTAATCATTGGTATCCCTCTTGGACTTACATTTGGCAAAAATGTTTTAAATCTTGCAAATGTGATTCACTCTTCATTCCCTTTTTAGATACCTCAACTGCAAAAAAAATGTAAATTTTTTTTAGACATGGCACATACCCTTCATAGTCTAATAAAATGGCTAAATGTACACAACTGCTATAAACTGCTACAATTGCTTCATTAAAAGCCAAATATCATAATAAACAACAAAATGTCAGACTATGATTGTGTTAAGAATAAATCAGTACGGTATTTTATAATAAACAACAAAATGTCAGACGTAAACATGTTAAGAATAAATCAGTACAGTATTTTATAACAAACAACAAAATGACAGACTTAAACATATTAAGAATAAATCAGTGTGGTATTTTATAATAAACAACAAAATGTCAGACTTAAACATGTTGTTAAGAATAAATCAGTACAGTATTTTATAATAAACAACAAAATGTCAGACGTAAACATGTTGCTGAGAGTAAATCAGTGCGGTGTTTTATAATAAACAACAAAATGACAGACTTAAACATGTTGTTAAGAATAAATCAGTATGGAATTTTACAATAAACAACAAAATGTCAGACTTAAACATGTTAAGAATAAATCAGTACGATATTTTATAGTAAACCACAGAATGGCAGACTTAAACATTTTGTTAAGAATAAATCAGTATGGTATTTTATAATAAACCACAGAATGTCAGACTTAAACATGTTGTTAAGAATAAATCAGTATGGTATTTTATAGTAAACAACAGAATGGCAGACTTAAACATGTTAAGACTAAATCAGTATGGTATTTTATAATAAACAACAAAATGTCAGACTTAAACATGTTGTTAAGAATAAATTAGTACAGTGTCTTATAATAAACAACATGTCAGACTTAAACATGTTACTAAGAATAAATCAGTACATTATTTTATAATAAACAACAAAATGTCAGACTTAAACATGTTGTTAAGAATAAATCAGTATGGTATTTTGGTATTTTGATTCCTTAGAAACCAATTCAGCTGAACGGTTAAGAGTTAAAATAAAAGTGCCTTAAGGATATTTACCAATTGTGAACTATTATATAATATCAACTTATAATTTACACATAACTAGTCCTACAGAAAGAAAATAGACTTCTTTTTCAGATTTTGTATATACTTCTACCAAATAAATCACAATCTAAATCCTACAAACTAGTAATAAGCTATAAAATTAATGATAACTGTTTAGCATCATCTATTTGGGCTAATTTTAATCTGGACATTTTACAAAATAAATGAATTAAAAATCTATAGAAAATTCTCTGAAATACATCCCCATTAAAAAACTCTGTTGTACACAATGCATGGTCTTTAATGATTCTTATTTCACACCAGTCACAAAAGCTCTATACTTTCCCTCATATAGAAGGTGTGGCTCAGAAAACACAGACATCCTACATATGTTCTGGCGTTATACATCTATCAAAGATTATGAGATATCTTAATATCCAAGATAAAAAAAACACATTCCCAAGATCAAAACCACAGCATGGCGTGCGTCTAGCAAGTCTTCATATCCCATCTTCACCTTCCACTAAACTTATTTATTCTTATAACTTGTGTTTCCTTGTTTAAGTTATGTATTACTCTGAACTGGCTAAACCTTAATTCTTTATCTTGGAATAACTTCTTAAATGCCTTTACTAAACAACTAAGAACATTCAAATTATTACTTAAATAGTGTTCCCTTACAAAGAGCAAAAATGCTAATTCACTGAGCTGGCAAATACTTCTGAACCTATTTTTGAAATAAACACAATATCTCCAACCATAGTCATTATTATTCCTACTTCTTATTCAGCAAACAGAGTACAAGAGTCACAACATAATAAGAAAATAGCTCGAAAATTCAGTATTACTTTGTCTAAGTTTGGGAAACTTGACATGCAACTAAATTACCTATGCCTGCTGTTCCTTTCTATATTTCCTTTCATCAGACCTATACTTGAATATAAGAAGTTCTTAATTGTAAAAATTGTATGTATTCATGTTTGTTTATAGTGTACATAGTTCTCTGTATAATTTTGTCTTTGTCATTAGATTGTTGTTTGTGATTATATCACTTCTGATATCTTTAATAAAAAGTATTTACCCAAACTAAATTTCAGGTTAGTGCTTTTTATGTCAGTAATGCAGATTTAGTAAAGAAAAAAGTTGTATTTTGTGGCTATCTACCTGATTGATTTGGCCATTTGTGGGCTACCAATACATAATGATGATTTTGCTTGTTGTAAAGATTATGAACTCTTCAACAGTTTGCAGTGCTGTGCTTGCGTATTGGAGAGAAATGGATAACAGTACCATAGAGTTATAACGCATGGACATATCCTGTTCCCTCAAAAATTGTTTGTCATTAAATATAGTACTGGTACATCTGCTTTTTTATTTTTATTTATTTATTAACATTTGATTACCAGTAAAGCCTTACTGGGCCACAGAGGTCCCTTTTCAGCAGAGTTTCGGAGAGAAAAGCTCCATAGTCCCACAGTGACAGAAGGATATAAATGCATAAGAGAAATGTTGGGTTAAATAAAAACATAAGTAGCAATGTACAATTAGTATATAAAAGCACATCAGCTGAAATATGCAGGTACAATTCAGAGATAAGAAAATACAGTTCTATAGTTAGAAATAGTATATTCACAATGCTGAAATGCAGTTCAATTATTTACAATTTAAATGGAGGCATGCGTAGTCTGTACATGATGTTTCTAAATATTATTTTGACAATTCACTGAATTTACAGTAACAGATGAGATGTTTAGATTTATAAAATAACCATTTTGGTACAACAGAATACCTTAACAGACTGTGCTCCACTGAGAATGTTGAGTATGAGTGCAATAAGAAATCTGTTAAGGATGAGAGTGTATCTGAAACAACTGGCATTCAGCACACATGGGGACTTAGAGGAGGAAAACTGGTTATCGACTTATAGATGTATGCATTTCCACCTGGGGTGTGGAGGCAGGGACATCATTTACTGTTATAGTGGTATTCCTCATGTTATCTTCTAGGAGCTTTAAGTTTGTATTTTGTCTTATGGTCACAAGCAGAGAGTTACAGCATTTAGTGATGCTAGATATTTTACAATTTTTTATAAGCTTAGGAAGGGAACATCAGAAGTCATATCCATACATGTCATATCGTCTCACTTATGTAGCATCATGTTTATCAATCCGACATACTCCACACTATAGTGCTTAAACGTAAGTGCTTTACAATAAGTACATGTGAAATGTAAACATTAAGGCAGTTAAACATAAAAACAGTGTACTGGAAATATGAAGCATTATTTAAAGCAAATACACTCTGATTATTAAAAAAAAAATCAAGACCACTGCAAATTCCAAGTCAGAATGTAAATAATGAGCCCAACTTCCAAACAACACAATCCAACTATCTCCAGAAGAAACAATCTTTGGAAATTCACCATATAAAATTTGAAAGCTTAGATAGTCTGAAAATGCACCAGCGCATTTACAAGTCCACTGCTTAGAACATATAATTTAGTATTTGTTCCTTTTATGTAAAAATCCACAAGCTTCCCAATATGAAACACTGGAAAATGTCTACAAACAAAACAGGATTTTCCCAACCTTAATTTGGGAAGAGAATGCAGAGTTCCAAAACAAAAACAAACTGTCGTGAAACAGCTACAGTACAGAGACATAACGGTAAGTTCTGAAAAGAAGACCAAAATCTGTTGAAAAGGTATAATAATTCAACAAGATGGTCAGCAAAGAAACAAGCAGTGGCAGGCACCAACATCTCAAGTCTCCAAGAAAGCATGCAAACTGTGGAAACTGCAACTACGGCAAACCAGCCTAAAAGCTAGCTTCACTATGCTGGCCGAGCAAAACATCCATTCCAAGCAGAAGTGGTCACTGGATCAGTAAAATGTCACAGTCATTTTCAGAGTAAACCCACTCGCTGTCAGTCACTCATATATTTATTTCATAGTTGTGTTAATATTCTGGGGAAAGCCAGTCCACAGGATTAACACTGACAATAGTTTTCACCAGACATTTCACAAGCAACACAGAAATGGCACTTAGTGAGGACATTTGTAAACACAAGTGCAAGTAAATAAATAAATAATATCCAACCATAGCAGTAGTCTGACTAAAATTATCAAACCATAACCTGGAAACTAACACAGAGAAAGCAAATAGATCGTGTTGTAAGCAGCCATCTTGCCACCATTTTGCACTATACAAATACTGAGAATGAAGGTCATCTACACTGACACTGGCAGAAAATGAGGGACTAGAGTTCTGGAGAAAGACTTCTTCATATTGATACAGAAGAAAGTGAATCTCAGTGATCTGTACAACCTGGATGGATTTCCTTTATCTTCCACCTTATAGAATCCGTAAAAAGAAGACATATATAATCGGCAAATTTTATTGATGAATATAGCTATTGTTTGATGTTGGTAGTAGTTTAGAAAGCATCACAGGAGTTCAGTTGTCAACATACTGATCTTAGACCACATACTACAGAAGCTAAATATGGGAGACATCACAACTGCACATACAGTATGCTCAACTTAGTAAATTACCATGCAGGTTCATTGTCTCTTACGTAACAGTTACATCTGAATGGAAAAGTACAGCCATTCCTTTCCTTTAGAAGTTGCCATTCTAAGCAAAGATTCTTTGCTGGCCCACTAGACCACTCTTGCTGTTGTGTGTGGTTAAAGTGGGCAGTATGCAGTGGTATGACTGTAATAACAGCATGCAGGTGCTACTGCTGTGTTCTTTAACTTAGTCTAGATGCAGCCAACCTTATCCAGTGTTGTAGACTGGATCACCTCAGTTTAGCTGATACTTGCACAAAAAAATTGTGCTGGTTCTCACTAGAGGCAAATGGCTACCTCGTACCAGAGCTTTACCATTATGCAGCACAGTGGGCAGCAGTGACCAATTAGAAGTTGTCTGTGATTACCTTAATAACTGTGTTGGACAACATACTTTCCTTTTTTTCACCTTCTGAAACAAGAAGTGGTGAGATTTCTAAGAAAACTGTCCCCCTGAGGCTTAAAGGGACATCAGTAAATGTCAGCAGCCTGATAGCTAAGAAAATGTACTTATTTTGGTCATATTATATCATCCTCATTATAAAAATCACCAGTATTTAACAAGCAAAGATGAGGGAACCTCTCATAAGGTGGCCTAACTTACAACACACTTCCCTAGCACTCAGATCACTCTACTAGCCTTGCTGATAAGTAGTGGCAATGATTCACAGTCATGCTGTAATATCCTCAGCTCCGCTCTGAGCACAGTACAGGCATCTGGATGGCATTGTAACAAGGTACTTACTTGCCAGACATTTTATATGCTTAGTCTAGCTTCTTTCAAAATGAAAAAATCGGACTTAGTCGGATAGTTCGGGACAAGTGTTTTTCACCACCATACCTGTATTAGCAAATAAGCTATAAATTCATAGATTCATTCTAAGGACACTAAGTCTTGTGATCATTTATGCCTTGCTTGTAACCTCACTTATGCCTTTCTCCAGTGGGGTCATGCCATTTAATACCAGAGTAAATGTATGATTACCAATCCAGTAATTTATGTTATATTAAAGGAAGATAGTGGGTCACGCTGAGTAACATACATAGGAAGTTTATTCCAGAGGTTTGAGACATGCTATGCTATAAATTCCTCCATGTTTTGTATATCTTTTTTTTGAAGATTTAGGCACCCTGATTCAAATATTGGTGGCGATATTGGTCTTGGAGAGGTACAGGAGGTCCAGGACATCCAGGTCTCTAATGAAGTGGCAAGTGAGACAGAGATCTCCCCTTGACAAGTCCTAGTCCTAAGACACTGAATCATTACTGGACTGGAGTTCCGCTGTGGCAACCCCTAACTGGGAAAAGCTGAAAGACCACCAGCCTCTCTTGGTAGATCAGTGTCTTTAGGCCTGTGATCTTTTTCATCGGGAACCATCTGTTTGTTATGTTTAGTGAGAAACATCCCAGTGGTGGTGATGTACTTAATAACTGGTCTAATCATTGCTGAGTATGAGAGAGTTGTTACCTTTTCAGACCTTGATGATGTTCCTTTGGTGATTAAAAGTGCTAAATAAAAGGATTTACTGACAATGGCTGTCACATAATTGTCAAAAGAGAGAGAGAGAGAGAATTATTAACCCAAGTTTCTAGGTGCATAAAGAACACTCAAACTCTTAAGGACTGGCATTATAGAGTAGCTATAATTCTCAGTGATTCTCAGTAATTTCCCCAAAAATGAAAGATTCAGTAAGGGATAATGCAAAAATGCAAGTTAAACTTTAGAGACCTTCTGCAAAATGTGTTATATATGAGAGGCAGACAACTCTAATTTACTTACAAAGTTAACAGAACAATAGGTGTTGCATAGACATGCATTTTCTGAGCAGTAACTATGGAGCTGTAATGACTGCTATTATTGACTGACTGTAATCCTTAGTGACTTATCAGAAAATCAAAAATGTTATTTGGGACTACAAGCAAGAGACAATATCAGAAATGTTCTACAAAAATTGGGGACAGATAAAAGGTAGATACCTCTAATAAAATTTAAAAGTTAACCGAACAACATCAATATAAATGCATTTTTCTGAACAGTAAGAACTATGAAACTCTAATGAGCTACAATAAAATGCTCTGATGATTGATGCAGCACTGACTCTGGTAATAACAAAATGGTGTTTCTTTTTACCTTTTAAAAGAGAATATATATGCTTACTAAAGTTAAATTTAGAGTGAGGAGGATCAGATGTGATAACAATTAATCAGCGTACCAAAATCTTGAAACTAACCCGCAGCTAATAAAATGCAGAATCACAGGAGCACAAGAACTCCACCTGGTCCAAAGGCCCTCAGCAAACGAATATGCTGTTAGCTGACATACATGTGTCAGCACAGAATATATTCATTCGCTTTTACAATACCTGCTTTATCTTATTTAGAATCATAGTACAGTCAGCATCTATCCTAACAAATAGTAGGTCTGATGAATGGAAACCATCTTGGGCGTAACACACGTTCACTGCAAGATACACATAACATGCATTTTACATACTTATGGACATCTGCAATATAATCCTTCCGAAACAAAAAAGTACAGAAGAAACTTTCTTGCGCTTTCAAATTTAGCAGTTAAAACACTTAAAAGGTCTAATAATGAGAAATAATGTTGGCTTAATTGGATAAAATAATTGCTTATAAGGATGAAGGATGACATAATATAACTCAAACAAAGAAAGATAAATCGGTCTAGTAATTCCCATGCTACTTCAAAACTCGGAATATTATTTGCTTATTTTTTTTGTTAAATATAGTTTTATTTTTAACTAATCAACAAAATTAGATAACCCAAACTGTAAATGGAGAAAATCCAAATCCTGTTTTTTTTTTCAGACAGCTCTTCTCATTCTTAATATCTAACAAAAATTTCTGTGATTGTGGTTCTGACATCTTTGGACATTTTCCATATAAAGAGATGACACAGTATTCCTTCTAAATTGCAATGTTTTATTGCTATACTACCACCAGTCTTACATTATAGACCCTGATAATTCTTATTGCATGCAATTTAATTAAAAACAGTTGCATTCCACAACAGCAAAATGCAAAGAAACGCATATCAATTTGTGGTATAGTAGTCCAGTGTTACACCTATAATAAGGGTCATGGTTCCTAGAAATACCAAGTGAAAATAAATGAGCAGACAAAAAATACTGATATGTGCTCTAGAATCAGTTAATACTAAAACGTATAACTTGGATACCTTTGATTGTATACACATCTTTAGACCTAGAAAATAAATGTATTACAAAATTTCCAAGGTAGTATTTAAATGGAGCTTAAATATACTGATGGGCAATGTAAAATATTGCATCAAATTTTCCTAAGATGCCCAAAATGAATATGGTACCACTTCTGTGGCAATCAAAACAGTTAAATGCAGATTAAAATAAACTGAACAGTATGAATCAGAGATAATTACCAAACACCAATTAAACAGATTTATTTGCACAGGACTCCAACACACTTATCACAAATACATAAATGACACCTCAGTATGGTTGAGAAAGTTGACATTTTCTTAAGTAATGCTGAACACTGTTTACTCCACAGTTAAGTATAATATGCATATTGGTTTGTTTGCATTAATGTGAGGTTAAGAATGATTCGGGCCTTATTATCATGAAATGTCTATATGTTAGAAGACAATATACAACATTCAAAAGTAATACTTTTACAGAACTGCAAAGAAACAGTAACAGGAAATGTTCTTTTTTCATATACACTTAATGATTCTCCTCTTATTACAGGACAAAGAAGCTGAGTATTTAATACATTTCTTACTTGGAAATTCCGTAATGCCACCAAGTTTATACCAGGGTGCATTTCTAAAGAAGGAGGTCAACTGTTTTTAAATGCTTCTCATTAGAGTCTTCTTGTGTAGTATTGTCTTTTTTCTGGGTCACGTTCTCCTTCCCGTCGCATGACCATCAAGCACCCATAAATCTACTGGCCAATTCGCTCTTCCCTCCTTCCTTCCTTCCTATCACCTATTGACACCTGGAGTGGCATGCATTCATGTAAATATAGCAATAGTACAGCAATAAAACATTACCAGGGTCTTTAATGTAAGACTAGTGGTACATCAGCAGTAAAACATTGCAGTTTAGAAGGAATACTGTGTCCTCTCTTTATATGGAAAAAGTCCAAAGATGTCAGAACCACAGTCAGAGAAGTGTTTGTTAGTTATTGAGAATGAGAGCAGCTGTCTGAAAAAAAAAAGGAATAGGATTTGGGTTTTCTCCATTTACAGTTTAGGTTATCTGGACTAGACAGACAAGAGGGGAAAGTAAACATTTGTACCACACCCATCACATAGTCCCACTAAACCTACTCCACTAAAATCCACACATACAAGCACAAAAACATTCGCGGAGGCTCTCAATAATAATCTGCCCAAACAACAGAGAACTCTTAAGCAGAAACGCAAGCAACCTCCACCCCCAACACAACCCAAATGACACATAGTACACAAACTCAGAGTGCCACTCAACCACAGCCCATAAGGCAAAACAACGCACCCAACACGCTAGTCAAAGGTGACTCTATAGTCAGGCACACTGATGTCCCATTCACCAGAGTAAACAAGGAGAAGGTTACTGTCAGCTGCCTGTCAGGTTCCAGGATCTGTCACATAACCTACACAGTCAGGTCACTCCACAACAAGTACAAATATGACTCTGTCATTGTCCATGTTGGTGTGAATGACCTGAGACTTACCACCCTCGACTACATGAAAAGAGACATGGAAGAGCTCTCCGATCTTGTAGCCCAGGCAGGTATGACTCTAGCCCTGAGTAGCATCCTGCCATCACTCAGAATGATACCACAGTACAATGACAAAATGATTGACTTCAACAATTGGCTAAGCTTCTGGTGTCATTCTAAGGGGATCCATTATCTGTCTGCTTGGGACGACATGGCCGACAGCACCTGTCACCCCCTGGGATTCCGGATACTGGCTAAGGTTCTTGCCGCCTCTATAGTGCCTTTTTTAGGCAAGGTACAAATGACAAATTCACCATCTTAACAGGTACAGGCAAACAAAAACTGAGGGTAATGCTATTCAGTGCTAGAAGTCTAAACCTCAAAATGCACTCACTCGAGGCACTCCTTAAAATGGAGAACATCGATATCTTTGCAGTGACTGAGACCTGGTTCAAGGCTCCAGAGAGAACCCCTGCATTACCAGCCTATAATTAATGCCACACCTTTCAGCCAACTAACCTGGACTGAAACACTAAAGGCGGAGGTGTGTCCATATTCATTAAGGATATCCACACCTCTAGGCTAGTTGCTCAGCATAATGCAGCTGAGATTATCCAAGTACAATTAACTCTGGGCAAACCTGCAATCCAAATTATAGCTTGCTACAGATTCCCCACCATGCCCCAGGATTCCCACTCCTCTTTTCTTGATATACTGGAAAATATTAGGATTCAACCAGTCACCCGAATAATGGGAGATTTCAACTTCCCCACCATAAACTGGGAAAACTACTCGTGTACAGACTCCTTAGCTCAATGCTTTCCGGAATTCATAAATTCCAATGCCCTGGGTCATCTTATCCACACTCCCACCAGGGGCAGCAGTATACTAGACCTAGTTATTACCAACATGAGTGACCGGTATTCCACACCTGAGGTCAACTCCTCATTGATCAGATCTGACCATCAGCTAATCACCCTAGATATCCACATCCCGCCCCCACCGCCCATTAAGGAAACCACCATAAAAAATTTCTCCAAAGCCAACTTCATGCTTCTTAAGGCAGAAGTGATGAACTTCATGATACCTATGCCGAATCCTACACAAATGCACTCTATAAGCACTTACACGAGTGGATGGATCATTCTGTCCCTAACAAAACCAAGACACTGTCCTCCAAAAAAAGGAAGCCAATCTGGTGGTCCCCTGCCATAAACAAACTTTACAACAGAAGAAAGAAACTGTTGCAAAAGAGGGTAAAATCCCATGAGTGGAGAAGCTCCCTGGTCAGCCTCAGTAAGAAGCTGCGATCCCTCATGAAATCCTCCAAAGCTAGTTATGAAAACAAAATCGCCGCTGATTCTAAGGACAACCACAAAGCATTCTATAGCTATGCCAAGAATCTCAATGGCAACACCCAGAGCTGCTGTGAGTTACAGCACAATGGCATGAAATTTACAGAACCAATTCATATCGCCAAAATCCTGGCAGATGGGTTCAGTGCTAACTTTACACCCCTCTCACCCCTTAATGGGCCCATATCTATACCGGAAGAATGCAGAGTCCCTGTAATCACAACTATGCAGGTAAAAAACGCACTCTTTAAAGCCAAGAACACAGCATCCATGGGACCGGACAATATCCCAGTCTGCATTTTACACAAACTTCAGAACGAACTGGCTCCCCACCTAAATACCATGTTCAGTCATAGCCTCACTTCAGGCTTTGTGCCCAATGAATGGCACACAGCAACAGTTATCCCACTCCACAAAGGGGAAGCCACCAGGGACCCCAGTAACTATTGCCCTGTTAGCCTTACGAGCCTGGTCTGCAAGGCCATTTGAACGTATCATCATGGAACTTATAAACAAAGACATTGGTAACCTCCAAACTCTGGACCCCACCCAGATTGGGTTTGTGAAAGGCAGATCATGTCTCCTCAACCTGATTGATTTCTTTGATGCAGTCACCAAAACTGTAGACAAGGGTAAGGTGGTTCACACGGCCTATCTTGACCTCACCAAAGCTTTCAACACCATCCCCATTCTGGAGTTATAGATAAACTCACTAAACTAGGCACAAGATGGGTTGTCAACTGGTTCACTGACAGAACTCACACTGTGAAAGTTGCAGACTCCAAATCCGACTTCAAACCAGTGACAAGTGGAGTAACACAGGGTTCAGTCCTGGGTCCTCTCCTGTTTGGTATCTACTTCTCTGAAGTACAGGCTAACACAGAAGACCTCTGGCTAATGAAGTTCACAGATGACTGCAAACTAGGAGCCATAATCGAGTCCCCAAAAGATGTGGGCGTCCTACAGAAGGGCCTCACTGAGACAGATGCCTGGTGTCAAAGCCATGGCCTCAAGCTCAGTGCCAAAAAGTGCATTGTCATCCCTTTGGTAAAAACACTGTACCCATGAACTATCACATAGGCAGCAGTCTACTTAACACCAAAAGTGTGATAAGAGACCTTGGGACCCAGGTAGACAGTAGTGTCTCCTTTGATAATCAAATCGACACAGTGGTCAGAAAATCCTTCTACGTGGCACACCTCATCACAAAACGGTTCTCATCCAGGAAAAAAGAGGTCAACGTTCCCCTCTACTTGTCACTCATTAGACCCATTCTAGAGTACAATGCCCCTTTTGGACTGTACCTCACAGGACATCTATAACAGCTGGAAAGGACACAGAAGTACCTCACAAAGCAGATTACTGGGCTCAAACAGATGCCCTATGCTGACCTTGTCTAAAAACTCCAGCTGTACTCTGTCGCATATTGCCAACTCTGAGGTGACCTCTGCCTAACATACAAAGCTATGTCATACCCATAGCTGTTAGACATGCTCCACCTAAATAAATCCCAATCCCTCCGAGCTACATGCTCTAGGGACCTTAACCTTGTCACCACAATAAACAGAACATGCTGGACTGATAGATTCCTGTCCCAGAGACTTCCCATACTCTGGAACAAGCTACCCATCTATTTCAAACAAAGCTCCTCATTTTCACTCTTCAAGAAAAATCTCAATGAGTGGATGGGAAATAGGAAATACACCCTGGGGATCACTTCTGTGGCTCTGCTAGACAGGGGCATGGGAAAATAATTTGCTTGGGTGGCATAAGCCCAGGGAACCTTGTTGGCTAGGCTTACTTAGTACCCTTGGGCCAATAGCCTAGTACCTACCTATGAACACACACACACACACTACATAATACTTACTAGATCCATGCTAAACATGGCAACGTCTTCACCACTGCCTGTTGACAACTTTTTCAAAAATACTTCTATGTTGCCTTGTCCACTTCTAGTCTGTTTTAACTGTGACAAGCTCCAAGAAGTGTCTGTCTCTGTTTCTCTCTCATTGACTGTACATTTGAGCCAGTGAAAGAAAGGAAACCCAAGATTTCACATGTCAAAATGGAGAAATGGTTGGGACAGGGTGCAAGGTGATATTTTTTTTATGCTGATGTTTATCTGATGTTTATGAAGCCTCCCACCCCTGACCCCACTGTCATACCTTAGGCATCTGCCTGTTTCACCTTGTGTTGGATCTGGCTCTGTGTTTAGATTAGTGCATGTTCCATTGGAAATAGGATGCTGTATGAAAATCAAAGAGTACATCCCTGAAACGAAGACAGTCGGCAATCTACTGGAGATGTAAGAAATGTGCCCAGCCAGACTGGGAAGAAAGAAAGGGTAGTGAAATGACATATGCAAATTTCACCTTTTGATGTGGGTATACCTTAGAAATTTTAGTAAGTTAGATACCTTGGCAACTATGCTTCCTGGCAAAAACCTACATTTCATATTTTGTACTGTATATACCTCAGTCATGTTTGCTTTACCCAAAATATGTATGTTATATCTGTTTTGTAAACTTTTGATAGTATATGTGCATCCATCATGGAAGAAAGGTTAGTTATCCCAGTGTAACAAACAAAGTTTTAAAAAGAAAACAATAAAGTGTTAAGTATATAGAAAGTGCGCCATGAAAAGTCTGCAAGTCATGTTTATTAATGTTACATTTTCCTTCTATAAAGAAGGGAAAGACTGAAAATAAAAGCATACAGTAACTTTTGCACTGCATCTGCAACTGTATGCTGGATTAGCTCAATGAATTTCTGTTATCACTTTATCACTGCATTTAACTGAAATCTGTTTTATAAACTTTATATAGTATATGTGCATCCACCATGGAAGAAAGGTTACTCTCAGTGTAACAGTCAAGGTTTTAAAAAGAAAACAATAAAGTGTTACTTATATAGAAAGTGTGCCATGAAAAGTCTGCGAGTCATGTTTAATGTTACATTTTCCTTCTATACAACAGGGGAAAAGTAAAAATAAAAAGTATATCTGCAACGGTATGCCTCATTACCCCAGTGAATTTCTGTTATCACTAGGATGTTGTCTCGATTCTCAGCTAGAGCGTCTACTGTGTGGAGACATGCTTGAATGGGCGTACCTTCGTTGAAGGTTGTGCGTCAGAGCTGGCAACTTGGCACGTAAAAATCTACTGCCAATCATTAGCGGACCAGAGTTCCGCTGTGGCGACCCCTAACCGGGAAAAGCCGAAAGACACAACTGGGATGTTGTCATCTGTTTACCTGACACCAGACGGATACTGTCCAGCCCTTATCTTTGTTTATTCCAGTATTTTTTTCAATTTCTTTCTAAACTGGGGGCTTCTTGTCATGTCAGTTCACAGACAGATTAAGGAAAATGTCATTGTGGCTGTAAAATTATGGGAGTGGAATCTCACTGTGAAGTGGGCTGCCCAACTGGAATTTGTATATGTATAGTTTTTGGTAAGAAGATATGTATACAAGAATAAGGCATTTCTCCCCAAAGTTTCTTATAAGCTAGCTTTATTGCATATTTGACAGATGAGTTCATATTTGAGAAATTAGTTGGTATTTCAGAGATGAGTTCATATTTGAGAGATAAGTTCCTGTTTATGTCTGAGAGATGAGCTCCTGCTCCCCTACATCATTATAATCGGTTGCTATGGAAATGTTTGTGGGGGATGAAGGCATGGAATTATGACTTTAGCACTAACTGATTTAAGCCATACATTGGGTGACATGGGAGAAGGCCCCCTTTCCATGTACACTGTAGGTAGTACCTGATGCCCATTCAGAATTATGGTCTTCATGTGTGCACAGGCTGCAAGTAGCACTATTTGAAATATACATGGGTCATTCCGCTTCATTCTTACATAGTAACTGATTGACTTGTTAGCTACACCATTCACAGACTGACGTTACTTTTTTTCCAAAGGCTAGTTCCCCGTCTAATGTGTGTGTTGATGGCACTGTCATTTTCCAGTAAGGAGAGGTTCTGTAACTTACAATGAAATGCAGTCCATCATGGAACCTTCCAGTTCCTTAGAATAATTTCTGGGTCGGGCATTGAAAGTTGTGTGGCAGACGTGGCTCATGCTGGAACCTAAAGACAGCAGCCGGTAAAACATAGTTGTAGATGCATGACACCCTGTAGGCCTACATATGCAGTATATATCCATGTTACACTTCCAGCATTGGATACCAGTATGTTAAACAGTGAGGAGACTATATGCCTAAACATTTTGGGGAGAATGGTTTGTGCAAATTGAATAACATTCGTTGTTTGCATTCCTTTCTTTTGTTGATGGAAATAAAAAGAGAAATAATCTGTCTCGAAGGTAGTGCAGTGATTCTGGTAAACTGATCCCTTTCCGACAGAAAAACCTGTGCACTGTAGATGAAGACACCCTTGCAGTCTAAAAATTGTACATTCCTTGACTTTATACCAGATTACTGAAGGTTAGGAAGTGACCGAGAGAAAAGACATGAAGCACACTGTTGCCATCTTCTTAGTGGATCACAGAGTGATGATGAATCTTGAATAGCTTTGGCATGACATCTGTTGAACATGGCATCCTCAAACCATTCTGAGATTAGCATTCATTTAGTGGCAGCTATAACATGGCACTGGGTAGATTTAAGAGGTGAGAAGTCGAAGTTATCTTCCTTTACTATTGTATGGCAGTGACTGAAGCCTGTACCTTTTTTCTGATCATATCTAAGTTTTATTAGGCTATATGAACATACGTTTTTACTGCATATCAACTTTTTCCACAGAGATTCTGAATACCTTATCAGTTTCAGCTGTCACAGCTACATGGAGCTGAGATTTCTACCTTTTAATAACTGTGCATGTATCCATGCATGCTGTTTGTGTGTATTCATAAAGCAGTATACATGCTGACAGTTTTAAAACAGAGACAAGCTTTCATTTTAAACTGAACCATTCTGTCATTTCTAATAAGTACCATTACTTAGAGGTGTAACTCATCTCTCTGTCTTTCTGCAAACTCTTGCGGATTTCTTCTGTCACTTTTCATCTATCTTGTGAACTCTTTGTGGAATTACAGCATTGTTGTTAATTATTTTATACCATTCTGTTTGTATTACATGAAGGAAATCGTTCCATCTTTCCTCCCTACTGCAATGCGCTATGATTTATAATACTACATAACTTGACACAAGAGGATGACTTACAAATAAGATATCTAAAGCCCTTTTGTGGAGTCAAAGCATGCCTCAGCTGTTAATCAGTAGACATACCCCTACCCTTCGTCTGAATGCTAGGTGCTCACAGCTGCTAAGTATTCACTGTGCTACCAAGGTGTGTCACCTGACCTCCACATGCGGTATTTCTTTGCAATCAGGCTCATCTATTTCTGTCATCTTTGAATATCCCAGCATGCTGTGCACAGCAGTAATATTAGCTTCTAAGCAAGGTAACACATACTGCAACACAGTTCACATAAAGACGCAGCATGAACCTCAGTACAGCTGCACTGAAATGTTCCTTCATAGCAGAAAAACAAAGAAATACCAACTTGTAATAAAATCTTAAACAGAAAATCATGCCTAAATTATGCACTTGAGTTATGTAGATCGTTCATTAACAAAGTGAGGCGATTCTGTAGCACATTGCTGTATGTGTGCTTGTGTTTGTATATGGACATATGTATACACACACACACACACACACAACTATTTATTGATTGAGTAAGCCCACTGGGCACAATTGTCTCTTTTCAGGGGGAACTGAGAGGCCTTATTAGGTGACTTGCTCAAAGTCATACAGCAGGCAAATCTAGCTAGAAGGAATCAAACTCTGTACCTATGACACAAGAAGCAGCTAATTAACACCTCAAAGCCTTAATCCTCTCTTTTAAGTGTCTGTGTATGTGTAGCTAGTTGATGTATTCACAAACCGTCTCTCTCTCTCTCTCTCTCTCTCTCTGTCTCACACACACACACACACACACACACACACACACACACACACACACACACACACACACACACACACCAGTCATATAGTCAGTGAATATACTGAACCGATCTTGTCTTTTACTGACTTTGCTGTTATCTCATTCTATGTGCCCCAAGAAAAAAATATATATCTATAACTGGGGAGTCCTGCTGGATTTGAAGTAGGGAAGAAGGTTAAAAAAGACAAAGAACCAGAGCTTAAAATTATTCCGGAAAAAAGTAAGTTAATGCTGGATAGCATGTAAGCTATGCTAAACAGTAAGAAAATGTAGTTAACTGATTTTTATGATGCAAGGTACTGCAAGATACTTCTGTCAGGCAGCCAATAAAGTATAGCTGTGGGAGACACTGACCTCCAGATCATTTCTTATCTCTCCATTACTGAAAAATAGCATAGAGTGGGCAGCACATACCATTGTCTGCTTTCATTCTTTTCTTTCTTTCTGCCTTTCTTTTTTTTTTTATTACTAATGACTTTATGGTTCCTTCCCCGCTGTCATTGTTTATGGGGTCACATGTCCCTTTCTGTCAAGTAGTTAATAGACTTTGAGTAGATACAGCTCCCAGATCTTTTAAGGCAAGGACCCAAAGGGACCTTGATCTACACATGCCAAAAAAGAACCGTCTTGGAGTCATCCATAACTATGTTTAAGCAAAGCAGTGTTTGTGTCAGTCTGTGCCACTTCTGCCAATTATGGCAGGAGTTGTGCAGATGGGAAGCTGCAGTGACCATAATTGTAAAGTCAAACAAAAGTCCCCATTCCCCCATATTTTTGACATTAGTGAGTTATTGCTGCAAAGTCTGCAGTGAGACTTGGTTGGATTGACACCTGGTATGAAGAATCTGATCTCAGACCCACTCGCCAGTCAACTTAGCAACCTTCAGCACAACACAGAACAAGGAACAAACCTCATTAAACATAATTTTTAAAAAGTCATACATAACTGCAAGAACCAAAGGCAGCCTGTGGAGTGGTGGCAGATGCTGTAACCTTTAGAGACAGGAATGCTTTGAAATGCCTTCTATTAAGGTAACTTTGGAGAGGACCTTCTTCAGTCCTGTTCCTCCAGCAGTTTCAAATGGTACAGCAGCAAGCAGCACTTTGACAAATAAAATGATGCACCCTTAAACATGCCCTGTCTTAAGAAAAACTGTCACAACCATTGATTAACACTCCAAGATATAATACTGTGTGAATGTATGAAGACCAGCTGCCTGTTTCACAGATTTCTCATGAAAATGAAATGAAAAAGGTGTTAAAGCTTTAGCTGCTGTGTTAGAACTGAATCTTACATAACACTGAAGATACTTTCTTTCCTCAGATAAGTAGAAGGCATGTTAGCTGTCCACGTAAAGATAGTTTGCTTCTCCATCAGTACATTTAGTCATTTCACGGCAAAAGAAACAAATGGTACCTACATTTGCAGAAAACTTTATTCCTTTCAGTATGATTTGTAAACTACATCATTGGATTCATACATTAGAGCATTAGGCTTCCCAAATTCAAAAGCTGGTCATAAAAGGAAGGACTCTGAATCTTCTGATTAAAATTAATCTCTGATGTAAACTTAGACATGACACCAGGATTAGTAACGAACACCTTCCTTTGTTTATGCAGCACTGCATAAGAAATGTGACACCTAACCAGTTCCAGCTCCACAAGCTACTGGCTAATGTGATAACCAACAAAAGGAAATTTTCCAAGACAAAAAGGTAAAGCTGTCTGACTCTGCAGGTTCAAAATGGGAGTTGGTTATCCCTTCCAAGACAGTGTTCTCATCTCCCTTCAGAACCACTGATCTTCAGGAAGTTTTAAGAAAAACACTTCTCAAAAACGTCTTACCAGTAAGAAAAGAGGCTAAAGCAAGCTGCCAAGGCAAGCAAGATGGCGACAGTGCCAAATGCATTTATCCTGCCAACAAATCCAAATTATTCAGTGCACTTCTCTCCGTCTGCCACAAGGAAAGACATTTCTTCCATTTCGAGAGATTTTTTCTTGATGCTTTTTACCTTAATGACTGCTGACCATCCATCCTCCAGAGCTGTTTTATCTTCATTTCATTCTGTGCTACCTCCAGACTCTTTGCAGCCTATTTGACCCTGTGAGTGGGGTCCTTGGTCTTCACCTGAAATTAGCATAATGGTGATGTATCATCTTCAGGAGCCTGTGTTGTAGAGGAGAGGAGCTAAGTGGTGAGGAGGCCAACCACCAAAAAGTCACAGAGAGTTGCTTTGTTTTTCTGTAGCAGACTTATGCCTAAAGTGATGATCAGGTCACAAAGAGCCATTACCATTCAGCATAGTATTTGAGAGCACATGCCTTGCTGCTTGTTTACATGCCTGGGTGTTACCAGGAGACCTCCACTTTTAAGAAACACCTGGATGCCAGTGGAACTGCAAAACCCCCTTCAGAGTGACATGAAAATATAACTGCCCTGGGTACCAGTTTTTCTAACTGAAAGGGATTTCAGATGGATATTATTTATTTAATTTGGTTAACTGGATTAGTGAACTGGTCCAGAGACCATTTTCAAATGGTGGAGATAACAGTTGCATTCAGATGTAGTGCTTGTACAAACTTATAATTCACGTTAACATTCATGCACACTATGTCCTTAATGACTTGTTAGTCTACATTCAGGAATGTCTGTCTTAAGAACCCGCAGCCAAGGAGGTGTTTTGTTTGGTCTGCCCCTCTTGAAGTGAAATTCAGTAATCCATCTCTGAATCTTCTTGATCATATATGCTAGAAGAAGGAAGGGCTTGTCCAGTGGACCCCTTTCTTGAGACATCAACTTACTGAGATTCAGCTGCAGTTTCATCATATTCAGATTTTTAGGTTCATGGTAAGTTTTAGGCTAGCTGCTCTTGTGGACCATTTTAACCCAAGTCAATTTCCCTTCCAGAGGTGAGAATCAAACCCTGTACTTTGTCTCTGTGATACAAATACCTTAACCATTATACCAACCCCCAGCCACCATTGTACACCACAAGCAGACCTGCCACCATATGATAACCTCAAGAATTGCCTGGAAGGCAAGCCTTTTGGTATTACTGTTTACCAAAACAAGATCACATTATTTCAGTCTTATCCTCAGTAAGAAACACTGTCTCTTTCTCAGAGTCCAGTAATGCCCTTATCTTCCAAGGATAACTCTTGTAACATGATGGTCACCTAAAAGATGACTCCACTTTCTTCATTGTCATATGTGTAATACAGTCTGAGCACAGACTCCTGTACAGCCCACGGAATTCATGTTCCATTCAAGGTTTTCAAAAATGTTCATATCTATATCATTACAGGAAGGGGTGTATACTTGTCTAACATGGCACCCACAAAATCAACCTAATGAACAGCTGCAACAATTAAGTCTATTTAACCGAACCATAAATTCTTTAGGTATCACATGTTTTTCCAGCTCAGTAAAATACTTTATAGTTACATCAGGATCTTGGAACACAGACTCCATTTAGACTTTGAATTTCCTGTTCAAGATTTATAGATTCATAGATTCATAGATTAGTACTAAGCTAACTGCCCTTGTGGGCCATTTTAAGCCTAGCCAATTATCCCTTGTGAGACTCAAACCCTGTACCTTGTGTTTGTAAGGCAAATACCTTAACCATTAGGCCACCCTCCCAACCCTAACCAAAAGGGGAATAGAGGATGAATTTGAGCAACCAATGGAAAACAAGTTCACTTTAAATAAGAATATATTCTGATAACTTTCCAACTTTGTATTGGAAACGTTCATTTAATGGTTTCATTGAAATAACAAAATTCATATATACGCGGTGACCATCCAGGTCCTCACTTTCAGAAAAGTCTTTATCCCCTGTAAGTACTCGCTCCATCTCTTCCATCCAAAATTTGGGTAAGGGGTAAGAATGTGCTTTCAATAAAACCCTGGCAATCATGTTTTTACTGGAAATTCTGTAGGTTCCAGAAGGCTATACAATGGGACATATTGGCTTGTGTCAATTTCCCCTTCTCAGAGCAGTCAGTCTTAACCTTCTGTACCTCCATGCTTATTTCCTGTGTGCTTTCATAGCCTGCATGCCTGATCTTTCTTCTTCATTCACTCAAATATTTATTTTGTCCAGGGATCATATACCATGAAAAGGAAATGTGCTTCTCTTTGCTGTCGTTTCAAACACTTGTTCACCATAATACCTTGTCCAGTCTTCTCTTGACTTCATTAAGGAAAATATTGACAAATATCTTAGTTACTGGTTCGAGTTTAATTTATGTACAGTTTTTGATTTCTGCACACAGTTAAAGCTTAGTGTCAGTGTTAAGTTACTAGGTATTCTGTCCAGGAGACCATTGAAGAGCCTAGCCCCAATTCCCAATTGCCTGAAAATGCTCTCTGGGTAAGTGACTTTCACAAGGTCATCATCATCATCATCAGTCCCCTTTTTCCATTTTCAACATGGGGTCCAGATGTTGTTAGCTGTCATCATATTTCAATTCAGTGCCACTCTCCTATCTTCTTGAGCATTCATGCCTGACTCTCACAGGTCTTCCTTCCATCTCTTTGCTGGACATTCTCATTTCCTCTTGCTGTTTTCCTATATGTCCCAACTTCTTCACCAGATTGTCATCCACTTTTCTACACATGTGCCCAAACCACCATAATCTCTTCTCTTTGGTCTTCTCTGTGATGGAAGCTACTTGGGCTTCTGCTCTGATGTCCTTGTTTTCTGCCCCACAATGTTCATCCTACCACCTATATACTTCATCTCCATCAACATCACCTCTACCTTCCTCAGTTGGTCTGCTTTTACTGTTCAGGTTTCTGCACAATACAGTAGTACTGGTCACACAACTGTTTTGTATGCCTTACTTTTCACCTTCTTTGACATTCTTCTTTCATACATTACCCATACCACCCTCTGCCAGTTGGCTGCAGCCTGTCTGATTTGAGCTTTGTCCTCCTCATTCAGACTTCCCTTCTTCTCCACCACCTCTCCCAGATACTTGAAGCTGTTAACCTGCTCCACTATTTTCCCTTCTGTCTCAGTTTTCATCTTCTACTCATTTTCCCCATTTACTGCCATTACAACTGTCTTATCTGTACTCAGTTTTATCCCAAGTGCCATCGGTTTTGTATTCCATTCTCCTATCCTTTGCTGAAGTTCTTGCTCAAAGTCTGCCAGTAATGCCACATTGTCTGCATGCAACAACTTTATTGATCTGTCCCACCAGCCTGTTTGCTGATGTAGTCCATCACCATTCTCAAGAAGAGTAGGCTCAGAGCTGAACCCTGATCACAGCCACACCCACTGGGAACCCCTCTGCGAGATCAAATGTTGTTTTTGCTTGAGTTATTGGTCCTTGTAGATAGCCGGCCCTAATTCTACCACTGCTTCTGGAGCTTCAAACCACCTCATAACTGCCTGAATTAACTTTATTGGAACCTTGTCTTATGTTTTCTTGAAGACTAGGAATGCCCAGTTGAACCCTTTCCTCAGCTCTAGCTTCGTCTCAACTGTATGTCTCACTGAAGACACCAGGTCAGTTGTGCTGCATCTTGATCTGAATCCAACCTGCTCATCTCCCATATTACTTTCTAATACTTTGCATATTCATTTGTCAGTCACTCTCTCCAGAACTTTCATGCAGTTTAACAGGAGTTTGATATCTCTGTACTGCCTGTAATTGTGGATGTCCCCTTTGTTCTTGTACACTGGCACTAGTATGCTTGTTCTTCAGTCATCTATAGTATCCCTTTCACACCACACTACTATGAGCACCCTCTGAGCCATTTCTCCCCTATATCACCAACATCTTGATCATACATGTGAGAGATGCAACCATATAGCCATACTGGAGGCTAAGCTCTCTCAACTCAGTACTGGCGAAACCAGTCAGGAGGAGAAGGAAACCACACTCACTACAATTCCAGTCTCACATAGACCTACCACGACAGAAAACCAAACACATAAACACACAAAAACATACTCGGAGGCTCTAAATAAAAATCTGCCTAAGCAGCAGAGACCTCCAAAGCAGACACCCAAGCAACCGCTACCCCAAAACAAAACACGTGCAACACATAGCTCACAAAGCCAGTGTGCCGAACAGTCACAGCCCTTAAGGCTAAACAACACACCTGATACACTTGTAATAGGTGACTCTATCGTCAGGCACACTGACGTCCCGCTCACAAGGCTGAACAAGGAGAAGGTCATGGTGAGCTGCCTGCCGGGCGCTAGGATCCGCCACATAACACAAACACTCAGGTCACTCCAAGGCAAGTACAAATATGACTCAGTCATTGTCCATGCAGGTGTGAATGACCTGAGATGTACCTCCCTGGACTACATGAAAAGAGACATAGAAGAGCTCTCTGAGCATGTAGCCCAGGCCAGTATGACCCTGACCTTGAGTAGCATCTTACCCTCACCAAGAATGATGCCACAATATGAAGACAAGATGATCAATTTCAACAATTGGCTTAAGTATTGGTGTCATTCAAAGGGGATCCAATGCCTGTCGGCCTGGGATGACATGCTCGACAAGCCATGCTTCGCTAGGGACGGCTTGCACCTGTCACCCCTGGGCTTTCGGATATTGGCAAAGGCTCTTGCTTCCCCCATAGTGCCTTTTTTAGGCAAGGCTCAAAAGACAAACCCACCTCCATAGGTATCACAAGGGATAAGAAACTAAGAGTAATGCTACTCAACGCCAGAAGTCTAAACCTCAAGATGCACGCACTCGAAACTCTCCTTAGCATGGAGAACATCGATATCTGTGCAGTAACAGAAACCTAGTTCAAGGCTCCTGAAAGCACCCCAGCACTACCAGGTTATACCTCATACCATGCTTTTCGGCCCCAAAACTTGGACCGAACCACAAAAGGAGGGGGAGTATCAATATTCGTCAAAGATACCCACACCTCCAGGTTGGTGGCACAGCACAAAGCATCAGAAACTATCCATGAGGAACTACCAGTGGGTAAAACTGCCTTCCAGTTTATAGCCTGCTACAGACCACCCTCCCAAACCCAGGAACCCCACTCGGCCTTCCTGAGAACACTGGAAAATATGAAGGTCTCTCCAAACACCATTATATTGGGCGACTTCAACTACCCAAACATAGACTGGGAGCATTACTCTAGCTCCAACACCCTAGCCCAAAGGTTCCTAGAATTTATAAACTCAAATGCTATGGAACAACTTGTTACCACTCCCACAAGAGGGGAAAACATACTGGACCTGATCATCACCAACATGGGGATTCTATGCTCCAGACCAGAAGTGTATCCCTCACTGGTAAGATCAGACCATAAACTAATATCACTGGATATTCACATCCCGACTCCACCCCCTGCCCTGAAAACCACAGTGAAAAACTTCTCTAAAGCAAATTTCACACTCCTCAAAACCAAGGTGGAATCCTTCAAAGCCCCCGGGCTTGTGGAAAATACGGTAAACGCATTCTATGAACACCTTCAGGAATGCATGGATCATGCAATCCCAAATAAAACCAAGACCCAATCCTCCAATGGCAGACGTCCTCTCTGGTGGACCCCAGCTATAAACAAACTATACAATAGAAGGAGTAAGCTACTACATGATAAAGCAAAATCCCAGAAAGGGAAGGCATCTCTGATTAGTATTAGCAAACAACTACGGGCACTCATAAAATCGTCTAAGGCCAGCTTTGAGAGAAAAATTGCACAGATCACTAAGGATAATCACAAGGCTTTCTTTAGTTATGTTAGGAACCTGGGTGGGAATTCACAGATATGCTCAGAATTAGTCCAAAATGACAAAAAATACACCGAACCCACAGACATTGCCAACATCCTAGCTGACAGGTTCAGCGCAAACTTCTCCCCCCCCACCAAAAGGGCAAATATCTATCCCAGCAGAGTGCTGCCCCACTGACATCTCAGATGCTCAGGTAAGAGCCGCCCTCTCCAAAGCAAAAACACAGCATCAATGGGACCAGACGGTGTCCCGGGCTGCGTCCTACATGAACTCCAAGAAGAGCTAAACCCAAACATAAAACTACTGTTCAATCTCAGCCTTACTACAGGATATGTACCCAAAGAGTGGCGTACAGCAACAGTGGTCCCTCTCCACAAAGGTGGTGCCTCAACGGATCCTGGAAACTATCGCCCCATAAGCCTGACTAGCTTGGTCTGCAAAGCTATGGAAAGGATCATCATGGACCTCATAAATAAAGATATTGGGGACCTACAGACACTGGATCCTACCCAGTTCGGCTTTGTTAAACCTGGTTGATTTCTTTGAAACAGTCACCAAGGCCATTGACGAGGGGAAGGTGGTCCACACAGCCTACCTGGACCTCGCAAAAGCCTTCGATACAATACCCCACTCGGGCATTATAGATAAGCTCACCAGCTTAAATATAAACCCCTATATCACTAGATGGGTTGCAAACTGGCTCAAGGACAGAACCCACGTGGTTAGAATTGCTGGAGCCATGTCAGACTCCAAACCAGTTACAAGTGGCATCCCACAAGGCTCAGTCCTGGGACCTCTCTTGTTCGGTATATATTTCTCAGAGGTACAGGCCAACACGGAAGGACTGTGGCTGACCAAGTTCGCAGATGACTGCAAACTGGGCGCCATAATCGACTCTCCAGCCGACACAAGCATCCTCCAAAAGGGCCTCATAGAAACAGGCAACTGGTGCCAGAGCCATGGCCTCAAGTTAAACGCCAAAAAGTGTATAGTCATCCCCTTTGGCAAAAACAAAGTGCCCACAAATTACCACATAGGTGGTAATCCATTAAGTACAGAAGAAGTAATTAGGGACCTGGGGACCCAAGTTGATAGCAATCTCTCATTTGACAACCACATGGCCAAAGTGGTTAGAAAAACATTTTATATAGCCCACCTAATCATGAATTCACATCTAGATCAGGGGAGGTCATCGTGCCTCTTTACTCATCCCTCATCAGGCCCATAATTGAGTACAATGCCCCTTTTGGGATGTACCTTACCAGACACCTGCAGCAACTGGAAAGACCCCAAAAGTACCTCACCAAGAGGATCAAAGGGCTCAAACAGATGCCATATGCTGCCCGGTTAAAGAAACTCCAGCTCTACTCAGTGGCATACTGCCTGCTCAGAGGCGATCTGTGCCTGACGTATAAAGCCATGTCCAACCCGGAATTAATGGACATGCTGCACCTCAGAAAATCCAAATCCCATCGAGCTACACGCTCGAGAGACATGAACCACAGCACTGAAATAAATAGGACATGCTGGAGGGACAGATTCATAACCCAGAGGCTCCCTTCACTCTGGAATAAAATCCCAGTCCATGTTAGGCAGAGTCCCTCATTGACTCTCTTCACGAGGAATCTTGATGAGTGGATGGGAGATCATAGGTTTACCCCGGGTATCACTTCTGTGTCACTGTTAGACAGAGGCACAGTATACTAACCTCGAAAAAGGGCATAGTAAAATTAATTTAAAATGGGTGGCGAAATCCAAACACACTCTGGCTAGGCTTATAAATGCCCTAGGACAGATAGCCTAGTATGAACCTATGAACCTATATATTTCCCTGAATTCTAGCCTCTTCCCATGTATATGAGCAAGACGAAGATTCTGAGGACAATTTTATACAATGCTGTACCTTAGATACTGGTGATGATGATAAACACAAAAGTGCCATAGGTAGTAAAATGGAGGATGGTGAGAAATATTCTGTTTCCGTTAAAAGATCTGTGTTAAGGAAAGAAAAAGGAAAATTAAACGGGTTATTAAAAAGTTGTCAAGAAGGGAAAGGAATGATTTGTTTAAAATAATTTAAATGTGAACACTTGGGTAAGTGTTAAAAGACATACATGCTTTGCAATTTTGATAACACCTTCCTTTATATCATTGGCCTTTTAGATGTTTGGTATTTTACCTTAACTCAACAACAACAGGCTGAAGCTGTGTTCTGGTTAAATATTTTGGTGTTTTGGACAAGATACCTGCTGTGGCATTGCAGTCTTATATAGACATGACTTTATTTTGTTAGATTTCTTAGTTATTTCACCTGGGCGATGAATATTGTTAGATTTTAAATGTCATAGTATTTTTTTTAGTTTTCTTTATATATGATCCTATACAGATGAAGGCTAGGGATATAATATTTGATACTCTGAAACCTTTTGTTTTAATTAATATGACTATTGGAGATGTAATCTCCAATCCTGATTAAGTTAAATACTGAAAGGAGAATCTCTAAATATCAAACAAGCTCTGTATGCTATCTAATGTCTCCTGCCTTTAATTGTGTCTGACCATGTGAATTGTGTTTCCCTATTAGGGAACACCACAAACCATTGTACATACTTACTTTGTTTTTTATTCTTTGTTGTAAATGTTATTTTTATACTTTTTTATATTTTATATTTTTTAAATGTTATCTTTGTAATTTGTCTAATTGGAGCTTTTCTCCCCGGGCCTCCACTGAAAATGGACATATATCCAGTCGGACTATCCCGATAAACAAATGTAAAATAAATAAATAAATCTGCCATTTGAAGAGGTCCATTAGAAGAATATGTTATGATGTTAAAATCATTTTAGATATTCTTCTCATGGGTAACATTGTTTATGGCAATTTGTGTGTCTTACCTATAGGAGAGGATTGCTGCACACTGAAGCTAATTATTATACTTATTTCCCCGCTTTTTGGAATTGCAAAGTACATTAATGGAGATATTGTTTTCTGATCATGTTGCAGTTATTGTTTGGACTGGCAAAATTCTTAATTATATAGAAACAGATAGATTAAAAAACCTGAGAGGTGAGGCTTGGAAATTGGAATTATCTCATTTATGCTATCTTCTTTCTTTGTTACCTGTTTGAAGTACATGGAGCTGGTGGTTGTTTAAGAACAGATACAAAAGAGCTTATTTAGTCATTGCAAATATGTTACTGGATGAATAGAAATTAATTTATAAAGCTGTACAGAATAAGTATTCTTTCACTTTACAAGGTTATTGGTTGAAGATTCAAGACCGCTAACCTTAACCTTAACATTAACCAATTTAGAACATAAGATTTTTCGCATACTTTGATTTAATAGATTGTGTAAGGCTTCGCTTCCTCTCTGTGTCGACGGTGTCTTTTGTTTGAAAGGAAAGTCTGTACTAAACATGTTACTTGTTTTACTTTAGGCAATTGATTCTGTTGCTCATACTCATGAAGGTTTATTGTTAGCTTATGATTTTCGTATGGTATTTGATGCATCAGTGCATGCAGATATTTTGAATAATTAGAATGTTATGGATTACCTGTACAGGTTGGCTGGTAAAAAGATATTAATTCAAAGAGGAGCTAAGTAAATGTGCCCTTTAATTGGCCTTTTATTTAGTTAAGTTATAAATACAATTATATCAGATATAATTAAATAGTATTCTCGGGCTTTTAGGATGCTGTTCAAGATGTTAGATTATCATTATTTTTTCGTATGCAGATGATGTTACTGTTGTAATTAGAAATTAATCTTGGATGCTTTTTGTTTGTCAGACATTGAAAAATATGTCATTTAGTGTTGGTCTATATTTAAACAGACAGAAATGTGTTGGTTATGGAAAATGTGCTGACATCATTGGCAGAAGATTTGCATTGACACATACTACAAATTTAAATGTAGTTTTGGGTTCTATGGATACAGTTATTTTAAAAGGGAATCATTATTGTAGGGCATATTTGTTGGTTTACAAAAGTGATCTACATTTCCAATGTCCTTTAATAATAAAGTTTATATTTTACATACCGTAATTTTAATAAAGTTACTTTTTAAGGGCAAGTACATCCTTTTCCTTAAAAGATGAATAAAGATTTGTTAGATCTGATTTTTATATTTTGTGAGAATGTAAATTATACCCTTTGAAAAAAAATATGATTTATTGTAGTAAAAAAAATGGAGGTCTAGGTTTGCTTAACCTCATTACATTTATATAAAGTATTATTGAACTTTTCAATGTTTCACGTAGGTCTTCTTGGTAATGTTTTTTTGGAAAACTGTAAAGATATTTGGGAAGTACTTTTTTTGGGTAAAAGGGAGTGCCCTGGGATTCAATAACACCTACACCAAGTGTACACCATTCTGAGTGAACAGACAACACAGATGTAACTCACACCTTCTTCCTCCTAATTTTAGTTTTCCTACTGATATTCTTGCAGCTTTAAATATTGACAGGGATTCATAAAGGTTACCACAAAGTGCAGACTACATGTACACCTCATGCAATCTTTCTGAGTGACTGAAAAGCACAAAAAAATGTGGTAGGGATATTCTTGAATACATATTGTGTACACTTAGTGTACCCTTAGCGTAGGCTTTATTCAGTCTGGCCCATGAACTAATTCAGTGAAAGAATACATAGATAAAATATTAACATGGACATTGAGTACAACAAATATTCCCAAATTTATTAATTTATGGTATAGACAGGTCATGCATTCTCATTACTTGGAGATAACGTGGGGATGATCTTGCTAGTGATATAAAGTTTAGTACAGGTGAGAGGCAGAAACATTTCGTGAGGATGTTAAGCTTCATGATTTCATGTGGAGATTGACATTATAGAAATTGCCTGTGAAAGGACAGATGAAATACAAAATTCTTTCTCAGAGGTTATGTATACAGTGTCCTGTAGAAGCATCTATTAATTGTGCATTGCTTTTCTGTCCTAGTGTCCAGCAATTTTGGGATATAGTAATATCTCAACTTAATTAAAGTTTTCAGTTCCAATTACAATGACTATGATCTTGTCCTGGTATTATACACATCATTCAAAATGCTTGAGACATACATTTGACAGATTACTAGTGACTTTATGGAAAATGAGATGTGATGAGCTGTTATGTAATAAATTGTGGCACATTTTAAAAATTGTGGCACAAAGGCTGAGAACATAATGCTGTTCGTTTTTGAATGTATATTTCTTATAATTAGCAATGCTGTAGGTGGATTGGGCACTCTAAAATGGCCCTAGGTGTAAGTGTGTGTGTGTGCCTTCTGTGGAAGGTTGGGCGCCGGGCTGGCAACTCGACACTGTAAAACTCCACTGCCAGTCATGAGCAGACAGGTGATCCGCTGTGGCGACCCCTAACCGGGAAAAGAAGAAGCAGTCTGTAAATGTGTTATGTGTTGGCATGTTTATGAGTAGCACCCCTGCGCTTTTCGATAGGTGCCATGGGATCTTTTACATCTGCCTGAACTACCACAAGCTCAAGCAGTTGGGACGTCAGTTTAACATCTCATCCGAATGATGATATATTCCGGAATGCAGCACCCCCTTATGTTGTGCTGCAGTGTCAGAAATCCAGCTACCTGGTCTGGGAAATGAACCCACAGTGTTCTGCACAGAAGGTGAGTGTGCAACCTGTTGTGCCACTGTTATTTTTACTTAAAAAAAGAGAGACGTAAGATGTGTGTCTACTTTCTTTCAGTTATTGCCACTGTAATATGTTGGTCATGTAGTGTGGCTTTCTGTGTACTAGACAGCTTAAAACATCACATGTGATGAGGGAGATTCAGAAAATTGTGTGAAAGAATAAATCAGGCCCGGAAGTAAGAATGTTCCTCTAAACTAGGGACAGTTGAGTGGTCTGAATATTGTTAACTGCTATAACTGCCAGCAATTCAGCTCTAACAGAAGGAAGAAGCTTTTTGGACAGTTTCTCATCTAAAATGTCAGCTGTCAAGAGCTTTTCACATATGGTCTGACTGGCAGCGCCAGATCATGGTCTATTGGGGCAATAGGCAGGGTAATGGATTGGGGCCTCCACATATACACACGGCAGTACCCCTCAGCAACAACCCACACACACATGCAGAAGCTCTCCAAGCCCCCCTTGCTATTCCAGTGTCCGATTACTTGGCTATTTCTCCCCAGTTGCCACAAACACTGTTCAGAACCTATCAATGTGCAATGATTACAGATATTTGGGTTTAATTTAAAACTTTTCGTTACATTTTATAGCACAAACACTGATAGCCATTTGCTAACAAAACAATACAGTCTCACAATGAAAACAGACTTAGCATGAACAGTAAACTTCTCATAGGTTCATAGGTTCATACTAGGCTATCTGCCCTAGGGCATTTATAAGCCTAGCCAGAGTGTGTTTGGCTTTCGCCACCCATTTTAAATTAATTTTGCTATGCCCTTTTTCGAGGTTACTATACTGTGGCTCTGTCTAACAGTGACACAGAAGTGATACCCGGGGTAAACCTACGATCCCCCATCCACTCATCAAGATTCCTCTTGAAGAGAGTAAATGAGGGACTCTGCGTAACCTGGACTGGGATTTTATTCTATAGTGAAGGGAGCCTCTGGGTTATGAATCTGTCCCTCCAGCATGTCTTATTTATTTCACTGCTGAGGTTCAAGTCTCTCAAGCGCGTAGCTCGATGGGATTTGGATTTTCTGAGGTGCAGCATGTGCATTAATTCCGGGTTGGACATGGCTTTATACGTCAGGCACAGATCGCCTCTGAGCAGGCGGTATGCCACTGAGTAGAGCTGGAGTTTCTTTAACCGGGCAGCCTATGGCATCTGTTTGAGCCCTTTGATCCTCTTGGTGAGGTACTTTTGGTGTCTTTCCAGTTGCTGCAGGTGTCTGGTAAGGTACATCCCAAAAGGGGCATTGTACTCAATTATGGGCCTGATGAGGGATGAGTAAAGAGGCACGATGACCTCCCCTGATCTAGATGTGAATCCCTTCATGATTAGGTGGGCTATATAAAATGTTTTTCTAACCACTTTGGCCACGTGGTTGTCAAATGAGAGATTGCTATCAACTTGGGTCCCCAGGTCCCTAATTACTTCTTCTGTACTTAATGGATTACCACCTATGTGGTAACTTGTGGGCACTTTGTTTTTGCCAAAGGGGATGACTATACACTTTTTGGTGTTTAGCTTGAGGCAATGGCACTGGCACCAGTTGTCTGTTTCTATGAGGCCCTTTTGGAGGATGCTTGTGTCGGCTGGAGAGTCGATTATAGCGCCCAGTTTGCATTCATCTGCGAACTTGGTCAGCCACAGTCCTTCCGTGTTGGCCTGTACCTCCGAGAAATATATACCGAACAGGAGAGGTCCCAGGACTGAGCCTTGTGGGACACCACTTGAAACTGGTTTGGAGTCTGACATGGCTCCAGCAATTCTAACCACGTGGGTTCTGTCCTTGAGCCAGTTTGCAACCCATCTAGTGACATAGGGGTTTATATTTAAGCTGGTGAGCTTATCTATAATGCCCGAGTGGGGTATTGTATCGAAGGCTTTTGCGAGGTCCAGGTAGACTGTGTGGACCACCTTCCCCTCGTCAATGGCCTTGGTGACTGTTTCAAAGAAATTGACCAGGTTTAAGAGGCAGGATCTGCCCTTAACAAAGCCAAACTGGGTAGGATCCAGTATCTGTAGGTCCCCAATATCTTTTTTTATGAGGTCCATGATGATCCTTTCCATAGCTTTGCAGACCAAGCTAGTCAGGCTTATGGGGTGATAGTTTCCAGGATCCGTTGAGGCACCACCTTTGTGGAGAGGGACCACTGTTGCTGTACGCCACTCTTTGGGTACATATCCTGTGGTAAGGCTGAGATTGAACAGTAGTTTTATGTTTGGGTTTAGCTCTTCTTGGAGTTCATGTAGGATGCAGCCCGGGACACTGTCTGGTCCCATTGATGCTGTGTTTTTTGCTTTGGAGAGGGTGTCTCTTACCTGAGCATCTGAGATGTCAGGGGGGCAGCACTCTCACTCTGCTGGGATAGATATTTGCCCTTTTGGTTGGGGGGGGGGAGTTTGCGCTGAACCTGTCAGCTAGGATGTTGGCAATGTCTGTGGGTTCGGTGTATTTTTTGTCATTTTGGACTAATTCTGAGCATATCTGGGAATTCCCACCCAGGTTCCTAACATAACTAAAGAAAGCCTTGTGATTATCCTTAGTGTCCTGTGCAATTTTTCTCTCGAAGCTGGCCTTAGACGATTTTATGAGTGCCCGTAGTTTTTTGCTAACACTGATCAGAGATGCCTTCCCTTTTTGGGATTTTGCTCTATCATGTAGTAGCTTCCTCCTTCTATTGTATAGTTTGTTTATGGCTGGGGTCCACCAGACAGGACGTCTGCCTTTGGAGGATTGGGTCTTGGTTTTATTTGGGATTGCATGATCCATGCATTCCTGAAGGTGTTCATAGAATGCGTTTATAAAGGATTCTGCGGACTGGGCCGTATTTTCCACAGGCCCGGGGCTTTGAAGGATTCCACCTTGGTTTTGAGGAGTGTGAAATTTGCTTTAGAGAAGTTTTTCACTGTGGTTTTCTGGGCAGAGGGTGGGGTCGGGATGTGAATATCCAGTGAGATTAGTTTATGGTCTGATTTTACCAGTGAGGGATACACTTCTGGTCTGGAGCATAGAGTCCCCATGTTGGTGATGATCAGGTCCAGTATGTTTTCCCCTCTTGTGGGAGTGGTAACAAGTTGTTCCATAGCATTTGAGTTTATAAATTCTAGGAACCTTTGAGCTAGGGTGTTGGAGCTAGAGTAATGCTCCCAGTCTATGTTTGGGTAGTTGAAGTCGCCCAATATAATGGTGTTTGGAGAGACCTTCATATTTTCAAGTGTTCTCAGGAAGGCCGAGTGGGGTTCCTGGGTTTGGGGGGGTGGTCTGTAGCAGGCTATAAACTGGAAGGCAGTTTTACCCACTGTTAGTTGCACATGGATAGGCTCTGATGCTTCGTGCTGTGCCACCAACCTGGAGGTGTGGGTATCTTTGACGAATATTGATACTCCCCGTCCTTTTCTGGTTCGGTCCAAGTTTTGGGGCCGAAAAGCATGGTATGAGGTATAACCTGGTAGTGCTGGGGTGCTCTCGGGAGCCTTGAACCAGGTTTCTGTTACTGCACAGATATCGATGTTCTCCATGCTAAGGAGAGTTTCGAGTGCATGCATCTTGAGGTTTAGACTTCTGGCGTTGAGTATAATTACTCTTAGTTTCTTATCCCTTGTGATACCTATGGAGGTGGGTTTGTCTTTTGAGTCTTGCCTAAAAAAGGCACTATGGGGGTAGCAAGAGCCTTTGCCAATATCCGAAAGCCCAGGGGTGACAGGTGCAAGCCGTCCCTAGCAAAGCATCGTGGCCTGTCGAGCATGTCATCCCAGGCTGACGGGCATTGGATCCTTTTTGAATGACACCAATACTTAAGCCAATTGTTGAAATTGATCATCTTGTCTTCATATTGTGGCATCATTCTTGGTGAGGGTAAGATGCTACTCAAGGTCAAGGTCATACCGGCCTGGGCCACATGCTCAGAGAGCTCCTCTATGTCTCTTTTCATGTAGTCCAGGGAGGTACGTCTCAGGTCATTCACACCAGCATGGACAATGACTGAGTCATATTTGTACTTGCATTGGAGTGACCTGAATGCTTGTGTTATGTGGTGGATCCTAGCGCCAGACAGGCAGCTCACCGTGGCCTTCTCCTTGTTCAGTCTGGTGAGCGGGACGTCAGTGTGCCCTACGATAGAGTCACCTATTACAAGTGTATCAGGTGTGTTTTTTAGCCTTAAGGGCTGTGACTGTTCGGCACACTGGCTTTGTGAGCTATGTGTTGCACGTGTTTTGCTTTGGGGTAGCGGTTGCTTGGGTGTCTGCTTTGGAAGTCTCTGCTGCTTAGGCAGATTTTTATTTAGAGCCTCCGAGTATGTTTTTGTGTGTTTATGTGTTTGGTTTGCTGTCGTGGTAGGTCTATGTGAGACTGGAATTGTAGTGATTGTGGTTTCCTTCTCCTCCTGACAGGTTTTGCCAGTACTGAGTTGAGAGAGCTTGGCTTCCAGTTTGGCTATATGGTTGCATCTCTCACATGTGTTGGAATTTGTTGGGAGGAGGAGAGGGTTGTCTGTGTACATGAGACAGTTGTAACATTGCCTCAAGATTCCCAGATTTACCAGCTGGACCGGAGAGGAGATTGACAACTGACCTTTGGACATACTAGAGTAGTACTGGGAATTCCTTTATAATTGAAAAAAAAGGGCCAATGGGAAACAAGGTACTCAAGGGGAGTTTGTGAGGATGTAGTGCTTTTAATCTTTTAGTGCTGACTTATATAATTGCTTTAGTGAGCAAGTGCCAGGTAACTTAAATGCAATGTGTTACAGGTAACTTAAATGCAAAAATGACAAACAGTAACTTTCTTTCAAGTGAAACAAGGAAATAAGTACAGTAAGCAATGCAGATGTCACTAGGGATCCACAGAAGTGCTGAAAAGCCGCATTTTAGGTGGAATTAGCGTTTCAGGGAAATAACAAGCATACAAACAAAGCTAGATTCAGCAGGCCTGGATCTAGTCTATGCTACAGCAAACAAGGTGTACCAATTCCAGTAAGAAACAGTTCAAATATGCAGGCACTATAAGCCTTTAACCAGAAATTCCCAGCTCAGAAGGGCAGAGTCCAGCCTCTCCTCCCACAAGAGTGCAGACCACGAACCCTCTTAATGTAAAATAACTGGCCTGAAGCCCAAGTGCTTAAACCAGAACTAATACACTTTTAGAATAACAGACACTGAGCCCTCAATCAGCAGTTCCCAACTTAGAAGGATGTAAGCTACCTGTCCTGCCACCACAGTGCAGGCCACACACCTTCCTAATGTAAAACAACTGGTCTGAGCCCAAGTGCTTAATCCAAAAGACTTAGAATGATAGCTACACTATAATCAAGTTACTACCAAGCAGTAATAAATACAATTGAATACTTTAAAGAATGCCTGGATTAGTGCTCAAGTTATACAAACAAAACTAGATTCAGCAGGCCTGGATCTAGTCTATGCTACAGCAAACAAGGTGTACCAATTTAGTAAGAAACAGTTCAAATATGCAGGCACTATAAGCCTCTAACCAGAAAGTCCCAGCTTAGAAGGGCAGAGTCCAGCCTCTCCTCCCACAAGACTGCAGACCACGAACCTTCTTAATGTAAAATAACTGGCGTGAAGCCCAAGTGCTTAAACCAGAACTAATACACGTTTAGAATAACAGACACTGAGCCCTCAATCAGCAGTTCCCAACTTAGAAGGATGTAAGCTACCTGTCCTGCCACCACAGTGCAGGCCACAAACCTTCCTAATGTAAAACAACTGGTCTGAGCCCAAGTGCTTAATCCAAAAGACTTCAAATGATAGCTACACTTTAATCAAGTTACTACGAAGCAGTAATAAATACAGTTGAATACTTTAAAGAATGCCTGGATTAGTGCTCAAGTTATACAAACAAAACTAGATTCAGCAGGCCTGGATCTAGTCTATGCTACAGCAAACAAGGTGTACCAATTTAGTAAGAAGCAGTACAAATATGCAGGCACTATAAACCTTTAACCAGAAATTCCCAGCTCAGAAGGGCAGAGTCCAGCCTCTCCTCCCACAAGAGTGCAGACCACAAACCCTCTTAATGTAAAATAACTGGCCTGAAGCCCAAGTGCTTAAACCAGAATTAATACACTTTTAGAATAACAGACACTGAGCCCTCAATCAGCAGTTCCCAACTTAGAAGGATGTAAGCTACCTGTCCTGCCACCACAGTGCAGAGCACAAACCTTCTTAATGTAAAACAACTGGTCTGAAGCCCAAGTGCTTAAACTAAAAGGCTTAGAGTTAGTTACACTAAGCAGTAATAAATACAATTGAGTACTTTTAAGATGACGCAAAAGCAAAATAAAGTAGGAAGAAACACAAATACAGTAAAAGCAGATACATTTTTTTTTTTTTTTTTTTTTTTTTTGAGTGAGCAAATGAGATGGGCCCAGGAGGAGTATCCAAGTGCTAATTTACAAGAGTGGAGAGCAGTTTCAAAGCCACCAAGATTAACTACATATTGCTCAATGCAACACAAACAAATTACTTTAAAAAGTGCAGATAAAAGTTACTTAGCTACACTTATGCGTTTAAGTTGATATCATGCAGGTCTTAACCGGCCAAAGCTCACAGTTTAAACAGAAGATAATTCACTGTACCACTTGTATAAAACAGAAACTGAATAACAATGAAGGAAACTACTACCCCCACCTATCACTGGCTATGCAGTTTTTTAACAAGCCTTAACTGAAAATACCACATGCACTACTGAAAAAGCAGTCAACTTTTAGCTAGATATTGCTCAATGCAACACGAACAAATTAGTTTAAAAAGTGCAGATAAAAGTTACTTAGCTATACTTATGCGTTTAAGTTGATATCATGCAGGTCCTAACCAGCAGGTCTCTGTTCTTGAAACTTACATTCATTAAAATAACATTGAAACACTAGTGGCAGATTAAGCTTACCTTTGGGCTGTTTTCAAAGCATTTCACACATTTTTAGGACCATGCATACATGCATGTGTTCTTTTATTCACTTTCCTCAATGTATTTAATTGCATTCCTTGTGTTTTAACTTTATTGTTTTGAACATTTTCCCAGTAAGCAATGAAACAGCAATATCAAAATTGACCATTTCATAGCATTTCAACCATGTAAGTAACTCAAGCTTCTGCCATTACAATCCACTAATTTCAGTCAATATGCTCAGTCTCTGCAGAAGTAAAAGACATCCGAATAATTCTACATTAAAGAGATCTGTAACTAATGGAAGAGATTGCTGCTGGCAGATAATTTTATATTTCAGTATTTCATGTACAAATTCATTTTCTGCTGCCCTTGAAGAATAGATTGCCTATGTTACATAAAAAAATGATAAGCTAGCAATATTGCAATAGGGAATGGATGGCAAACCTACCACAAGTTCATAGTTACAAGACATCTCATCCAAAGGAGAACACACTCAGGACTGCAGCACCCCAACCTCCCCTTAAGGTACAACACAGTGTCAGCAATCCATCTACATGGTGTGGGAGTAGAACCCACAGCCTAGCTGAGGTGCAGGGTTTGAGCGTGAATAAATTAACTAACCTGCCATCCCTAACTAGGGCATTTCTCACACACGTATGCACGCACACGAGCAAGTGTACACACACACACACACACACACACACACACACACACACACACACACACACACACACACACACACACACACACACACACACACACACCAGCAGGCTAAATCTAGTGGGCTATGGCTGATCAAGTTTGCAGATGACTGTAAGCTGAGTGCTGTCATCAGTTTCCCTAGTGATGTGGACATCCTTCAAGAGGGTCTCACCCAAACAAATGACATGTGCCAGAAACATGGCCGCAAACTGAATGCCAAAAAATGCATCATCATCTCTTTTGGGTAGAAGGATGTCCCCACAAATGATCACATTGCGTGTTTAGTGCCTTATTATCAATCAATCATGAGGGCACCCAGGTTGATAGCAAACTGACTTCTGACCACCATATTGCCTCCATTGTACGGAAATCTTTCTACATGGCCCATCTCATTAGTAAGGGTGTCTCATCCAGGGGCAAGGTGGTCATAACATCCCTGTATTCTTCCCTTATAAGACCCATTCTTGAACACAATGCCTGTTTCAGCATGTACCTCACAAAGCACATGCAGCAGCTGGAGAGACCACAGAGGTTTCTCACCTAGAGAATCCAGGGCCTCAAACATCTACCCTATACAGATAGACTAAAAGCCCTATCCCTCTACTCAGTCTCCTACAGACTCCTCAGAGGTGACCTCTGTCTGGCATACAAAGTAAACTCAGACCCCCCCCCCCGATGGGACTGCTGCATATCCGCAAGTCAAGCTCCACTTGAGTAACCTGCACATGTGACCTCAACCTGGTCTGTGACATTAATAGGACTTGTTGGTGGGACAGATTTCTGTCCCAGAGACTCCCCCTTTTGTGGAATAGACTCCCTTTCTACATAAAGCAGAGTACCTCATTAAATCTTTTTAAGTGCAACCTGGTTAACTGGATGGAGAACAGAAAATACACCCCTAGGATTCCACCTGTGTCCCTGCTTGACAGTGGCATAGGGTGCTGACTTGTTGGAACATAGGCTAAATTCTTGGCTAGGCTTGTAAGGGCCTCAGGGCCAATAGCCTAGTAACTTCCTATGATCCTGTGAGAGAAACTGAAGTAAGAAGGTGAGTGAAGAAGAAAGTGTAAGGTGGTATAAGGTATGAATATGTACTTGTTCATATTTATGGATACAGTTTATCTTGGGGTTGAGTAAGAACAGTGACAAATTTTGGCTGGGAAGTCTTTCAGAATGGTTTTGAAAGACTAGAGGGAAGATATTGACCTGATGGATACATATAAGGCGTTCCAGGCCTTAGCAACATGGTATAAAAACAGGAATATTGTCTGATCCCATCGATGCCTTGTTTTTGGCCTTGGAAAATGCTGAGATGACCTGCTGTCTTGAAATAATAGGCAGAGGAATGCTGGCAGTTATACTTTAGGGGATCACTGCAGGGGACAGGGGGCCAAGTTTGCTCCACATCTGTCAGCTAGCAGGTTGGCTATTACCTCCGGCTGAGTATGGGTGGTGCCTTCCGCAGCCAGTTCAGCACACAGCTGGGTATTCCATTTGTAGTTAAAGAATGTCTTATGATTATCCTTAACTAGGGAGGCTATTTTTGCTTCATAATTAGCTTTGGAGACTTGAAAAGGTGTCTAATTTGTTTGTTTAAGCCAGAGAGGGATTTCTACCTCTGCTAAGCCAGTTCCCCCTTGTTCTTGGGCATTAGTTTCTTGTTCCTGTTGTATAGCCTGTTTATACCAGGGATGCACCAGGGTAGCTTGTTTTTTCAGCAAGACCTGTTTTTAATCCAATCAGGTACAGCCAATTCTATACAACTGCTAACGTAGTTATACAGGGCATTGGTGTCTGTGTTACATGTGTTTGAGGGGGGCTTTGAAACTTCTTATACCATCGTATAGCAGGAGGTAGTTTGTCTTTGAAAAAATTCTTAAAAGTTTTTGAACTTGATGTAGCATCTGATGTTATAATTACATCAAATGAGACTGATTTATATTCTGATCTTACCAGGAAAGACATCACACAGAACAGGCTGCAATGCTCTCCAGTGTTAGTGAGTACTATGTCCATGACATCTGAGCCTCTTGTGGGTGTGCTGACTAGCTTTTCCAGAGCATTTCGTTTAACAAAGTCCAAGAACCTCTGAGCCAGCATGTTTGTGGTCATGTATGTTTCCAAGTCGATGGTAGGATGATTAAAATCACCCATGAGTAGGGTGTTGGGCTGTATGACAAATGACTCCAGTATGTCCAGGTGTGCAGTATGCTTTTCGTGTTTCATGGTGTGAGACCTATAGCTAGCTATGGTGTGGTAGTGAGCTTTGCCTGTAGTTGATTGGACATGAGTAGCTCAAGAGATTCATAGTGTTTGACCAGTCTCGAAGTATATTTATCCTTAATGAAGATGGATGCACTTCTTCTTTCAGTTCTGTCATGCTCAGTCTGTGGTCTGAATGTATGGAAAGCATTATAGCCCTGCATGGCCAGGATGCTTTCCACATCTTTGAATCATGTCTCGGTGACTGCACATATATCAGCATCTTCCAAAGTGAGAAGTGCTTCCAGCGAGTGTAGTTTCTTCATTAGACTCCTACCATTAAGCAGCAGCACCTTGAGTTTGTCTAGAGAGGATATGGTTATTTTGGGAGGCACAATAGGGTTTGCTAATGCCTTTGCCAGTATCTGAAAGCCTAGAGGAAACAGGTGCAGACTATCTCTAGCAAAGCAGCGTGGCCTGTCTATCATGTCTTCCCTGGCTGACAGATATTGGATCCCCTTGGACTGACACCAGAAGCTAAGCTAATTGTTAAAGTCAATCATTTTTTGTTTATAATGTGGCATCATCCTTGGAAAAGGTAGAATGCTGCTTAAGGCTAAGCTTATACCTGACTTTGTCACATACTCTGAAAGCTCGGTCATGTTTCTTTTCATATACTCCACTGAAGTATGTCTCACGTCATTCACCCCACATGGACTGTGACGGAGTCATACCGGTACTTGTGACTGAGTGACTTGAATGCTTGAGTGACCTGATGGATCCTGGCACTTGACAGACAGCTAACTGTGTTTTGATGTTTGTGATACGTGGAGTAAGTATGGCAGAACTATAAAGTAGTGAAGGGAGGAGGTAAGTAGTGGCAAGTGTAGTTTTAGTTGCGTTGGTGAGAAAGTTTTTAGCTCTGTAAATCATCCCTTGTTTTTGATGAGTTTTTATGCAATTTTGTATATGCAGGTCAAATGTAAGATTCTCATCAGCTATAATTAATAATGTTCTATGAGAGTGATTTCAGAAGTGGTATTAAAGACAGGATTTCAAACTCTGTTTTTTCATGAGAGAAGGATTGGGGGGGAGAAGTAGTTTGTTTTTTGGGGGGAAATGAATATGAGTTGCGAGTTGCAAAGCCATGTTGCAGTGGCTGTTAAAGCATCCTAAGTAATGTTTTGATATGCATTATATGCGTATATACTTTATTCATTATAAAAGTTGTTGCTATCAATATTGATTGCATTAAATATGATACCTTGGAGTTTTTCTCCCCATGCCTCCACTGAAAAATGCACCTGTGCTCAGTTGGATTTTCTTGGTAAACAAATGTCAATAAATAAATAAATAAAAATTTGAGATGCATTATGTTGTTAGATGTGCATATGTGTGTGAAGTCATCTGGATTTTGTGTTACAGAGGCTTGTAGAATGGATGTGTGGAGGGAGTTGGTGACAATGTTAAAGAGAGGGGGGCCAATAATAAGAGCCTTGGGGTACACTGGTGATGACTGGGATTTATGGAGAGGGGGTGGAGGTCCATTTTACTGACATACCTATTGAACAGGTAAATTTTGAGCCATAGAAGGGTGGACTGAGATAGACTTTGTGAGGACATTTGAAGTAGACGTTTACTGTGTCAAAAGCTTTTGACAAGTCTAGAAATAAGGAGACTAGTTTGCCATTAATTCTAGGTTTATTGACAGCATCTATAAGGTTTAGAAGTGCAGTTTTAGTACTATGGGAGGTGGGTAGAAGTTCTTCCTGCAGGGGATAGTTTAGCAACCATTTCTGAGTGCATTTTTCAAGCATACCTCCCAATGTGTCTGAGCAAGGAATATGGACAAAACCACAAGCAATGGGGGTACAAAGATCCAAAAATAGGGACACTTTTTAAATATTGCTCTTACAAACTTAGAAAGTTGACAGAATAACAGGTTTTGCATTAGCATGAATTTTCTGAAGGATATGAAGTCTGAAACGTAATGGTCTACCATTATTTTCTGACTTCGGTCCTCAATGATTTGCCAGAAAACCATATATTTATGAGACATAGACCAAAGATATGAGGCAAAAATCTGGACAGTTGTGAGGTATGTTTTCAAGTATTTTTTTTTTGGGGGGGGGGGGTTACGAGTGTTAAAGGTCTAAAGTTAGTAATGTCTGTTGAATGTCTTGCTTGGTGTAGAGGGATAATGTATGATTTTGTTCTACAGAAGGGGAATATAGAATTCCTGGAATGACCTATTTATTTAACATTTGTTTACTGGGAAAGTCCAACTGAGATAGAGACCATTTTAAGATGAAGCCCAGGGAGACATGCTCCAGATGCATGTCTTTGGAATGTGGGAGGAAACCGGAGCACCTGGAGGAAACACAGAAGAATGCAGGGAGGTCATGCAAATGCCACACCGAAGGCACCCCAGCTAAGAATCGAACTGGGGAACCTCTTGCTGTAAGGTGACAATGCTAACTGCTGGACCACTATTGGCTGCTAATTTAAGGTACTCACTTGGAAGGTTATCAGCAGAAATAGAGCATGGTTTGATTTTGTTTAAGAATAGTTTTATATAAGATGTGGCCACAGTTTTGAAAGTAAAAGTGGGTCTGGTGATATGTGATGTTGACAGTGTTGGGATTAGATGTAGGGGAATCCTTGGTAAGGGTTGCTACACTATTTATGAAGCAAGAGTTGAATTTTATTGGCGTTTTGAGTGTTGAGTTTTTGGAAGAGGGGTTAAGGTTGAATGTTTGGATGGTATGTAAGATATGTTTAATAGCTGACCAGACTTTTTAGGGTTTTGTGTACCATTGTTCTGACTGTTGTTCTAGTGTAGTTGTTTGTCTTCATCTGTTTGTTTTTAGTACTGTGGTGGAGCATTCTGAAGTTTTCGAGGTACTGTGGTGTTTTATATTTTTTCCATGCTTTTTCTGTGTCCTGCATTAGCATTCTACTCTTTTTGGACATCCATATTGCATTATTTGTTTTCAGTCCCTTCCTTCTTAGAAGTGCAATATTATTTAGGATATTTAGGAAAGTTGTACTGAATTAATTTATAGCATCATCTAAAAAGAGGATTTTTAAGATGTTTCAGTGAATAGATGATAGGGTACTAATGAGTATATTTGGGTTAAACTTGGACGAGTTGCATGTTATTTTATAAACATGTTTTTTTAAGTCAATGTGTGAAATATCTGGTTGGATAGATTAGGAGATGGTCACGGAGTGCGTCTCATATTGTATCTGGGGTGGTGAATTTGCTAGGGTCTGATAGTTAAACCCAGTCTAATAAGGAATTTGATATCTTGCTATAATGTGTGGGGCTATTAGAGACCAGTTGGCATAATGGTTAAGCCTTCATATCCCGTGCACAAGCTGCAAGGTTTGATCCTGACCTCAAGCCAATGTTTGTTTGGAATTTGCATGTTCTCCCTGTGTCGCTGTGGGGATCCTCCCACCTCTGAACATGCCAATTGTTTTAATCTCAAACTCACCAACGAATAGAGCTTTGGACAGCAGCACAAACTCTCAAAGTGCCCTATAGAGGCAGAGTTATATAGATCAATGAGTCTGGGCATCTACTGTGCTGCACAATATCCTCAAGATAGGAGAACATGGATCACATGGCAGACCTAGCCACTCAGTGGTGTAAAGTATGGCTCTAGGTAATTCAGTTAAGTTGACTAATGTTGCTGTTGATAACTGGGTTAAGGACCTAGCCTATTCCAACATACACCAGGGAACCATGCTAATGGGGGATGGGAGTATATGACACCATAAAGCCCAGCAGCCCTACGCCAGTTAGCTACTGGCCAGCCAGTGTACAGGCTGATGCCTGAATTACCTGGGATAACACTGTTGAGAGAAAGCTGTAAGTAAAACCAATCAACCTGCCAAACATGAGCAAGGAATTGCTACACTTAATGTAGGTTCACTGACAGGGCGAAACTTGGAAGTGGATGATATGGAGGAGGGTGGACATCATGTGTATCCAAGAGACAAGATGGAAGGGCAGGCTAGAAATGGTGTGAGAGAGAGGCTTCAGAAGGCAGTGATGGATGTCATCAGAATTAGTGACAGACTCATGTAATCAGACTCCATCCTAATAATAGGGCAGTATTCATAATTTCAACCTATGTCCCAGAGCAGGGATTTGATACTGAAAAAAAAATGTGCATTCAAATAGCAGATGCAGGACCTACCAGATAAAGCAGGACAACATGAATTGGTGTTGATAATGGGTATCTTGAATGCACATATTGGGACAGACAGAACAGAATATGAGGACTGCCTTGGTCCACATGAGTGGGGCAACAGGAGTAAAGAAGGAAAGGCCATTCTAGACTTCTGTTTGGCAAATGGCTTGATAGCAGCCAACACATTGTTCAGAAGGAGAGACACACATACATGAGTGGCCAAAATGCAACTTAGGTAGACTACCTCCTAGTAATGAAACGGCACAGGCTAGAATCAGTGATTGCAAAGCTATCCCAAATGAAACAGTCACCCACAACATACACTACTGGGTGCCACAATCAGCAGCAAGCAGTGGTCAGAGAAGGCACTAAGATCAACAGAGACCAGGCTTGAAGATCTGTAAGTTGACTGGAGAGAAAGTGCAACAGTTCAGAGAATTACTCAGCTGTGATCTCACCCCCCAAAAAAAGGGGGAAATAGGTGGAGTTGAAGAAGGATGGCAGTACCTCAAAACAGCATGTGTGAGGATTACAGAACAGAGCCAGGTGTAGAACTAAGGTACATAAGGAAGAGTGGTGGTGAATGCAGAAGTCCAGGAAGTCATGGAAAGCAAGGAGGAGTGCAGGAAAAAGTGGGAAATAGAAAAGACAGACCAGTCTAGGAAGGACTACTGGTTGGCTAAAAAGAGGCTAAGAAAGGAGTTGCAGTAGCAAAGAACAGAGCATCAGAGGCACTCTACCAGCTTCTGGAAAGTGACTCAGTAGGTGGCACAAAGAAACTATATCAGGTTGTAAGGCAAAGACACAAAGATAAAGATGATAGTCAGACACTCGTCATAAGGGGTGCCAGCACACCAGTCCACAGGACATTAAAAGCAGATGGAAGAAGTACTTCCAACAGCTCCTGAATGAAGAAAACCCCACAGAAGCTGTACTGCCTCAGACACAGCCTACGATAAAAGAAAAAGAGGAGCCCACCATAGAAGAAGTAAGAGCAGCACTAAGGAAAATGAATCAGGGAAATCAGCAGGCTCAGGTGAGGTCACAACAGATATGATAAAGACACTGGGTGAGAAAGGGCTCCTGAGTGGACTCATAGCAGTGTGGAGAAGAGGGTGTATCTCAGATGCCTAGAGAATATGCATACTCATGCCAATGTAAAAGTACACAGGTATCAAACTCCTGTCACACTGCATGAAAGTTCTGGAGAGGGTGATTGATAAATGGATACACAGAGTAGTAGACAGTAAGATGGAAGAAGCGCAGTTCAGATTCAGATCAAGATGCAGCACAACTGACCCGATGTTTGCCGTGAGACAGATAATTGAGAAGAAGCTAGAAATGAAGAAAGAGTCCAGTTGGGCATTCCTAGACTTGGAGAAAGCATATGACAAGTTCCCAAGAAAATTGATTTGGACAGTAAGGGTGGTTCAAAGTCCTAGAAACATTGTCATAATTAGTGCAGGCTACATACAAAGATCCAATGGCTCAAGTATGAACAGTGTTCTGTCTCACAGAAGGGTTCCCAGTGGGAGTGGGTGTGCATCAGGGTTTAGCTCTGATCCCAGTGCTGTTAATACTGGTGATGGATTACCTTAGCAAACTGGTCAGAGAGGACAGATCAACAAAGTTGCTGTATGCAGACGATGTTGCATTACAGGCAGACACTGAGCAAGAACTCCAGCAAAGTGTAGGCAAATGGAATGCAAAACTGAAGGCACATGGGATGAAACTAAGTACAGGTTAGACAGTGGTAATGGCAGCACACCGGGGAAATCAGAAAAAGGTGCGAATTTAGATAGAAAGGAAAATAGTGAAACAGGTTAATAGCTTCACTTATCTGGGAGGACTAGTTGAGGAGAAGGGTAGTCTGAATGAAGAGGTCCAAACTAGAATCAGAGGAATAGCGGCCAACTGGCATGGAGTGTCAGGTGTTGTGTATGACCGAGGAAGGCCAAAGAAACTGAAAGGTAAGGTGTACAAAATAGGGGTGCAATCTTTACTGTACAACAGTTTGTTTGTGTCTTTCGGCTTTTCCCGGTTAGGGGTCGCCACAGCGGAACTCCGGTCCTACATAAATCTACATAAATTCCCCTTGAACCCTCTACATCCTTTCTCTTTACTCTACCCTAATACTATCTTCTTTTCTTCTCTTTTTCTCTCTCGATCACTGCTTGATCAAACTATATTCTACTCTCAGTTTATGTACTTTCTCTCTCTCTACTCCTCATATGTAAATATTGTAAATAGCATGTAACCTTACACCTTCTTTTCATACAGTCAAACCTGCTACTTAAGGAAACTACTAAATCTATTGTATCTACCTTCCTGAATGATGTTTTTTGAAGTATACTGCGTGTATTTGCTTTTTTACTAACTGTATTCAATGTAATGTTATTCCAAATGTATATATTTTATTACTATATTTTATACTATGTAACTTAGATTGTATTTGCTTTGCTTTTGGAGCTTTTCTCCCCGGGCCTCCACTGAAAATGGGTATGTTCTGGCCCAGTGGACTTCCCCGGTAATCAAACTGGAAATAAATAAATAAATAAATAAATAATGATTGGCAGTAGAGTTTTACGTGCTGGCTTGCCGGGCCTAACACACAACCTTCAATGAAGGAACGCCCATTCACGCATGTCGCCACACAGAAGATGCTCTAACTGAGAATCGAACGGGCAACGTCTAACTGTGAGGCGACATCGCTACCACAGCACCACCACTGGTATATAAACCTGGGAGTAAAAGCAGAGTAGATCAGGAAGTTAGAGGTGATGGTAATGAAGTGCCTTAAATGGGTAATAGGATTCACACTGTGGGACAGATGAAGAAATGAGGACATAAGAGCAGAAGCTCCAGTTGAAGAAAAGATCAAAGAGGACAGACTACAGTGGTTCAGGCACAGTTGCAGAAAAGCAGAAGACAATCTGGTGAAGAAGATTTGTCACAGACAGGAAGACGGTAAGAGGAAATGAGAGAATCCAGCAAAGAGGTGGATGGATTGCATGAGAGATGATCTGTGACAGTCAGGCATGAGTGTCAAAGAAGGCGGGAGTGTGGCATTGAATCGAGAGATGGTGACAGTTAACACAACACCCTGACCCCATGTAGAAAATGGGAAAAGGGGGGTAGATGATGATTAATTGGTTGTGTGACAGTGTATACATTCATGCTAGTTGTAGAAGACTTAGAGGTTATGCCCAACCAGTCAATATTGACATTGCACAGTAGTATTTTTTCTTATGGAATTATTACGGATACCCATTGAAGGGCATCTTCCTGTGTAGCTGCATTGTTGCCAGGGGGATGGAAATGACAGTATTACATATTTGTTTATGTTAAGGAAAGTAATAAGAAGCTCTGCTACAGTGAACTTTGATACTGGTTTGTTGTAGGGTGAAATGTGGTAATCGTTGGGCAATATTAAAGTGATACTACCACCTTTCCTCTTTATGGTCATTATGGATGATATTACAGCCAGGGGGGTATAATATTGGAGTTGTTTATGCTAGGCTTAAGCCAAGTTGCAGTTATAATTAGAATATCAGGCTTGTGTTGGGTAATCCAGGCATGTAGCTCAGTAGTTTTATTTCTTAATCTGATATTTATGGCAGCAAAAGTTAGATTACTGGATTGGGTTTGGACCATTGCATTGTTAAAGTAGTATGTGAAAGAGAATTGTCTTGTTGGTTGTGATAGGTGGGGCCAGGATTAGGGTGACTGTCTCCTCCTAGGATTTTAGAATGTTGGGGTGGTAGTGATTCTTGTTTTTTGGACAGTATTTTTCCACTTAATTTTATTTTGATTTGAATTGCCATGGAGTTGGTCTATATTTAAGGTAAAGGTGAGGGGCATCATTAAATAGGTTGGGGCAATGTGTCGAGAGTTTAGAGGGGAAATATGGATAGGTTTTTGGGACAGAAGTGGAAAGATGTTGAGAGCTTTTATTGAGTCATGGTAGGATGAGATGGGTTAGCAGAAGGAGGAGGAGAACAGAGGATGAACTAAGGAGGACTAGCATGATTAAGTAAAGGGATCTGTATTTTGTTCATGGCAAGTAGTAGGGAGTTAAAAATTAAGTAGGAGGCAAGAAGTCCCAGGGCTGTAGGGTACTTAGTGGAGGCGGAGTCTGAAAGCAAGTAAAAGGTAGATAGGAACGAAGTATGTTCAATGACTGAAGATAGGCTGCCCTACTATCTTCTTTTATGTTTCTGGAATGTAAGAAATAGAGGGGTTTGAAAGGACAGGGTATGAGGATGTAGTCAGATAGGAAGTAGTGAGGATTTCTTTGGAGACATTAGAAGTCGAAATGTAGAATAATAGATAGGTACTATTGCAGAGGGGTCTGACTATGAATGGATATAGTGCAGAGCAGTATTGGAGGGAGAAAGGTTGTTAGAAATGATGCTAAATATTAGTTGGAAGTTGGGAAATATCAAGATGGAAACTGGAGTGTTTATATGACAATGGTAAGTGTTTTTAAGGATGGTTAAGGAATGGGTGTCATGAGTGAAGTCCATATGTGGGAAGTAAAATAGTACAGTAAGAGGGGATGGGGGAGTTGCAGGTAGGGTAGGATAGTGAAGCAAAGCATAACAAGGCTGAGCATAGCAGCCTTCCTACCCTCAGGGCAGTTGTTACAGAGAACCGTAAGTTTATACAGAGAACCATAAGTTTATAGCCAGTACAAAGCAATTGACAAGGAGGCACAAAATACAAAACGTTTTCTTTTATTTACTGATTGTAGAAATGAGGAAGCAAGGGAGGCTAAGCAACTGACAATCTACTAGTCAGGAGAAAGGACAGTGACCAACTTAATAAGTGGTCCTTAGAGTGCAAGGACTCCTTCTCTTGGGGGAATGTCTCAGCTACTTTCCAGCAGAGGCAGGCACTTATAGTTAATACACAGCAAGACTCTCCATGTTAAACAAACTTACATTGCTCAGTGGTAAAATTCTCAGTGAAAACATGTGGGAGTTGGGCCTTATGGTGGGGTGGGGTGTGGTGGGGGGGTGTCAGGGTTGGACATAGTGACCACAGGCTCTGAAAGGAAAGAAAAAGGAAAAACTCTAGTAAGCTCTAATATTCTGTTGAGGCAATAAAGTTAATATTTATTCCTACAGATGGAGGAATGACCAGAGTGAGTCAGAGCAAGAGAGGGTTATTATAAGAGTAGAGAAATGGTAAGAAAGTTTAGAATGTACGATAAAAATAGGTTTAGTAGGAGGTACACTGATAAGAACCGCAGTAATAAAGTGTATAGAGCAAATTATAATAACGTAGCACTACACTGATAAAGCACAATATAAAGCCTTCATGGGTTGGATATAGTGATCACAGGCTATTACATAATGACAAAATTCTCAGTGAAAACTTTCAGGAGTGGGGCTGTATGGTACAGCTCCTGTAGTATTGGAGTCAAGGCTGGATGTAGTCACTGCAGGTTATTGTCCAATGACAAAATTCTCAGTGAAAACTTTCGCCATTTGGGCCTTGTGGAAGAGCTCTTGCAGTATTGGTGTGATGCTTGCATGTAGTGACCACATGCTCTGCACTGTGAAGGAAGTAACTGATATTAACTTTGAAATCACTGCACCTCATTGAAAAGGGAATACACAAAGACAAGGCAATCTCAGATTATGTATGTGCAGGTCACTAATTTTGCATATTCGGACTTGCTATTCAAGGGTTCGCACTTCTGAGTCTCAGAATTTAAAAATGCTACCTTCAGAGGTAGACAAGGACAATAAATCCACCACTCACTCTGCTTTTCCTATAGATTACCCCTCTGATGTCGCCCTTCTGGAATTGCTGGTGCTTATATATTGATTCAGTGTAAAATGGCACGTATAGATGATGACAAACGTGTGAAAATTGAGTAATACACCCCTGCACCTGCATTAACCAAATGAAATGCAATTCATCATCGTATTTAAAGCCAACAGATGAGTATTCCTCCTAAACATGACATTATTGGATATCCATCAGTACAAAGCAATCAAAAAGAAGCTTGATCTAGCTACTAGCCATGTTTATTTTCTGAAAGTTGAAATGTTTACTTTTAAATTCAAGTTATGTCCTTAAAACAGAAGCCTTAAAACATGTTTTAATTTTTGCATGCATACTGCTTCCGCATATTTAACAGGTATGTCTAAAAACCTTTGAGAGACTGATTTGCTTGGCTTCACTTCTTAGCTGTCTTACCCAACATTGTCAGGAAGGTGATGTCATAACCAAACATAAGACTGCAGATGCTTCTTAGCATATAGTAGAATACAGTACATGCAAAAGAGATTTTACTTGAGAGAAATAGAACAAGCTGAAAGTGTCTTTTGACTATGATCTGTCTTTGCATCAAGAAAATGAGCTTACTGTAGCAGAGAACCCCCATGATGAGGGAGCAGTGTGTGTTTTCACTTCTGTTAGCTGTAAATATGAGGTATCTTTAAACTACTGTTTTACTAGTGTTCTGTGTTCAGACCCACTGCATTTACTGACTGCTCTCAGTTGTGTGAAAACATTACAGCTGCATCACAAGTAGGATGACAGCTGAGCAAGTGAGTAATAATTGGATGATGTTCCCCATGAGGAGGCAAGAGAGGGTGGCCCCCTGATGTACAATGCATGCCATTAGCTTTCAGCTCCAGTAAATCTGTCTGAGAGATGGTTTCAAAAGCCATTAACCAAACTCTCTGGCATTAGAGAAATGTATTGCACACTCCTCAAATTAAAAAAAAAAAAAAAAAAAAAACGTAATTTGAAAGATGTTAATGGCACATGTCAGCCAAGTGCCTTTCATTTCATTTATCTTTAATTTCTGAACAAATTGTGTTTCTAACCTAGTTAAACAGACTGTGTGTGTTTTCATAATTTGCATATTAATTACCCAGTGCTGTCCTTCTTTATTTATTTTTTGTTCCCCAACACAGATATACATTCCCCAGACTGGCACGCTGAATGATTGCTTTTGTGAAACCGTATCTCATTTTCTGCTCTTTTCGGTTGCATATGTCCATATGATAACTCCCCCTCCAATAAAAAGCAACGATTTATTATTTTTTTTTTTTGTTATTGTAAGCAGGTTATAGAGCTAATCACTCAGGGCCGTAACTCAGGTCATTCAGCTGCAAGATACAGACTGAATAAAATAACAGTAATGTCAAACAAAATAATGAACATGTCATTTGTCACTCACTTACTTAACGTGTATCAATTAGAGGAGGAGTGTCCTCGGATGGGATGGTGGTGGACTTCCACGACAAGAAAGACCATAACAGAGGAGAGCATTGGTGGAATCCTGCTACAAGAGCTGTACATGGGTAAGGGTCAGGACTGATTCATTTGCATAAAGGACTCTGAGGAGTGCTAGTCCACGAAGATGTGTATATGTACTCTATCTGGATTCATGGCTGTGTGGAAGAGCCTCTGTAGTGGATCCATAGTAATGTGCATTGCACCATGCATTCCAGCCATTGCCAGCAGGGCTGTCAGGGTCATGCAAAATTCCTAAATTCTGCTGGATAATTCCTGGGGTTGCAGAATCTCATGCCTCAGCTTCTTAGTCTACCAAGATGCCATGGGTTGGGAAAAATGATTGGACCAATAATGATAGAGGTTTAATTCACGCTGGGGGCAGTGGGCCAGCCATAAGTGTAATGAGGCCTAGCACATAGGGGATAGGACCTCTTCATGCCTAGAAGGTCTGTTCAATAGCATCTGCACTGGAGGCCATTATTGTACATACGAAATGGCTTTAATAAATACGGCATAGGAAGTAGTACTTTAAAATACAAACTTTTATTTCAATAATAGTGTTTCAGTTTGGGTAATAAATAGTCCTTTTCATAGTACTATCTGAGGGCACTAATAGTGTAGCAGTTTGTCGTGAGTTTTCTTATCTAAATGCCTAGCCCACTGTTTCTTTTGAGGTGATGCACATGTTCCGTTAATCAGCCACTCCATTGTTTGGCACTGCTTAAGTATTTGTTTATTCCCAGACATTGCCCTTTTGCAGCAGTTAACACGGCTGGGTTTTTTTTATTGAATGCAGTGATATAAAAGCAAACAGAAGGAGAGCATCCATGTTTTTATGCCATTCTTAGATACTACTTTTGGATTACATGGGTGCCTGGCTAGAAGTGAGAATAATTGGTTAGTGACCTGCTGTCAGTTGAGACTGAGAGGCATAATCCTTTCCAAATTTAAAAAAAATTGGAGTTGTCTGAATGTCTGTTTAGGAAATTGTGCTGAACAACTTGTATTTTTGCTAAGCAAGTAGGATTTATAAGTTCACACAGTACGTATTCCATGAGTCTATCCCAGTAAAATAGTTTTTCAGTATATTTTGATACAGTATTGTTAAAATACCTTGGAGTGCTATGTTGATTTACCAGAAAAGTACAAAGATATTAACACAAGCAGTGTAATACTGTTCTTAACCATACTGTATATATTAATGTTTTTTCTGAACATTTGTTTACTAGGTGTCTGGACTGGCCCTAATACCATTTTAAGTTGTGGTTCAGACCACATGTAACAGATGAGTATGCAAAGTTTTAAACAAAGTAAAGCAAAAAGTATTTACATCAAGAGAATTAAGTATACATTTTGAGAGGAGATAGTATGGAATGCACTAAGTGAATGCTTTTAATTTACAACTGTGACTTCTATCAAATAATGTTATTTGTCATGTATAGAAAATAAAGTTGATTTTTTTCATTGTGAGGAGAGTGTCTTAGTTTAGTATTTTCTAACAGTTCATTTAGCATTTTATTCTGAGTTCTTTACTTGGATATATTTTCGTGTGTGTGTGTGTATGTGTGTGTGGAGATTTTTTATTTGTTTTTCTTTTTCAGATGTAGTTAATATATGGAGCATGTTTTGACATTTTACATTGCACTACACTTGCTTAATGGCAGAAGGAGACAGTAAGTCTCCCTCTGGACAAAGGTGGGCCATCTACAGACCCTGGAAACTACAGACCCATAAGTCTCACTAGTCTTATATGTAAAGAAATGGAAAGAATTATCATGGCGATGATCAATATGGAATATAGTAAACCTCCAGACACTGGACCCAACCCAGTTTGGTTTCGTCAACGGCAGATTATGCCTACTCAACCTTGTGGACTTCTTTGAGATTGTCACGAAAGCAATGGATGAGGGCAGAATCGTTCACATTGCCTACCTTGACCTGGCCAAGGCATTTGACACAATATCCCAGTCAGGCATTGTTGACAAACTCAGGAGGTTAGGTACAAACCCATGTCACGTAGTGGATAGCCAACTGGCTCACAGACAGGACCCAGGAAGTTAAAACTGGGGAGTCCACCTCCACAAAGAGGCCAGTCACAAGTGGTGTCCCTCAAGGATCAGTCCTTGGACCGCTACTTTTTCACATTTACTTCTCTGAAGTCAAGGCCAATGTCAGTGGTCTCTGGCTGACTAAATTTGCAGGTGATTGCAAATTAGGAGCTGTCATTGAATCTCACAGTGACACAAATGTTCTCCAGGAGGGGCTGACACAGACAAACAACTGGTGTCAGAGTCATGGACTAAAACTAAATGCCAAGAAATGCATAATAGTATCCTTTGGGTAGTCATCCAGCCCTGGTAACTATCATATTGACAAGCACACCCCTTAGAGTTGACTGAGTAGTCAGGGACTTAGGGAAACATATAGATAGTAATCCAACTTTTGACCATCACATGTCTACAGTGGTGAGGAAATCATTCTGTGTTGTGTAACTTATAAACAAAGGCATGCCATCTAAGTCCAAGGAAGTACTTGTTCCACTGTATTCAGCATTCATCAGACCTGCCATTGAGTACAGTGCCACCTTTGGTATCTACCTAACCAGGTATATCCAGCAATTGAAACATCCACAGAGGTTCTTCACTAAATGAATACAGGGCGTAAGTAAAATATCCTATGCAGACCACCTCAAGGCCCTATCCCTGTATTCTGTCTCCTACAGGCTTTTGAGGGGAGATCTATGCCTGGCATACAGGTTATTGTCAGACCCCACTCTGATGGACCTCCTGCATATCCCAAAACAAACAGCACCAGAATTACCCATTCTAAAGACTTCAACCTTGCCTGTGATATAAATAGGACCTGCTGGAGAGATAGGTATCTATCTCAGAGACTACCCCATCTATGGAACAGGCTCCCCATCCAGGTGAAGCAGAGTTCCTCCCTAACCCAATTCAAGTGCAACTTGGACAATTGGGTGGAAACCAGAAATTCATCCCTGGGTTGGCACCTGTGTCTCTAATGGACACAGGTAACTTGTGAATAGTTCACCTCCCAGGCCCATGCTTACACTTATCAGAGGTATCAGAACTTGTCAGAGATTTGGGGTGCACGGCTAGGCTTAAAAGGCCCTTGTGGTCATTAGCCTAGTAAACACCTATGAATCTATGAATCGACATCCACAATACTTGTCCCGCACCTCACATCTCTGTAGATCAAGTGTTAAATGCCCTATCCAAGGCAAAGAACACAGTTTCCATGGGACCTTATAGTATCCCAGGCTGATTTCTGCACCATCTCCAGCAAGAACTATGTACAGGCTTCATTCCAACAGAGTAAAGAAATGCCATTGTCATCCCCTTGCATAAAGAAACTATCACCCCGTTAGCTTGAGAAGTCTGATTTGTAAAGCCATGGAGTGTATTATTATGGATCTCATAAGCAAGGGTATAGGCAATCTCCAAGCACTTGACCCCACCCAATTTGAATTTCTCAAGGGCAGATCTTGCCTGTTGAACCTGGTTGACTTCTTTGAGACTATCACCAAGGCCCTGGATGAGGGAAAGTCAGACAGCTTACCGTGACTTGGCCAAGGCCTTTGACACAGTCCCCCACTCAGGCATCATTGAAACGCAAACATAACTTGGCGTAAATCCCTATCTCATCAGGTGGATGGCCAACTGGCTCACCAATAGGAACCACAAGGTTAAAATAGGTGCCTCCACCTTCGACAGCAGACCTTTCATTAGTGGTGATCCCCAGGGATCTGCCCTGGGACCCCCTACTGTTTGGCATCTACTTCTCAGAGGTCCAGGCAAAGACAAAAGGCCTGTGGCTGACCAAGTTTGCAGATAACTGTAAGTCGGGTGCTGTCATTGACTCCCCAAATTATGTTAATATACTGCAGGAGTGTCTCACAGCAACAAATGACTGGTGCCAAAGTCATATGTTAAATGCAAAGAAATGTATTACCATACCATTTGGCAAAAACATGGCCCCTGCTGATTACCACATCAAAAGCAACCCCTAAGCACACAACCTGTGGTGAGAGACCTGGGTACTCAGGTTGAAAACAATCTCACATTTGACCATCATGTAGCAGCAGTGGTCAGAAAAGCCTTTTACTTGGTTCATCTCATAAGTAAAGGGATTGCATCCAGAAAAAAAAGGAGGTTATTACTTCTCTGTACTCCTCCCTCATCAGGCCAACAATTAAGTATAATGCCTCATTTGGTATGTACCTCTCTAAACACCTGCATCAACTGGAAAGGCCACAGATATATCTCACAAAGAGAATGCATGGCCTGCAATACCTGCCCTGTGTGGACAGGCTGAAATCACTATCACTCTACTCAGTATCATACAGATTGCTCAGAGGTGATCTGTGTTTTGCCTACAAGCAATATCGGCCCCTACCCTACTAGAGATGCTCCATATCCATAAGGCTAACTCCTCACGCATTACCCCCTCAAAAGGCCTAAATCTAATATGCAACATCAACAAAACCTGCTGGAAAGACATATTTGTCTCCCAGAAACTGCCCTGTCTCTGGAATAGACTTCCCATACATGCCAAACAGAGTACCTTGCTGACCCTCTTCAGGCGCTACCTTGATGGATAGAAAACCACACATTTGTCCCAGGGGTTCCACTTGTATCCCTCATGGACAGGGGCAACAGGTGCTGACTGAGGTTTCTTTTTTGGGGATAAGCTTTTGGCTAGGCTTGTAAGTGCCCCAGGGTCATTAGCCTAGTAACCTCCTGTGAGTCTATGATCTAGTCTAACTTATAAATGCATTTAACATTCCAACTTCCTTCCATCTGTACATTCCTTTTTTCACCTGAATATGCCCTCTGTATTGCTTTTGTGAACTCCTTCTCTACCACTATTCTGGTAGTCCATTTCTTAGTCCTACCAACCTTTCCGGGAAAACATACTTTTGGAGATCCAGAGAACAGTTTTTCCCTATAATTCTTTGACTGTGCCCCCTCCTTTCCTGTGTATCCATCCTGTTGATGATTACTGCGTTGCATGCCCCTGATATAATTCTTTGACTGTGCCCCCTCCTTTCCTGTGTATCCATCCTGTTGATGATTACTGCGTTGCATGCCCCTGATATAATTCTTTGACTGTGCCCCTCCTTTCCTGTGTATCCATCCGGTTGATGATTACTGCGTTGCATGCCCCTGATATAATTCTTTGACTGTGACCCTCCTTTCCTGTGTATCCATCCTGTTGATGATTACTGCGTTGCATGCCCCTGATATAATTCTTTGACTGTGCCCCCTCCTTTCCTGTGTATCCATCCTGTTGATGATTACTGCTTTGCATGCCCCTGATATAATTCTTTGACTGTGACCCTCCTTTCCTGTGTATCCATCCTGTTGATGATTACTGCGTTGCATGCCCCTGATATAATTCTTTGACTGTGCCCCCTCCTTTCCTGTGTATCCATCTTGTTGATGATTACTGCGTTGCATGCCCCTGATATAATTCTTTGACTGTGCCCCCTCCTTTCCTGTGTATCCATCCTGTTGATAATTACTGCTTTGCATGCCCATGATATAATTCTTTGACTGTGACCCTCCTTTCCTATGTACCCATCCTGTTGATGATTACTGCGTTGCATGCCCCTGATATAATTCTTTGACTGTGCCCCTCCTTTCCTGTGTATCCATCCTGTTGATGATTACTGCGTTGCATGCCCCTGATATAATTCTTTGACTGTGACCCCTCCTTTCCTGTGTACCCATCCTGTTGATAATTACTGCGTTGCATGCCCCTGATATTATCTTGTGAACCAGTATTGTGCCCTCCTCTCTCTCTTGTTTCTTCTGTTTTCAGATAGTTCTAGCTTCTCTAGCCTCTGATCATATCCCTCCTTCTCTATCCCATGGTCTCATTTTTGGCTTTCTTCTGAATTCATTGCAGCAGACTTATATCTTTCTTGTATTTTAGTTACTGTTTGTTTACCTGGTAGATGAGCTGGTCACAAGGCCCTTTTTATTTATGACCTGAGACGTATGCCAAGAAAAATGTACAGTATACATTTATATACAGCAGCTCATAATGGGAATAATTCACAGAAGCTGAAAGAGCGTAATAAGTTTGCAAGTGTAACAAGCAAACAGTTGTTCTGTTGGCTGCAGACAGTAAGGTCATAATAAACAGAAAATCCACAAAGGAAGCTGGGTATTTAGTACCCAGCTGCATGCACAGGAGTGAGCTGAGGATATAATAAAGACAGCGTGTAGGATTTCGACAGCCACACAGTAAGTGTGTTACAGATGTGGAAGTAGCAGTAATCTCTGCATGTAAATCTAAATTCCAGTTGTAGCAGAGATAACTGTAAGAACCCTGTACAAAATGTACTAAGGCCCTAGTAGCACTAAGAATGGTTGGGTGCAAACAATTATGCAAGCTAATTATCTAAACAGTACATTTTTATGTTTTTTTTTTTCTAAAATGGTGAGGTACTAAGCAGAACAACGGTATCAAAGTTACCAACATGCAGTTCTACTGCCTAAATATAGGTGGATGTCCTCCTAGAAAATGCTGTATGTAAATATAGCAGAGTAGAATCATGGCACATTTGTAAGGGAAGCTATCAGATCATTTCTGGAGAATACATTGTCATTGTACAGCCGAAGGCTATAAGGCCAATGCACTGATTACATGTGGGTGACCAGAAGATGTGCTTGGGTGTTAAACTGTGGGTATTCATTTTAACAGATATGCGGAGATCTAGTGGAGGGATTAATGCTCTTTTGGCTGTTGCCTCATGTGATTTCAAGTTAAAAGAAGTACATGTTCAGATGTAAGGCTATATTTTGACAGTTACATACACAGCATGTTCATTGAATTAAATTAATTTGTCATGAGAAACTCTTTGTTATTTAAAGGAGGCGATTGGCTCAGTTGTGTTGCCAAGGTCCCTAAGGCGCATTATGTATTTGAGGTTGCTAGGTTATCATTTTGCACAGCCACATCAGGGACATTTGGTAATAAGGCAACAATGTAACAACCCAAATTCTTAACTAATGGCAAGGATGGGGAAGGTGTGTACCCAATCTCAGATTTTACTTTTGGTAGAGATGGTAGCACATGACCTGGAGAAGTGATCACTGGTGGAATCTGACAGGGCCATACCTCTCAACCTCTTAGTGCAAAAAATCTGGACAAAGGCATAAAAATAGGGACATATGTTAATATTGCTCTTTTAAACTTAGAAAATTGCCAGAATAACATGATTTGTCTTGGTATGCATTTTTCTGAAGGATATGAAGTCTGAAACACAAATGTATATCATTATTTAGTGACTTCAATCCTCAGATCATCCCAGTGATTTGCCAGAAAATCACACATTTTCTGAGGAACAGATCAAAAATATGAGGCAAAAATCCAGACATTCTGCGAAAATCTGTACAATTAAAAGGTATAGTCCACAGGGCAGTAATTTCAGACATCTGGCTTCTTCTTAAGGACTGAACTCTAAACAGAGTTCTATGAGTTGCATGATTTTTTCACTTATGAGATGAACACTGTATGATTTTCTTTCTTGGGAAATTAATTCTTTTTGGTGGAGCTAAAGCTGCTGATGTAGGAGTCCAAGCTGTTCTAAGCTGATGTTGCCATGGAATATAAGGTCCTTTCTAGTTAGGCTGGACTGTGTATCACTGAAGAAGAAGAATGTCAGAGCATTTAGTTTTCCTTGGGTATGATTTATGTACATCCTGTCATACTCTGTTGCTGTTCCTTCCGGAGAGCTTGGGTTGACAGCAGTATAATTGACAAAATTTAGTTGACTAAGCTGAATTTCAGCAGCTGTGTCAGATAGCACAGTTCTCGGGGATAAGGAATATACCTTTTCCCTAATATTGTGCAGTCTCAGAGTTAGTATAGCAAGGCATATGGGTGGTGCTGAGGAGTTTGCCTTCCCTGCAAAAAAAAAAAAAAAAAATATATATATATATATATATATATATATATACACACACACACACACACACACACACACACACACACACACACATATATATATATATATATACACACACACACACACACACACACATATATATATATATATATATATATATATATATATATATATATATATATATGTATAGGATTTTTTTTTAGTTTAAATTTTGGCATGCACTGAGGATCCACATGCGTAGTAGTATGTCATCATTTGCAATTTCTACATTTAATGTCGACATTTGGGTAATTCGACTATATTCAGCAGACCCAAACCTCTCAACTGTCCTGATTTTCACAGAATGTCCTGATTTTGCCTGATATTTTTGGAATGTTCCTCATAAAATTTGTGATTTTTTGTCAAATCACTAAGCACCAAAGTCAATAAATAATGGCATACATTTGAGTTTCAGACTTCATATCCTTCAGAAAATACATGCTAATGCAACATGTTATTCTAGCAACTTTCTAAGTTTATAAGAGCAGTACTTTTTTGGGGGGGCCATTGTCCCCACATTATTTTAGACTTTGTCCAGATTTCTGGCTCTAAAAGTTTGAAAGGTTTTAGCAAACCCATATGTGTGTTTTGTGTGTGTGTGTGTGTGTGTGTGTGTGTGTGTGTGTGTGTGTGTGTGTGTGTGTGTGTGTGTATCTATATCTACTGTATATTCACTTATATATTATATATATGTTATTTTGTATCACATAACCCATCTCCTTTCCAAGTTTCTTCTTCTGTCACAAGATTCACTGAAGACTTGACCCACTCTAGAAACTAAAGTATTTATTATATGGTCACCCTGCCTGATTGTACGTAACACAGTGCTTGTTCACTAAAATGTATATATACACAGTTTTGTTTTCTATGTAATTAGCCTGAACTACTCTGTTGTTGTTTACAGTTATGTATTTTTTTTGTAAATTTCTTTTTATTTCACCAGGGCTGAGGATGAAATTGGTCAATATTAATCAGTGCAGTACCCTGGTAAACATATATATATATATATAGATAGATAGATAGATAGGTCTACTTCTAAATTTCAAACTTTCATAAGTTCAAATTTCTTATGGTTAAGACCATAAGATCTAACTTGTGAAAGTTCGAACCATTTAAATGGAGATTGCTATACTGTGGTTAGTGGCCTGGGGTGTGGCAGAAAGTGATCCACGCTGGCCATTTTATTTCGCTTGGTACTAAATGAAGAAATAAATGGATAATATCACTGAGACTTCAATGTTTTGTGTGTATGAGTGTGTGCATGCTTGTGCACTTGTATATGTGTGTGTGTGTGTGTGTGTGTACAAACAGGCCCTTTTTACTATGGTAAGACAGATATTGGGTGTGAGGTGGGTTCCCTTAGGGGAATGAGATGCCTTAGGGGGGTTTATTTTGAAATATCGACTGACCACAGTATGTAATGGCAATGTACTGAAGCTCAAATCATCGAAGGAACTTTTCTCTGAAATTCCAGTATTTTTTGAGATCAGTTGTTTTCCCTTTCCTGAAGTGATCTTGGAGTTGGTATATATAACATGCAGGAGTTGTCAAGGGTGCAGAGGGGCTTACTCTGCTGCTGCTGCAAAAAAAAGCTGCTGTTTGTCTTACTGTCATTTCATTGAACAGCCAGTTCGATGATGCGAGTTTCAATATATTGCATTGACTTAGACCGCATGCACACACGCACAGACACACCCACACCCACACACACACACACTTAGAGATAGCTACCAGGAATTGGGGATAATTTGTATATGTTTTAAATATTTTGGGGAAAATATTAAGGAACTATTGAAATATTAACAAAAAATCCTGGACGCACTGCTTGACGAAAGCACTAAAAAACTTGGTTGTGATATTATTACTTTCATTTCTTTTATTTCCTTCATCTCAGTCCTTAGCAGTGCCTCCAGGATTTTTTTGTTACTAGTTTGTGGTTCTTGGATTGCTGGAGTGTTGTAACCATTGAAATATACTCAGACTGTGGTTGAGTCAAAACACTGTGTGTCCAAATAAAATGCTAGTTTAAGATGCATTGATGAGCTAATTCATATTAATGTTACAATGAGTCGAGTACTTAACGTTAATAGCTTGTGGAAATAAAGAATGTACTTGCGCTGTAGCACTGCACAAGAACACTGTTAATAGTGTAACAATGTCACATTGTAGGTGTTAGGGGTTAGTGTGATCTTTGTTTCTGATTTGTGCTTTGTCTATTCCTCTCACTTCAGGGTTCCTGGAGACATTGATGAGGTTAATGCATTGAAGTTGCAGGTAGACCTATGGAAAGTCCCCACAGGGCTTGAAGACCCCCATGTTCCAGGTAAGGTCATTTAAGTCCATCACTGACTCCTGTAACACTCAGAGAACTACAAGAAACTTTGGCATTTGGTAGCATATTAATTTCACAGTTTCAAAACTGCATTCAGCTATACATGGTCAGAGCTCATAGATTAACCCTTAGCAAAGACCTTTTAAGGATTCATAGTATCTCTGGTGGTGTAATGGTTTTATACCCTGGGGAAAGCTGCTGCTCTGGCAGGCCTTCTTTGTCTAAGGAGTTGGCTTTTTTTATGTTTTTCAGGTCAGTGTATTTACAATCCCATACAACTCTAATATAGTAGTCATGAAGTCTGATCATACATCTTGGCACAAAACTATCAGCAGATAATATGTGCTTAATTCTACCGGAAGTACCCAAACTTATTCTGTGTACTAGCTCTTATAATTATATTCCAAGAATTTAATTTGTTGTTGTGGCGTGTCGCCTTATTTTTTTTTTTAAGTCTCCTTTTTTTCATTCTTGGGGGAAACAAACGAGAGGTTTCAATAAGACACAGTCTTCATTTGTGACTTATGCCAAAGCTCATTGTGGAGAGCAGAGTATGACAGATATATTGCAAATAATGTACAGTAAATTCAAAACTTAGAATATTTTGCAGACTTGAACAAGGCTATGAATAAACAATGCATTTTATACATGTACACAAGCACACGCACACACACACACACACACACACACACACACACACACACACACACACACACACACACACACACACACACACACACACTCTCTCTCTCTCTCTCTCTCTCACACACAGATATATATGGATGTGTTTATCTGTGGGGTTGAGCTTATAGGGAAATAATGGACTCTGCAAGGTCATTGTAAAGTCTAACACCACAAACGAGAGAGCCCTGGAAGCTCCATTGTTTTCCCTAAATTGCCTACCCTGGAGTCCATTACTATGCTAATTAAATTACCTTTGTGTTTTTTTATTGTATAGTTTTGTAATTATAAAAGTATGTTTTTGTTTGTATCATGGTGAAGTTTTCAGAAAAGACAGCTCTTTACCTTGTTTACGTACAGTGAATATTTTACATATTTCACACAGTGTGCTTTAAGAATTCACTAGATAATACAGACCTATAGCTATTTTGTCACCCCTGGCTAAAATTATGGAGAAGTGCATCCATTAACAACTCCTGAGCCATCTCATTCAGCACAATCTCCTGGCTAACTCGCAGCCTGGTTTCAAACCATTTCACAGCACAACCATGGCCCTCCTCTCCTTCTCCAATGTTATTAATCAAAACTGAAACAACAATAAGCTTTCTTCTGCCCTCTTTCTTGATCTCTCCAAAGCCTTTGACATGGTCAACCACTAACTACTCATACACACACTTAAAACTATTCCTCTAGATGTCCAGGCTATCCAGTGGTTCAAATCTTATCTGAGTGGTAGACAACAGGCTGTACTATGGCAGAACAAACTATCTTCCCTTGTACCTATCACCCTTGGGGTCCCTCAGGGCTCTATATTAGGACCCCTACTATTTTTTATCTTTATTAATGACCTGTACACAGTCATCCCAACAGCCACCTGCATTCAATATGTGGATGACTCCACTTTGATTTGGTCTGCCTCCTCCCCTTTAAGTCAGCAGACTATCCCAAAATGTTTTTAATACTGTCAAAAATTGGCTCTGTAATTGATGTCTCCTATTAAATCCTAACAAACCGAAGCTACTGCTTTTCTCCCCCACTTGTAAAGCCTCTGCACCAACCTTTACTATAAAATCTAACAATGGCACTGTCATTGTCCTAGATCCTTGTACCAAACTCTTAGGTGTAACAGTTGATAATAACCTCAAGTTTGATATGCATATTAATCAAACTAACAAAAAACTTGGTTCACTATACAAGATCAAACCTTTCCTCACTCCACTAGCTAGGACTGTAATTGCCCGTACACATCTACTTTCCACCCTCCTTTATGCATCCCCTCTCTTCACAAACTTGAGTAAGTCTGACCTTAATAAACTCTCTAGCTGCTTTAATCATATTGCTAGATTTGCCACTGGAGCAGCATACAGAACACACCACTGTCTGAACCTAAAGAATCTAGGGTGGCTAGAATTCCCTATCCAACTTCAGTACAATCAGCTAATAGTAGCACATAAAATTCTCTACCAACCTGAAAACACACCCATACTTACAAAAATGATCACCCCTTACAGCAACCTCAAGACCCTTAGCTCATCCAACAAATTACTTGTCCTAAACCCTCAAAGGCAACAACTCATCTGGAGACTCTCTATATGCCAACTCTATATGCCAACTCTGTTGGCAAAATATGGAACTCACTTCCTGCTAAGCTTACTTCAGAACCTGTTCTAACACAATTAAAAAAAAACTAAAACATTACTTTAAAAGGCAATGACTATGTACAGTTTTTCTCTATGTATGTATTTAGCTTTTCTCCCTGGGCCTCCGCTGAAAATGGACAAGTATCCAGTCGGACTATCCCAGTCAACAAATGTAAAATAAATGAATAAAATAAAATAAAATAATTGAATATGGATATCTGATTACAAATCTAAATGACTATGTGTGGCACTGCAATATTATCTGACTGGAGCTGTGACATTCTGCTTTGTATCATACGCACACACATTTGAATGTCATTGTGTGATAAATGGAGCTAAATTACTCACACTGTAGTTCTGTAACTGTAGTCCTGACACGTTGAGGGAGGAGGACTACAAGTGGAGCAATGATATTTTGAAAATGCTCTTTATAACAACAGAGAAGTAACATAACTAAAAAAAAGTTTTATTTACATGTTGCTTGGCAATGCTAGACCTGCTCAGTATTCTGTTTTGGAGCAAGTGTAAGATCCTGCTTATGAACATATCATCATCATATTCACCCCCCTCTTTTGTATTTTTACGTGGGCTGGGGTGTTGCATCAACTCATACAACCTCTCTTTTTTAAACCACTTAGTAATTAATTGACATTGTAGTACTTTTTTGAGTGGTGTTATAGTGATCCGCTTCAACCTACATTTTAAGACAGAGATATTGTATAATAATAAGTGATATTCTAAATTCCCTAAATTGTATTTCTCGGGGGGGAGGGGGGCTAACTGGAACTGTGACAATATTCATTGTGTCTTATTGCAAAACCAGTGGCTATAACTGAACACCAAAGCAATGCTTTTATTTTTATTTATGCATTATTTCACAACACTGAAACTGATGGTTAAACACGTTTATGTCAAATTTAAGTATCATGTTGTGAAACATATCTTATTTAACACTATTGACTTCAACATTATTAGAGAGGAAAGATTCCACTTTATATTACCTCTCAACCTCTTAGAGTAAAAAATCTGCGCAAAGCCTAAATGATGGGGGGACAAATAGGGACACATTTTAACTATTGCTCTTACAAGCTTAGAACGTTGATAGAATAATAGGTTTTGCATTAGCATGAATTTTCTGAAGGATGTGGAGTCTTAAAAACTCAAATATTTGTCATTATTTAATGACTTCAATCCTCAGCTATTTACCAGAAAGGTGCAGATTTTAGGAGGAACACACCAAAAATATGAGGCAAAAATCTGGACATTCTGCGAAAATCTGGACAGTTGAGAGGTATCCTTTATAAACAGTCTGAGTTTTCTGGTCTTTTAACTGAACTTTATGAATTATTTTCCACCTGTTGTTTTTACTCCGTGTCCAGTCTGGTTTTAGCTTTTACCAAAGCCATTTGCTAATCTGTCTTACGTAAGCAATAATGTCCTCAAGGTTGGAATTATAGGGAACTAAAGGGAAAACTGCAGTGTTGAAAAGATTGATAATGTTCATAAATTAGTACCAGGCTAACTGCCCTTATGGGCCATTCCAAACCTTGCCAATTATCCCATGTGACAGTCAAAGCTTGCACTTTGCGCCTATAAGGTGAACAACTTAACCATTATGCCAACCTCCCACCCTTGGAAGGACAGAGTATCCCGACTCCTAGAAGGTCCATTATTTCCCCATAATGCCCAAGATGGAGAGCATTATTATGCTTAGAAAATGGTTTCATTTGTGTTTTTTAGTGCGCATTTTCTGTAATTTTAAAGGACGTTTTTTTGTTTTTTTTTTAAGAAAAAAATATTTCCTTGTTTATTTATAGTGGAATATCTTGCATACTATTACAAATTCATCCATCCACAGCCCTTTTTTTCCCATTTCTGCACATGGGGTCAGGGTGTCACTTAAACAGTGAACATCATCAAGAGCCAAGGTAGAAATAGCTAGATAACAATACATAAATATGTGTATTTTACTGCTACTCTTCATAAGTGTGTGTGTGTGTGTGTGTGTGTGTGTGTGTGTGTGTGTGTGTGTGTGTGTGTGTGTGTGTGTGTGTGTCCAAATCATATAAAAGTGATAAATACATTAAATACATAGTAAGTGCAGCTATATGCATTCAGAGCATGTTCACTAGGTTGCATGGACTGACAGTTCAAAGATCATCCAGACCGGGCTTGTTCTACTGCATTCCTTGCAACAGTTCTTATACACCATTAATTTTAATATTGGTTGTATTTTGTATTGATACTTCCTTTGTTATAGCTGTGTAAATACCTTTTCTCTTTATCCCTTTATTTCACTTTGGTGTGTTTTCAGTAGAGTTTTCTAACTGCTAATTTATTGTCATAAAGTAACAGCACTAGTATGAACCAGGTACCTACTGTGCCTTCTTTCTGGTTGGGCTCCATCTGGTTGTGGTGCCTGTAAAAATACTGTCAGGGTTTGAAAGGAGACTGACTCCAAAAACATAGCTGTCTTTATTCTTACACACTAAAACTGAGATTAAAGCTGCAATCAGGTCAGAAGTAATGCCCAGTTTTGTTTTTGACTGGTGCTTTTTTAAACTGCATGAGCATTCTGCATTATTTGAGGATTTTACTTTCATACATTATAGTATGGTATGTATTCTATTTTTTGACAACATGAGAGGTGTATTGATCCACAGTGTGATGGAGTATTAAATTCAGCCAGAGTACTTACTCTAAAACTGTTACCTAAATCTGTTGTTGCTCCATCATACTTAGCCCTCGGACACAACATTATTGCTCTGCAATCTTGAAAATGAATTGCTTACCTGTTTCTGCACATTCCTACCTGTTATGCCTCCTTTCTTTTGGTGCCGAAAAGTTGGCTGATTTTCACCCCTCCCCCCATTCCCGAGTGAACCATTTTGTTTTCCACAGGAAGAGAGCAGTCCCATTATATCCCAAACCCAAAGTGAGAGCAGCTCTCTGTCTCATTTATTCCATGAGCTGAGTGGATCCTAATTGGTATTTTCATTTTGCACTGAGAGAGAATAGAGCAAGTTGATATATCATTATTGTGACTTGGGTGGCTCTTTCTGCTATTCTCTTCAGTGGTGGCCATTGACTTTGCTGTGTTGCATAACTCTGTGTTTGCTTAGCTTATATGTAGCACACGGCCACCATGACTCAGTTGGCTAATACTGCATTACACCAGTTTGCTGCCTTTGGTCAACAGTGAAGCAGGTCTATCCAACTCCCTCCCCATGGGTGGGTGAGCTGGCACTGACCATTCTCTTCCTTCCTCCACATCTGACCCTTCTCCTGCCTGGGCCATTGACTGAGCTTGATTTAACTACTGCATAGTCAGGGCTTTATCCACCTATGTCACAGGACCTGACCATTAGCAAACTAACTTTCCAACTGCTATCCTGCTGTGAAAAATAAAGTATAAATTAAATCATTCGCTTGTGATCTGCAAACACACATTGATAACCCCCCAACATTACAAAGAGCTTTGTTTCATAAGTCTGTATTTGAAAATAATTTTTCTTAAACTGCTTCAGCTAAATTAAACAAACTTTTTTTAGAAATAAGAAAAATGACAGTATTCCTAGAATTCTGGAGACAAAGTCACAAAGCCACAAAATCACAAAGCACCTTAAACACACACATATAGCTGCTCTTGGTTCATCAGTTAGGGCTAACTTGACCCAAATATTTGCCATTCATCCATTAATCTAGATAGTAATTTCACAATATTTTGGCAGAAAACTACTTACTTCATTCAATATTAGGTGTACAGTTTATCTTTACACACATTTCTTCTGCAAATATATTAAGCCTTCCCCATTTTCTGAACTATGTCCAATTGCTTGATTGATTGCATAATAAAAACCCACTCTGGCAGTGTTCCACAGCTAACCCTGTCACAGGAAGTCAGTTCTTCAGGCTTTTAGTGCTAAGAACCAAGAAGGACCAGAAGCAAGAATTACTTGAAACCAACCAATTTGCAGCCAAAAAACAACACAAATAATTAAAACCAATAACACTACAAGGTCAGATATGATTGAGCTATATGTAAATATATATATGTGTTAGAGCAAGAAATCTGGACAAAGCCATACATATCCCAAGAAAACCCCTGACCTGACTGGCACGCTGAACTTCTACAATGCAAATAGACAACTTTGGTCCTCCAGCAAAGCCTTAATCGAAACCATCGCATGTGAAAACAACTCCGTGGAATCACTATTTGCCCATGAAATAGCAAAAATATGGAACAACCTTCCCACAACCTCAGACTACAAAACTCCACACCCTCCTTCAAAAGCCTACTTAAAACATACCTCTTCACCAACCATCATTTCAACTGTAATTGTCCCCCTGAAGCTTCATCATCCACACACTATTCCTACACCACATCTGTCCTGGACAACACAAACAACACAATCTAACTATACCTATCCATGTGTGAGCAATAACCTATGAATGAGTGTATGTACATGTGTGTACACACACACACACACACACACACATATATATATATATATATATATATATATATATATATATATGCTCTTACATGTATATATGCTCTTACATGTATATTTGCTTGAATGTATATATGGAAACTTAAACATTTATGTACTCTTATTCTGTGCTGAAAACAACACTTGTCCAGTCAGACTATTCTGGCAAACAAATGTTAAATAAATAAATAATAAATAAATAAATGAAAGTGGGACAAAGGCCCAAAATAGGGACATTTTTTAAATATTGCCCTTACAAATTTAGGAACTTGATAGAATAAAAGCTTTTGCATTAGCATGGATTTTCTGAAGGGTATGAAATCCAAAACTCAAATGTCTGCCATTATTTTCTAACTTCAGTCATTAATGATTTGCCACTAATTTGCCAGAAAACTACAATTTTATGAAAAACAGACCAAAAATATGAGGGAAAAATCTGGACATTCTGCAAAAATCTGTACAGTTGAGGTATGAAAAGTATAAAAATACAAAAAATTGACTATAAAATAAAATATAAAATATGAAAAGTATGGTATAAAAGTACACTCCACACTGGCTACTTTGGAGCTCTGTGTCCCTGTTCCAAGTAGCTGACACACACAAACTTGGATATTTGATTTTCACATACACACACACACACACACACACACACACACACACACACACACACACACACACACACACACACACATTTGGGAAAGGCTGGCACAGATTTACCAGCTGTGCCCTCTCTGCTCAGACTGTAAGATAATTATGCTGCCATCATTCAGCTACTCAAAGTCTGCTACAAGGGTACCCAATTATACTGAGTAAAATTAATACTAATACAGATGGTAGAGTCTGACAAGTGCAGCAAGACTTTTAGGAGCCGCCACAGTATCACTAAAATAAGCATAAGTACTCTTAAGAAAAGTATTCTGTAAAAGACCAGCCACAATAAAAGGTATTTAACAATTTAACAATTTAATAATAAATAATAAAGTAGAAAATATGAGAATATTGAATGTCTAGTTACAATAAACACGAGTTTCAATCACAGGAGATATAAAAAAACAACACAGTTGGACAGATTCACATAGATACAGAAAAGCAATACTTAACTTGTCTCACTATATTTTTCTGACTGGCTAAAAAAATACTGTTCCCTGGTTACTTAGATGATGAGTGCTGAGTTGCTTACTACAGCAAGACAAGATGAGGTGTGAGGTTGTGTGGGATATCTGTGAAAGATCTTTCCTTTCATGTTCCAGAAAACAAAGTGCTGCTTTGAGAGTTCCATCATATCTGTCACTAACATCTGAAAAAATCTTTTCGGTGGTTATAGAATGACATCACATCTGTTCACTTGACTCTGGTACAATACATACCACTCAGAGCTTTGCTAAGATCTGTTGCAGCATCTGAAAGCTATAAAACAATTTCAAAAATGTCTACCCTTTCAGGGTAGCAATTAGTTCATCCCTAAGGACAATACAGTAAGATTCATAGTCCTGATTTTCCCAGAGATTTTTGTCTCTGGCTGCAATCAGACCTGTAAGATAAAATATTTATGGCCTAAACCAACCCATGTAATTTTCAACCTATTTTTGTTTAATTAGCTGGACTAAGATTAACCTCTTCTCTTCCAGAATTCTCTGTTAAAACATATAGTTAAAATATTACTGTCTGATCTACATGTATATCTCTTCTCTGTCCAGCAGGACCTACTGTTGCTGCATTTTTTTAACACAAGCAACTTTACACATACTTTTTTAACACAAGCATCTGGACAAATCAGTGCGATAGTCAAATGACATAAAATTCGTTACAAAACTCCAGCTAGTTACGCTGGCATATGTTACACATGTACTGCCGTACTCTCCCTGGCACAAATGGCACTATCTCATATCATTACAGTAGGTATTTTTGCCTCCTTCGATACCTGCTGCACATCCTCATGGAATAAGTGGCAAAAGGTATCAAGATAGAATCATCCAGGATGTCAGTTGCAATTGCTCTCAGTTGGGGTGCACCAGTCCTCCTGAAACTGTATGAGCAGATCCAGAGTGTGAGGAAACTGGTGGTAGTTGCCTTTAGCCAGTTACATTAAAAGGGAGAAACTGGGCCAAAATGGGGGTACAAAAATGATCTTTGAAAATACTTTCTGAATTTTTAGAAGTACCATGATAAAGGAACATTCCTGTCCAAGGGAAGACAAACTATATTGTTCTCCAAGCATGACTGCAAGGATGTCTTAAACAGAATTTTCCCAGCTGTCTGTTTTGAAAGGAGAAGAACAGATCTGTGTAGGGTGTTTCCCACATCTGGACCAAATCCTGGAAGACCTGTCTCTTGAGTTTCTACTCATAAAGGTCCTTCTAAGATCTACTTAGTAGTCTGCCACATCTGACGAGATATATGAGGCATGAAACATTAGATCATGTTGTATGGCTAGCTCCCAGGCCATCATTGCCAACTGGCAAAGAGGGTTTGACCTTGTACTGTTTGATTATTTAGGTACCATATGACTGTGATGTCTGTGACAACTAAAAGAGAACTTGTAGACCACAAGTGGTGAAAGCCTTTTAAGGCCTGAATCACTGCTAACATTTCTTTGACATTTATGTGCTTTATATCATCTGAAGGAACCCACTTGCCTTGCACTTGAACTCCCTTTGACACTGCTCCCCATGCAAAATCTGGCAAGTCAGTCTCTACTGATTGAAATGGGGTCTGTAGGGAAAAAGCCTGGATTGAGAGACATCTGATCCCTCCACCGCTGTAACTCTTATTTCACAAATTCTAGCACTAGTACCTGGAACTCTAAGAGATGCAGGTGCTGGGACCAACAATGTTTTAAGTACCACTGAATCTTTTTCATATGGAGTCTGGCCAGTGGTATCATGAGGATCATTGATGCCATGAGACATAGAATTTTGAGAAACTGTCTTATGGAGGCAACCTCTTGATAAGTCAGGACTTTGTCTTCTGGTAGAAAGGCCATTCTATTTTCTGTGTTCATCATACACCCCTGAAGACAATTCTTTGAGAGGGTGTGAGACGGGACCTCTGTAGGTTCATCTTGAAGCCCAGGTAAGCTAAAATTGTCAACACATTGTTTTATTATTCTAAACACCCGGAAACAAACTCTGCATAAATCAGCAAGTTGTCTAAATAAGGCAGTATGTGGATGCCCTTGGTCCTGCAGTAAGCAACCACTGGTGCCAGGCACTTCAGGAGTACTTGAGGCACAGTACATAGCCCAAAGGATACTTTCAGAAAGGTATTTAAGTAAGACAAAATTAACACTGGTCTCCACAATAGTTCATTTTTGGGTACCAAAAAGATCTAGAGTGAAGTCCTTTTTTTTCTTTTTGTGATGCAGGAACTGGTTCTAAAACCCCAGTTTTCAACATGTGAAGGGATACTGGAGAGACTTGATGTGTCTGGGTTGGCAGGTGAAAGGGGATTTACATTTGCATAGGAGGATTTTTCATCCATTGCCAAGAGTATCCTCTCTAAATTATTTTCAGCACGTATTTGTCAGAGACTGATTGTGGCCAGGTTGCAGGATTGAGCAAAAGTCTGAGGGAAGGGGAAAGGAGAGAAAAGAAAGGACGAATGGACAAGATGCCTGACTCTTGCTGAAATCACTATGTACCAGGGGATTGATTCTTTTTGAGACAGGAACCACTTTTATTTGGTTTGGAAGTATTATCCTCCTGCCATTACTTCTTGGTACCCTGACTCTTATTAGGCTGGGAATTTTGTTTGTTCTTTCCTCAGATGTTGAGAGCCTTTTTAAGGGAGATCCTGGGAATATACACACATTCTAGATATCCTATGCATCAATTTACCTCTGTCATCCCATTGTTTAAGAATCTGGGTAGCATCAGGACCAAACACAAATACAGAACTTAAAGGTGCATTTAAAATCTCATTTTTAAATCCTCAGAAAAATTCAGGTTATGTAACTAAGCAGGCCTTGTCTATACAACAGAAGTGTCTACACCTCCCAAGACACTTCTCAAAGCATGTTTTGAAACCTGTCATACTAGAAACAGTCTCATTCATATAACATTTATGTTCAGCAGGCAAAATGCAACAGTCATCGAAACTGCAAGCATATTGCAGAATAAACCTCCACATAAAACCTAGATAATTTAGAATTCTAAAGATTAAATAACTAGGCTGAGCCAACTTTTTCCCCTGAGAGATTCTAACTTTTTGCCAATATTATCTGGGAGTGTAGGATTAGAAGAAGCCAATGACCTCTTGTTAAAGTTGGGAGCTGGAAAAACTGAAGCTGGGTTAAATAAATGAAGAAAAAAGTGAAAAAATGCAATATTTTCCTGTCAGAACTATGGAATTAAACAGATCAATAACAAAAACATATGGCAGTCCCTAGTGTACAACTCATACAACAGAACTTCTGCTTCCCAGTTTAAGTATATATTTATATATATATATATATATATATATATATATATATATATATATATATATATATGTATGTGTGTGTGTGTGTGTGTGTGTGTGTGTTTAAATATGGGTGGACTGAATTTGCTTTGGTTGACATCTGTTTAGCCAAAAAAATGTGATGAACTAAACAGTTGATCAACAGGTTTGCAAGATCACACACAGAGAAATATGCCCGTTCCCTGAGATTGTGTGATATCAGAGTTAATTGTTGATCAGCACGAGTAGTTGTGTGTCATAGGTTCATAGGTTGGTACTAGGCTATCGGCCCTAGGGCCTATACAAGCCTAGCCATAACAATTCCCTGGTTATTTCTTCCCACCCTATTTACTTCCCTGGACCCCTGTCTAGCAGGGTGACTGGCGTGATCCCCGGGGTGAATTTCCTTTCTCCCATCCAATCATCAAGGTTCCTTTTGAAGAGGGCCAAAGAGGCGCTCTGCTTGACATGTGTGGACAGTCTATTCCAGAGTCTGGGGAGTCTCTGGGTCAGGAACCTATCCCTCCAGCATGTTTTGTTTATTGTGATGACAAGATTTTCAGTCGGTCTTTCAGTGTTGGCTTTGTAAACTGTGGGATTTGGGTGTTTGCAGTGCATCTATATATATATATATATATATATATATATATATATATATATATATATATATACGTGAGTGTTTGTGTGTCTGTGTGTGTTTATATAAATATTTGTTTTGTTTTTAATAAAACAAAAAGATAAAATATATATAATAATAATTATAAAACTCCTATACAGTAAATTGAAAAATACTCTGAATGTTTAGTGAGCTCATGTTTTATATATTATGATGTGTAACAAATGATATCTCTTGCCATTTTCCTTGGTACCTGAATAATTACTGGAAAAAAGGTCTATGTCAGCTTATTAAAATCCAATGTACTGAAAAGGATAATCCTGAAATGCCAAAATGCTAAAATGTTAAAATGTTGAAATCAAAATACTGTCACTCCTACATGTGTATATAGCTGGTCTCCCTGGCCCCTCCCCATAGGGACCCATGTTAGTGCTTCTTTCCGAGTTTCAGTAGTAAGGGAGTGAAATTGTTTGTTATCTTGTTCTGTACTAGCACAGTGTATAAATGTAGAACATGTATACTGTTAGTAGGTATTTTGATTTCAGCATTGCAAAGTTTCAACATTTTGACATTCAGGATTCTGCATTCAGTGTTATGATTTTCAGTATATCACTATTCAGACAAACACATGAAGGCATAAATTATATAATTATTTATATTCAAATAAATTTAATTATTTATACAAACCATGCACTATGCATAAAATACAGTACATCTTTTATTTATATTTATTGACTGATATGTTCTCTCCTACTAGATATACTTTTTCATAGGAAACCTGAGAAGAAAACCTCCAAGATGTCTGTACATTTTTACAATCAAGAGAAAATGTTACATTATATATCAAGAGAAAATGTTACATTATATATATATATATATATATATATATATATATATATATATATATATATATATATCTTACTCAAAAATTACTGTTATGAGAATGACATTGTACAATAAAATGGCTTCTCTGAAGCCTAAACAGACTAATACAATCAAGATGTTATTTGAAATTAAGTATATTTAGCAAGTTTCCAGCATAAAATTCAAATAGTACTGCTTCAGCTGTTGTCACTTTGTGACAGATTAAGATGATATTTTACAAATAGTGTGATTAAGAAACACAACACTTAAGAATACATATCTGATTCTTACCAAGGTAAATGTAGAACATTCTCAGCACATTACACATACAGATCCTTTATCACCATAGCCGTCAGCCTTAAACATTTAAACCGTAGTAGTTCTCCTCAGTATACAAGTGGAAAACCACAATCGCTGAGACACGCAAATACAGACACACCCACGCACACACACACACACACACGCACACACACACACACACACACACACACACACACACACACACACACACTCACTCACACTCACTCTACCCCTACCTCCTACCCACACCTGCACACAATCATGTACTTCCACATATAAAGAAGATATGCTAAATGGACACCTTAAAATACAATTCTAAAGACCTGCTTCTTCATAGTGGATGCTCCCCCTGTACCCTGAATGTTTCAGTGTGAGGCTGAGCTACTTCATCCTCCCGTGTATTTTTTCTGCCAGCAATGTATCATTGCCAGAGGACAAAAGGAAAGAAAAGACTCATAGTTGCAGCTTTCTCTGTTGACAGTAACACCTAAGGGCCTTACAAAATATCCATTACCACAACCTTGTGTACTAATCCTTAAGGTACTAACAGTATCACTAACAAAACAGTCTTCCATTATATGTGCATTCTTCTATTTTACAGTTTCTGGTTTTCATAGTTGTGGTGACAGATGAGCGACATTCCCAAATGTGGCATTTGAAACAATACTGATACTGCATTAGAGACTCGCCTTGTCCATGGTTATCATATAACGTCCAGCACTAGTTGTCTACCTAAGAAACCACTTGCCCCATGCTTTGCTTTTCAGCAAGACAGTACTAAATGAATGAAATATTTGTATTTGATATTCACTTAGAGGATCCATAACGTAAGTCTGAGATTAACAAATAGCTTGCCTCCATTATTTAGTTTTGGAGAAGGGGAGACACTGGGCTGAGAGCTAAGAGAAGAGCACAGTGTTCTACTAAACTGAGTAAATGGAAAGAAGTGCTCCAGTTTGTTCGACACTTTAAGAAGTATGAGTTGCCAAGAAGAAGTCAAGCAGGTGTATCTCAATGGCACAGGTAAACAGTTGGAACTCGAAAGCAACAGTGGTGCGTATCGCAGAGGTACAGCTGCATGAGCTGTATGACTTTGAAGAAGAAGCTGCACTTTTTTAGGACATATTCTTTCAAAGTAGTGACTACCGTTTCACTAAAATAACCTTTACATAGGTATTTGTACAACAGACTTTAGTAATGTCTAAATTTTGGCGTGAATTGCATCAAGATGATAATAAAAGCTGAAAACTTGTTAGTCTAGGGACATAAGTATTGGACTGTAGTACAGTTTCTGTATGAGTATTAGCCACAGGACTTTTGATATGTCAGTTGTGTGGTGTATTCCTGAGCTGGTCATGTGTTCCTCTCATTGGAGTTTGACATTTGTTTGTATGATTGATGTGCTTTTTTTCTGAAAAAATGAACTGGTTACCTGAGCCACATCAGTGTTTACTTGGCATGTAGCGAATGGAGGGCTTTAGGTGACCTTAAAAAAGCCCTGCCATCTGTGTACATAACCATATTCAGACATGCAGGCAAAGAGAGAGCGAGATGACGTACGTAGAAAAAAGGAAGCACCCCACTGTGTAGACCTAATGACGTACGTAGAAAAAAGGAAGCACCCCACTGTGTACACCTAATGACGTACGTAGAAAAAAGGAAGCACCCCACTGTGTAGACCTAATGACGTACGTAGAAAAAAGGAAGCACCCCACTGTGTACACCTAATGACGTACTTAGAAAAAAGGAAGTACCCCACTGTGTAGACCTAATGACGTACGTAGAAAAAGGGAAGCACCCCACTGTGTAGACGTAATGACGTACGTAGAAAAAAAGGAAGTACCCCACTGTGTAGACCTAATGACGCACGTAGAAAAAAGGAAGTACCCCACTGTGTAGACCTAATGACGTACATAGAAAAAAGGAAGTACCCCACTGTGTAGACCTAATGACGTACGTAGAAAAAAGGAAGTACCCCACTGTGTACACCTAATGACGTACGTAGAAAAAAGGAAGCACCCCACTGTGTAGACCTAATAACGTACGTAGAAAAAAGGAAGTACCCCACTGTGTACACCTAATGACGTACGTAGAAAAAAGGAAGCACCCCACTGTGTAGACCTAATGACGTACGTAGAAAAAAGGAAGTACCCCACTGTGTAGACCTAATGACATACATAGAAAAAAGGAAGTACCCCACTGTGTAGACCTAATGACGTACGTAGAAAAAAGGAAGTACCCCACTGTGTAGACCTAATGACATACGTAGAAAAAAGGAAGCACCCCACTGTGTAGACCTAATGACTCCAGGGTCAACTGGGTCAGACTTCTGAGGGATACTAAGTGTTCAGCTGTGACACATGAAAGACCTTGAGAGAGGCAGGCTTTGTAAATTCTGCACGACAGCTCAATTTAAAAATTTTCTGAAATACATCAAGTACATCAAGGGCAGCTGGGGACATGTATGCTCCTGGAGTCAGTCAGCACAACTTATTTTCTGCATTATGTTAAAAAAAATACCAGACATTATTGACAAAGTGTTCACAATCTTGGTCACCCATTGTCAAACTAACAGTAGTCAAGATTCTCAAGTATCATGTCTTTCTGTGTGGAAAGTTTTTTGTTTATTTTTGTTTTAACTGAAGACTAATTGCTGGTGGGCTTTATTCAAGTTGTTAGTTATAGTTTATCCTATGCCAGATGAACTGACAATCAATCATGTAGCACTCAGTGATGACTTTTATTCTGCAGGGTACTAAAAATGGTGGATCTGTCAAATACAAAACCTCAGAGTCAATATGCTGAAAATCAAATAAACATGTAATGTCACAAACATGAATTCAGATGTAAACATGAGCAGTGGACATCTGTTATGGAAGATAAATTTGATTGTAGGTTGGTAGTCAGTTTAACTTGTAAGTAAGAAAACGGTCTAGGCACATTGGAAACGGCTCACAAATAATTTATTATAAAAAAACTCCACACACAAGTGCTTTCACCCTGACACAACGCAGGGCTTTTTCAAGTGAATGAAAACAAAATACAAAATCATCAATTTAAATACCCTTGTTCCTCAAAAAACGCGCCAAAATGTTTTAAGGGTATATACCCTCCCCTTATTTAAAACATCAACAGAAGCAGCTGTGTACATTTTCTTCATGAAATAACAACTTCTATGGACCACATAGGTTAAAATATCGCACATTTCCTAAAAATATTAATAAGATGTTAATGAACCAAGGTAACTATAAAAATAGAAATAAAAATAAAAAAAAACCTATTCAACTACATTAATGAATATATAGTTACAATTTCCTTGCTTTTTAACCAGATAAGGTTTAATAGAGATGTGGTCATTTAAACTTAGGGGGTTAGTTGCATTCAACTTTATTTGCCAATAGGTCTCCCTACAGCACAGCCAGTTCTCCCAATCACCCCCCCCCCAGGGTCCATTGAAACCTGTTCCAAAATTCCAAAAAGAAACCCAGTGTGACTGGGTTCCACATGGAGGTGCCTGTAAAGGGCATTCTTCAAACTTTTTCTCCTAATATTATAGGTGTGTTCGTATATACGTTTACTTAATGTTCTTTCAGATTTCCCAACATAGAAACTGGAACAGTTTCTACACAGGGCCAGGTAAACTATACCCCTAGTCATACAATTACCCTTCTTAAAGTATACAACACTTTTCATATCGTTATTCAACATTACTCATTCCTTATCAATGATGTACTTACAATAACAACATCTTCCACATCTTCTAGTTCCTATACCTCCCTGATGCCTAACATCATTCTTATTCTTCTCAAAAAGTTTTTTTTTTAATTAGTCCCTGTTTTAAAGGCAAAATAAGGTGTCTCACCTATTTTGTGCACAATATCCTGATAAATTTTTAACATTTTCCTGTTTTTTCTCAATCAAACCCTTGATTTCTTGTGAAACATTACTGTATTGAATCACCAGTGCCCTTCCAAAATGTTGTTCATTGTCATCCTGGTGACAAGAGGGGTTTTGTTGAGTGTCTCCTAGTAAGGGAATGTACTTGATACCCCATCCCTCAATAACTTCCATGGCCACCCCTTCTATTAAACTGTTTGGGTACCCTCTGGTGCTAAATAGCCTGGACATCAATTCTATTTCATACAAAAAATCATTCCTCTCTGAGGTCATTCTGGCGGCCCTAGCCATCTGACCTTTTACTATACTCCTCTTCTGCTTCCAGGGGTGCGCACGCGGTTTCAAGTGGACCCTGGGGGGGGGGTGATTGGGAGAACTGGCTGTGCTGTATGGAGACCTATTGGCAAATAAAGCTGAATGCAACTAACCCCCAGGTCTAAATGACCACATTTCTATTAAACCTTATCTGGTTAGAAAAGCAAGGAAACTGTAATTATATATTCATCAATGTAGTTGAATAGTTTTTTTTTAATTTTTATTTCTATTTTTATTGTTACCTTGGTTCATTAACATCTTATTAATATTTTTTATTTCATATCAGTCAGAGAAGGAAATGTGCAATATTTTAACCTATGTGGTCCATAGAAGTTGTTATTTCATGAGGAAAATGTACACAGTTGTTCTGTTTATGTTTTAAATAAGGGCAGGGTATATACCTTTAAAACATTTTGGCGCCTTTTTGGAGAACAAGTGTATTTAAATGGATGATTTTGTATTTTGTTTATATTCACTTTAAAAAGCCCTACATTGTGTCAGGGTGAAAGCACTTGTGTGTGGAGTTTTTTTATAATAAATTACTTGTGAGCCATTTCAGCAGTAGTGTTGTCGCCTCACAGCAAGACGTTGTCCCGTTTGATTCTCAGCTAGAGCGTCTGCTGTGTGGAGGCATGCGTGAATGAGCGTGCCTTCATTGAAGGTTGTGCATCAGGGCTGGTAACTCGGCATGTAAAAATCCACTACCAAACATTAGCAGACCGGAGTTCCACTGTGGCGACCCCTAACCGGGATAAGCCGACAGACACAACAACAGCAATTTGTGAGCCGTTTCCAGTGTGCCTAGACCATTTTCTTATATACAAGTTATTGGTATTTTATGGTTTCCCTTCAGTTTTTGTTTTTAGTATTTATGCAGTTTAAATAAACTACCATTAAATATGTTCAGAAAGGTTTATTATTTCATACATACAGGATGAAAAAATGCCCTCTTTACAGGCTGAGTAAGGACAAAGGAACTGTTGGAAGTGAGTTAATGGCAGAATGCTTCCTAAAAGGTGTCTTATTGCTGGCTAGTAATCATGTGACATGTTTCAACAGATGAAATATCTCAAGGCATATTTGCTTGTGACAGGTTTAATTAAAAATGGGAATTCTGTCATCAGTGCCAAAAAAGGTAGACAGAAATTTCAAACAGAAAGTGAAACATTCCTATTAAGTAAAACAGTTAAAGCAATTAATATTCCCTGAAAGTGGCTTCTCCCTTGGGAAGTAAGTTCATACCCTAAAAAAGAAGAGCATGTCTTGTAATGATCAATTGATCCTGCCTGTAAATACTCAAATGTCAGTCAGACTTAACAGCACATTCATTAACTCTCTGCCTTGGTGTTCTTCTTTGTAAAGCAATTTAATTATCCTCTTTGAGAGCTTAGTAGGCTTGTTTTTAGGGAATGACATATATCTGTTAATACAGATGGTCAAACTGAACCATCAAGATTAATTAATTGATGATGGTCACAGAGGACAAAAAAGGCTCATAAGAGTGTGAATTGGTACATCTTTTCCCAGCTGTAACCTTTGAACATCCGGTCACCTTTATCATATATTTTAGTAATGTGAGGTTTATGGCCCAGTATTTTGAGTGGGGATCTGTGGTAGTGAAGAAGTATAGGTAACCTGTGAAAGTGATGTTCTGTTTTTTATTTTCCTTATGTAGTAGTGTCACCTTAGTTTTACGTAATCCTACTTTTGAATCACTTACTTAGCTACAGCAGGTAGAATGCAAAATAATATACCTGAAGGTACAAGTTCTAATTCCAGTACCAGTGCTGTGACTCAGTGAATGACAGAGGTCACTTTAATGAAAGCTGAAGAATTCACAACAGCTCCCTCCCACAAAACATGACAATGAATTATACTCATTTCTTCTGCACCTTAAAAGAGAGTAACACCCCCTATCTCCTCTAGTCTCTAAATCATATTGGAATGCAAATTTACTGTGCAAATCCACATTCTGTTGCCTGCCCAATGACTTTAATGTGGTAGAGTCTATGTAGCATGTTATTTATGTGGAGCCTGGAGCTTGACATGTGAAATATTTTGGTACTGTAAGATTATGGAATACGTTTTACAGTGCATGGCAGAAACAGTCATCGCAAAGTTGAGTTTCCTAATCTTACAGTACAAGATATTTTTGTAACATATGATACAGATCTCCACAACTGTATCTATCTCTTTCACTGACCGATTAAGGCTGCAGTATGGGGCCAGTCTCCCTTTTTACTCCTGCCATCTAGCCTCATTAGACCATCCTCACTTCAACTTCTGTATATTTGCATCTGAGGCATCGGATTGAACATCAGGCTTGTTTCCTTCAGCCTGTTCTACACACAGTCAAGCCAATTAGTCAGTAAGCCACAAGGAGCAGGAAGCCAACAATTTTAAACATAATTTAAGTGGTTTAGGTCAGTGGGCAGCACCACAGGAAAAATACATATGGTCATTCAGTTGTTCCTGTCATTCATGGTGACAGCAGTAGCAGGAGTTGGGGACTGTCTCCGTAGACCCAGGAGGCTTTTGAGAGGATGTTCAACATCTGTAGCAGAAGAAACTGTCCAGAAAACAGCAAAAGCAGCAGGAATTCTTAGACTTGTCACCAACATATCAATCTTACTAAGCCACTGAGAAGGACTACACACCTTGAGGTGGTAGAAAGCACTGTATTCAGACTGAAGCTCACTTTTGGGATGACTGGAACCCTTGCAGATAAATATATATATATATATATATATATATATATATGTATGTGTATATATATATATATATATATATATATATATATATATGTGTATGTATATATATATATATATATATATATTTCTTTTTTTTTTTTTTTTTGGCCCACAGCCAGATATTGTTTTTCAACATTATTTAATAATATATACTGCATACAGCCATAATCTATTCATGCCATTTTTGGCTTGATATGTTGACATGTATTTCTGCCACTTTCCTGTTGATTGCTCGTTGATATAGTCTTAGAGAAAGTTGAAATATGTTACTATAGTCATTTTGTTTCTTTCACTTTCCTCACAATCTAACATCAAAGGGACAAACACAGACAGAGGGCCATATTTCTGGAAAGGTTGGGAGACATGTTAGCTGTGCAAGTGCAGGGTAATTACATAGGTTCATAGGTAGGTACTAGGCTATTGGCCGAAGGGCCTATGTAAGCCTAGCCAGCAAGGTTAGCTTACGCCACCCAAGAAAGTTATTTTCCTGTGCCACTGTCCAGCAGAGACACAGAAGTGATCCCCGGTGTGTATTTCCTATTTCCCATTCACTCATCAAGATTTTTCTTGAAGACTGCTAATGAAGAACTTTGCTTGACATAGATGGGTAACTTGTTCCACAGTATAGGAAGTCTCTGGGACAGGAATCTATCCCTCCAGCGTGTCCTGTTTATTGTGGTGACAAGGTTTAGGTCCCTAGAGCGTGTAGCTCAGAGGTATTGGGATTTCTTTAGGTGCAGCATATCCAACAGCTCTGGGTTTGACATAGCTTTATATGTTAGGCAGAGATCACCTTGGAGTAGGCGATATGCTACGGAGTAAAGCTGGAGTTTTTTGAGGTGGTCAGTGTAGGGCATTTGTTTGAGGCTGGTAATCCTCTTTGTGAGGTACTTCTGTGGCCTTTCCAGCTGCTGCAGATTTCTTGTGAGGTACATTCCAAAAGGGGCATTGTACTCCATAATGGGTCTAATGAGTGATGAGTAGAGGGGAAAAATGACCTCTTTTTTCCTGGATGAGAACCCTTTTATGATGAGGTGTGCCACGTAGAAGGACTTCCTGACTACTGTGGCGATGTGACTATCAAAGGAGAGACTACTGTCCACCTGGGTCCCAAGGTCTCATATCACGCATTGTGTTAAGTAGATTGCTGCCTGTATGGTAGTTCATGGGAACAGAGGTTTTACCAAAGGAGATGACAATCCATTTTTTGGCATTGAGCTTGAGGCCGTGCCTCTGACACCAGGCATCTATCTCAGTGAGGTCCTTCTGTATGATGTCCACATCATTTGGGGACTCTCCTATGGCTCCTAGTTTGCAGTCATCTGCGAACTTCATTAGCCAGAGGCCTTCTGTGTTAGCCTGTACTTCAGAGAAGTAGATACCAAACAGGAGAGGTCCCAGGACTAATTCCTGTGGTACTCCACTTGTCACTGGTTTAAAGTCACATTTGGAGTCTGCAACTTTTACAGTGTGGGTTCTGTCAATGAGCCATTTGGCAACCCATCTTGTGATGTAGGAATTTATACCTAGTTTAGTGAGTTTAGCTATAATTCTAGAATGGGGGATGGTGTCGAAAGCCTTGGCGAGGTCAAGATAGGCTGTGTGAACCACCTTACCCTCATCTACGGCTCTGGTGACTGCCTCAAAGAAGTCGATCAGGTTCAGAAGCCATGATCTGCCTTTCACAAACCCGAACTGGGTGGGGTCCAGAGTTTGGAGGTTGCCAATGTCTTTGTTTATGAGTTCCATGATGATACGTTCCATGGCCTTGCAGACAAGGCTCATCAGGCTAATAGGGTGATAGTTCCAGGATCAGTGGTGGCTCCCCCTTTGTGGAGTGGGATAACGGTTGCTGTGCTCCATTCAGTGGGCAAAAAGCCTGATGTGAGACTATGATTGAACATGGTGCTTAGGTGGGGAGCCAGTCCGTTCTGAATTTCATGTAAAACGCAGCCTAGGATGTTGTCAAATCCCATGGATGCTGTGTTTTTGGTTTTAGAGAGTGCAGCGTTTAACTGCATATATGTGATTACAGGGACTTTGCATTCTTCCTGCATAGATATGGGCCCTTTAGGGGGTGACAGTGGGGTAAAGTTAGCACTGAACCTATCTGCCATGATGTTGGCAATATCAGTTGGTTCTGTAATTTTAGTGCCGTTGTGCTGTAACTCAGAGCAGATCTGTGTGTTACCATTGAGATTCCTGATATAGCTATAGAATGTTTTGTGGTTGCCCTTAGAATCAGTGGCAATTTTGTTTTCGTAGCTAGCTTTGGAGGATCTTATAAGGGATCTCAGCTTCTTACTGAGGTTGACCAGGGAGCACCTCCACTCATGCGATTTTACTCTCTTTTGCAACAGTTTCTTCCTTCTGTTGTAGAGTTTGTTTATGGCAGGGAACCACCAGATTGGCTTCCTTTTTTGGATAATAGTGTCTTGGTTCTGTCTGGGATAGCACGATCCATCCACTCGTGTAAGTGCTTATAGAGTGCATTTGTGTAGTATTCAGCAGTCGTAACTATATTGTCCATCTACATGGGTGTCATGAAGTTCACCACTTCTGCCTGAAGAAGCATGAAGTTGGCTTTGGAGAATTTTTTTACCATGGTTTCCTTAATGGTGGGTGGGGGCGGGATGTGGATATTTAGGGTGATTAGCTTATGGTTAGATCTGACCAACGAGGAGTTGACTTCAGGTGTGGAACACCAGTCACTCATGTTGGTAATGACTGCATCTAGGATATTGTTGCCCCATTGCGGTTGTGGATAAGTTGATCCAGGGCATTGGGAATTTATGAATTCCAGAAAGCTTTGAGCGAAGGAGTTGGTACATGAGTAGTTTTCCCAGTTAATGGTGGGTTAGTTGAAATCACCCATTATTAGGGTGTTTGGTTGAACCCTAATATTTTCCAGTATATCAAGAAAAGAGGAGTGGAAATTCTGGGGCATGATGGGGGATCTTTAACAAGCTACATTTAGATTGCAGTTTTTCCCAGAGTTAGTTGCACTTGGATAACCTCGGATGCATTATATTACGCAACTAGCCTGGAGGTGCGGATTTCCTTAATGAATATGGACACACATTCGCCTTGGGTGTTCTGGTCCAGGTTAGATGGCTGAAAAGTGTGGTATGAGTTATAGCCTGATAATGCAGGGGTGGTCTCTAGAGCCTTGAGCCAAGTCTCAGTCACTGCACAGATATCGATGTTCTCCATTTTAAGGAGTGCCTCGAGTGAGTGTATTTTGAGATTTAGACTTCTAGCATTGAGTAGCACTACCCTCAGTTTTTACTTACCTGTTCTGTTACAGTGGTGAATTTGTCATTTGAACCTTGCCTAAAAAAGGCACTATAGGGGTGGCAAGAGCCTTAGCCAGTATCTGGAATCCCAGGGGTGACAGGTGCAGGCTATCTCTGGCAAAGCATTGTGGTCTGTCTACCATGTCGTCCCAGGCAGACAGATGTTGGATCCCCTTAGAATGACACCAGAAGCTTAGCCAGTTATTGAAGTCAATCATTTTGTCCTTGTACTGCGGTATCATTCTGGGCGATGGCAGGATGCTGCTCAAGGCTAGGGTCACAACCTGGGTTACAAGATTGGAGAGCTTTTCCATGTCTCTTTTCATGTAGTCCAGGGAGGTATGTTTCAGGTTGTTCACACCAACATGGACAGTGACAGAGTCATATTTGTACTTGTTGTGGAGTAACCTGAGTGTGTGGGTTATTTGGCGGATCCTGACTATAGAGTCACCTATGACTAGTTTGTTGGGTACGTTGGTTTGCCTTATGGGCTGTGGTTTTTTGGCACACTGAGTCTGTGGGTTATGTGTCATTTGGGTTGTGTTGGGTGGTGGAGGTTGCTTGCGTTTCTGCTTTTGAGGTCTCTGTTGCTTGAGCAGATTGTTATTGAGAACCTCTATGAATGTTTTTGTGTTTCTATGTGTGGATTTTGGTGTTGTAGGTTTAGTGGGATTATGTGATGAGTGTGGTGTAGTGCAAGTGTTTACCTTCTCCTCTTGACTGTCAAGTTTAGTCTTGGTTGGAGAGAGCTTTACCTCCAGTTTGGCTAGATAAGTACATCCCTCACAGGTTGTGGTGTTGGGTGGTAGAAGGAGAGGGTTGTCTGTGTACATGAGGCAATTGCTACATTGCCTCAAGATGCCCATATTCATCAGATAGACAAGAGAGAACACTGGTAGCTGACCCTTGGACATGCCTGCATAAAAAACTACTTTCCTCTAGAGAGGTGAGGAAAGTGAGTATAAGAGCTGTTTTTCTCTAAGCAAGTGAGAAAAGTAAGTACAAAAACTGATTTCCTCTAGGTAAAAAGGAAGGTTGAGTGCTGTAGTTATTTGTAGCTTATTTAATGCTAACAAGTTCTGAGCAAGTGCTGAGCATGAATAAGCAAATTCAAGTGCTAAAACTAAGAATCTGTACCTGGATCTTGTGGTAGATAGGCTACCTAGTGCTTACCACTCCCACTGATAAGCTAGAATGCTTCCCTCCAAAACAGAAAGGCTTGGGGGGCTAAGAAGCTTACAAACAGTCCTGGATACAGCAAATCTGTATCTGGACTGGACTAGACTAGTTACAGGAAAGGTGGGAAACAAGCGCAAACCCTGGCTTTTAAACCAGGAAGTTGAAATGGATGGAAAAACTGCCCAAACGGCCAATAAACTACAATTTCTGGGCTGGAAACCACTCTAGTGGTAGATAGGCTACCTAGTGCTTACCACTTTTTTTTTTTTTACACTTGGCTGTATAACATGGCTACCCACAGTAATCGCATTCATCTATTGCAGTAGGGATAAATGCATAAGTGCTGCAGAGTCTAGAGGTCAGGTCCTGTTAGTGGGTGTGTGAGTCTGCGTATGTGAGTGGCTACATGAGTGAGTGTATGTCTGCCTGAGTAGTTGTGACAGGGTACCTTAGGCAGAGGTGGGTGAGGTATGTGTGTGTATATGCATATATATATATATATATATATATATATATATATATATATATATATATATATATATATGTATAGGTCTACTTCAGACTGTCAAAATCCCTGATCATTGAATCACACATCATCGAAATGAGTACAACAAAATCTCATAGCATCGAAAACCAACATCATCAAACCTGACTTCATAGAACTGAAGGTACTTCCTATTTCTCTGCAGCAACACTATTAAACAGAATGGAGATGCTGTACATGAATTCCTCACTGGGCGACTCTCAGGTAGATGTGAGTGTGCCGTGGGTGTTTACCCTCATCTGCAATGTAGTGCGATCTCAGAGTTGGTATATTTAATTTGCAGGGGGTGTGGGGGCACAGGGTAGTGTAGCCGCCCTGCAAAATTGTAGGATAGGATACTTTGAGTTTCCAGTGATTTGGGCAGTGGGTATGATGTAGGTGGAGTTCGTGTACTTTTGTTTTATAGTCTGGGGCTGCTTTTAATGAAGTCACGTTCGATATTTACAGTTTTCACTGCTTTGCAGTTTCGCTGAATTGGTCTCAGTGATATGTGATTCTATGATCTGGGGTTTCGATGGTCTGAAGTAGACTCACCCATATATATATATATATAAGAAATGAATATGCATGTGTGTGTGTGCTTGGAGGGGGGGTGAGTTGGAATGACTGTCAAACATCCACACACTCCTGCACACACTCCTAATAAGTAAAGCTTGCAACATTGGGTCAGAATGGGACAACTAGCCACAAGAGGTAACACTGCAGTCATCGGTTAGGGGGGCCATTAGCCACCATAGGTTCATCCGTGATCACTAGGGTAACAACTGTAGGGGCCTTTTAAATCTAGCCATGCTTCGCAAATGTAACTGACAAGTTTTGGTACCCTAGGGTTATTTTCAGGGATATATGAATGGGCTTGGGCATGGGCAATCAAGCAATTTTAGGCTGCCTCTCTCTAGCAGAGACGTAGGTGCCAGAGCAGTGGTAAATATCTGATTTTCACATACATTGATCCAAATTAACTTTGAATTGGGTTAGCAAAGAACTCTGTTTCGCATGGGTATGAAACCTGTTCCACAGAAGGGGCTAGTCTCTGAGACACATACCTATCCCTCCAACATTTTTGTTTTTGTTGCAGATGAGGATTAGGTCCCTATATTTGGTATTTTTTATGCTATTTGTTTTGTGGATGTGCAAAAGTTCCATCAGATGGAGATCAGAGGATACCTTGTAGATCAGACATAAACTGCCTCTCAGCATTCTGTAGGAGACAGAGTACAGAAATATGCCTTTTAGGCAGTGCTCATAGGACATGTTGTTTATGCCCTATATCCTTTTTTGTGTTTTTGTGAGGAACCTCTGTGGATGCTCCATTTGTTGCATATACCTGGCCAGGTGCATACCAAAGGGGGTATTGTGCTCAATCATTGGTCTGGTGAGGGTTAAATATAGCAGAACAGTGCCCTTCTTGGGCCTAGGTGCCATATACATGCTTGTAAGTTGCACAGCAGATAATGCTTTCCTTACTACCATAGACATATGATGGGCAAAGGCTAGGTTACTGACTATAAGCATTCCCAGATCCTTGAGCACTGGGTCTACCCTTAGTTGGGAAAACTTTTCAGATCTGTGTCAGGGGGAGACAGTAGACACCAGAGAGAACTTCTCATGCCTTGTTGCCGTGATGGACTCAAACATTATGAGTATGGAGGGAAACACTAGACAGATGGGCTAAGTTCACTTTCCTTAATGGCACTCAAACGTTATGGGGATGAGGAGGGCACCAGACACTAGGGAGAACTTTTCATACATGTACAGCATGCCTTAAAGGCACTTAATTAAATGTATAAAAATGCTGTGGAGAACTACTAGATACCAGGTATACTATTATACACAGTGTGCCTTAAAGCACTAAAAAGGACTCCAACCTTGTAACCTCTCACCTGCCACAGAGGACGTTATTAGCCCAGTGTGCCATCACAAGACACCAGGGATGAACCGAACAAAACACATAAGAGTTAAAAAAGTCATCTACAAAGTACATACATCAAATGTCTGAACCTGTGGTTCCTCTCATACTGAGAGGATTAGTATTGCAAAAACACATCATCAGTAGGGTAAAACTAACTTGGCTCACGATGGTCTAAACTTAGCTCATGTTTCCTATTAGTGGATGAACAATCCAATGCTTGGTGAATTCTGCTTCACAATGATAGGAAGAGCTGACATTGAAGGATCAAAAAATGACATCGCTATGAACGCTTGGCTGCCACATACCAGTTATCCCTGTGGTAACTTTTCTGACACCTCCTGCTTAAAACCCAAAAAAGCCAGAAGAATCATTCACATAGGAGAATTTTTAACCCTGTACAGTGAATCTTTGAATTAACCCCACTGCACTAACTGATACATTAGTGCAGTAGGCGTTATCAGGAGTGGCCTTAGGTTAACTGGTACCCTAGGCAAAAGGGCTCCGTGGCACCCCCTACCTCACCACCCGGTGCCCCCATCCTGGTCTACCCACATTAAATACTGGAAAAGCGCCCCTGCTAGAGCGGTGCCCTAGGCGGCCGCCTAGTTGGCCTATGCCTAAGGCCGGCTATGGGGGTTGTTTAACTTATATTAAAGATCTGAGGCATTATTCAATTGCTACAGCATTTTGTGATTTATGAAGGAGAGGGACAAGAAACATTAAACGTGCCTCTTAACTGCATAGTGCAGTATATCAAGACAGTCTCTAAATAAACAAAATCAGGAACAGATTTGAATATCCCTCCTAGACTCATAAAAAATTGCTGGTTTACTGTCAAAATGTTGGCAGCAGTTATGCGAACTTGGATGGTCAAAAGGCTGTTTTAAAGTTCATGTAATGCCGATCTGAAATATGTTCAAATCCACAACAGTGAGTGCTAGTGTGCATTCGCTGTTGTGAGGTCGACATTCTGATTGGAGATCAGGAAATTTACCCTTTTCCTCACTGTAGTGTGATCTCGGATTTGGAATATATAATTAGCAGCGGGAATGGGGATGAAGGGGTCTTGCCCCCTGCAAAAAAACATTTGTAGGAAATCACCAGATGTCAAGGTAAGTTGGGTAATGTCAATAATGTTGAATTCAAATTATCGACATTACTACTTTCATTTTGAGTGAACAATGTTTTCATTTCTGACTTTTTTTCGAGTAAGCCATTACTCAAACAACTGTGTTTTGCATTTTGATAGTAAACCAGATTTACTAGTTTAATGATTTTTGCACTACCACGGATTTACTGAAGTATGTGAAGCGTGAAACTCTAATGTCTGGTATTGATGACTGACTGAAATTATCAGTGATTTACACGGGCATGAAAAAGGAGACATCAGGGACGTTTTGACAACAGAAGGACGGGTATGGGCTATATGGTGTGTGTGTGTGTGTGTGTGTGTGTGTGTGTGTGTGTGTGTGCGTGTGCGTGTGTGTGTGTGTATGAATGTATGTATTGTGTATGGGTGAGTGGATGAGGGGGATGTCTGTTCTAACACAATTCAGCTGCCACCACTTTTAACTGCTAAGCTGCACTTGTAGCAGTTAATAGCATTTCAGCGACATACAGATTAGCTGATAATGAGGTCTTTCCTCATTGCAGCTAATTTTTCTCTGAATTGTAAAATACTGCATCACAGAAAAAGGCCTATTTGCTACAGCCCTTGACATGAGTGGTGGTGCTCTTTCTGAATCCCTGATTATGTGTATTTATTCAAGAATGCTGCGGAGAAACTGGAATTAGTAGATACCATTTCCTAGGAGAAATGTGCTATCAAAGCTCTGTTGTTGCTACAAACCATTTCATTACTGTATTGCAAATGAAACAAAAGAAAGTAAACAGAATAATTTTCATGAAAGTTACTATGCAATATACATTCAGCCTCAGTGTATGGGAATCAGGCAAAACACTTGAAATTCAGGGATGTGAAACCTGAAAAATCAGGGACACCTCATTAGCATAAAATGTACACACACACACACACACACACACACACACACACACACACACACACATATTCACATTTGTTCCGTATTGAACTGTTGGCACTTGAAATTCAGAATACCGAAAAGTTAAAAAAAAGACCGAAACCCCATAGAACAGCAAGTCTTGAAAATTGCTCTTCTCCTTAAAACTTCTTTTTCCAGTGGGGGAAGGTCTCCTCCCATTGCCCCCCCAATGTTATATATAGTAACTCGGAGATCTCCATACCTTGGAGAAAAGGTAATATTTGAGAAACAGCATCTCATACTGGTATATACAAATCCGAACTTTCGGCCACTCAGTCTCTGCGTTTCCAGACTCATTCTAGTAGGTCACAGCACTTCAAATGGTTACCCACAAATTCGTTATGTGACTAGATTATCTGAGAAAATGCAGGCAAATCATTAAAATACTTGTTGAGAACTCTCTAGTGAAATAAACAAAAATAGGAGTCAGACACTGGTAAATGTTACAAAAGTAATATACACATATAGTCTTGCAGACAATTTTTTCCTTTAGGCTCTTGAATGAAACTCTTTGTTATAAATGGTTTCAAAGAGCATGCACACTGTCTTATGATGGATTCACTTATATATTACTGATCCAACTTTGAACAGAATAAAGTGAGACAGTTGCCAGAGAGTACTTTCTATCAGTTTTATACAGCACAATCAGAAATAATGACATCACTTGCATTCATGTTTATTTAATTATCACCAGTCACAGTCTTACCTCAGGCATCATGTTTCCTCTAGCAGTACTCAAAAGCTGAATGTACTACATTTCTATTGTATTCTTCTTTTTATTAACACTAAACTTTATGAACAGCCTGCCATCTTACTTCTTGTGCATGTAATTTTTGCAAAGCACAGGCAGTTAGTTCTGGTGCTCACAAATTAGCGTACAAAAATCATCCTGAATATCAACATGGTTTCTAGCTTTACTCAGAGGTATTTTTATGTTATTTATTTAACATCTCTTTACCGGGAAGTTCTGACTGGGACAGAGAGCCCATTTTCAGCAGCGGCCCGGCAGAAATGCTCCACACATGTTTTTTTTGGAATGCGGGAGGAAACCAGAGCTCCAGGAGAAAAGCCACACAAATGCATGGAGGACATGCAGACTCAACACAGAAGGCACCCCAGCTGAGAATTGAACTGGGGAACCTTTTGCTGTGAGGCAACAACACTAACTGCTGCACCACCGCACTGCCTACTTCAAAGGTACTTTGAATTATACAACTAACATCGAACCAAATGATAAATAAAGTAGTATAGTCATATTCTTCCTCTACTGTTGTCTGTATCAGGTGTACACACACACACACACACACACACACACACACACACACACACACACACACACACACACACACGAGTGTGCACACTCATGTATACACACTGATTCACATACTCACACATGTACACATGCACATACACACACACTAGAAAAGTAGAAGTACTCAAGCATTGAAATACAATGAATTGATGCCAGCACTTCAGACAAAAACAAACATACCAGAACATAAAAAGTATCAAATGCTCAAGTGATCAAAAAGGTCCTTTTCCAACCACTTAACACAAACCCTAACACTAGCTAATATCAAATTCATCTGAATACCAACAGTGTTAGGGAACTAATTTTTCATAAGGTAAGATCTGGTGTAGTGCCCCCAACCCTGCCTTGCTAAGGTCTGTTAATCTGTTAATCATAACCATAACCATAACCCTGCTCAATCCACCACTTTTCCTGATAGTACAGAAAACCCTTTCCTAACACTACCAATAAACTAGACAGGTACATGCCACACACAGCATCACCCGTGCACAATATTAAAAGTATCTCCTAAATTAACTCTTACTCTTACCCTAACCTGCAAATACATATGCATGAGTGCATATATGCATATACACCCACACATACAACACAAAATCTGTACCCTTACTTAGCCCTTGAAATAACAGTAACCTGAAAGCACTCACACACATCCTCAGTCACATTTCCTGTAACTGGAAATATTTAGACTTTTTGCTTTCAGTAAGACAGTCACCAGTGAGTGCTTTTCCTCGCCCATACAAACTGTTGAATGAACTGATGTTTGACACACGGACAGATACTAGTAAGTAAATATATATATATATATATATATATATATATATATATATATATATATTTATATATATATGTGTGTGTGTGTGTGTATGTATGTATCGGGTGACAATCAGAAGGTCGAAGTGGGTTCAGTCGAACCCACTTCAGTCGAAGTCTGGAGGCCAAACAGCGACAATGTCGAACCCAACATTGTCGAAGTACGAATCGTGCCCCCATCTCGACCCATGTTAAAGCCCATTCCAAGGTTTACGATGAGTCATTTCGACAATGTCAGAATTCAATAATGTCAGTTTTGTGGAAAGGGGTCGATGATCCCATCATTCGATGGGATCAGGTTCGACCTTCTGATGGTAAACCATATGTATCCATATAATATGTGTAGATATATAGATTTAGTTACAAATAGACATAGATAACAGATAAATTCACAGAAAAAAATTAGGTGACATTGCATTTGTCTTTAAAATTTACTTGCCACTATACATGGTAACATCAGTTCTTCTGACTAGCCCTTTCCCTTTAAACAGAATTTTTGTGTTTTTCTTCTTATTTATATTTTCTGTGGAACATCTCATCAAAAATTAAAAAAAAACAGAGAAAAACCCCATCCTGTCTAGTTCTTCAAGAAGATAGTACAGTGAATAAAAAGAAGTATATGAAATTTAATGAAACCATTTGCACTTCCTGTTTCGTCTAAATGTTCACCAGGAACACAGTCACACTCAGTGGCTGTCAAATGACTGCTGAAAAGTTTTATTACTGATGAGCACACACACACACACAAAATATAGAGGAGGAAACTGATAAAAGTATGCTGAATAAAATACCATATCCTAATAAGATTTGCAGAGTTGCCTACTTTTACTTCCATCACTGCCATGACTTTCCTCTTCCTCTGCCACTAAACACTGTTCATGCACAAATCCACCCTTGGGGGGCGTTGCTGACAGTTCTAAGCTGTTGAGTTTTCATTCACAACAGACTCTTACAGGGACTTAACTCTTACAATATAGGATAATAATGGATGTGCTGGAATTCCCAGGCACACTGTTCAAGCTATTTGTAGCAATAACAAGGGTCTGTTGCAAAATTTGAGATGGAAGTTGTGGACAACACAGACATAGCCACTAAAATTACATCTGCAATCTGTGGTTAGTGCTAAGCACTGCATGTAAAAAATTTGAGAAAAATGCAATACTGGTCAGAAAATCAAATTGCCTTTGTGCAACCTAAATGGAACATACACACAAAAAATGAACAGTTGTGAGACAAGTTGAAAAATGTCTGCAACAAAGAACATTCCCAAGTTTTTATGTATCAGGGACAGGTGAAAGATAATGCAAAAGTGTCACGTGGAAAATAATAGTTTCATAGGTTCTTACTAAGCTCACAGCCAAGGAGAGTGTTGACAAACGTAGCCACATCATGTAATTGTTGAGGGACTAACTATGTCCCACATTAAGTAGAGTTTCCTGATGTTTCCCAGGGGAAAGTTTGCAATCACCCATCCAGCCATCTAGATTGCTTTTAATGATTGCATACTCTGCGTGATATGTAAGGGCAGCCTATTCTAGAAATAGGGAGATATCATGGGTTAGGTATCTGTCATGCCATCTGATGTTGTTCATATGGCAGTCTAGATTTAGGGCTCTAGAACAGGTGTTTGCTTTACCGCTGATTTTGTTTAGGTGAAGGTGCTCAAAGAGTGCTGGGTCATTCATAAGAGGGGATACCCCTCAGGAGTTTGTATCATACTGAGTAGAGGAACAGAGCTTTTAGTTGGTGAGTGTACCTAAGGGTACTGAGATATGCGCTGTTTTTGGTGATGAAATACTGAAGTCTCCTAAGCTGGTTTAACTGCATTGCAAAGTTGATGCCGGAGGGGACATTATATTCCGTGATGGGCCAAATAAGGAAGAAATATAGTGGGCTGTAATATCTTTGCATTCTGAAGGGATAGCACAAAGAATAAGATGTGCCAGGTGGGATTGTCTAACCACCACAGAGATTTGGTGGTCAAATCGGAATCTTTTATCAGCATGGGTACCCAAGTCCCCAATGACTGTGTCAGATTTAAGTGAAATATTATCTGTAGGATAACCAGAATTGATGATAAATTTACCAAAGAAAATTGTGTTGCATTTCATGGCATTGAGGTTAAGCCCATAAAAATACACTTGGCATTTGCTTGGTCCAGTAGGGAATCTGAGTACAAGAACGTGATTTCACTTCTGCCCCCAGTTTGCATTCATCAGCAAACTTGGTTAGGCATTGCCCTTGAGGTTCACTTTCATGTCAAAGAGTGATGAGGGATTAGGAAAAATCCCTTTGGGACACCACAGTTTTTTTTTTTTGTCTAGAGCAAATACCCTAACCATCACAGGATCATGGGAAATACAGAGCAAGTTAGCCTCGTGGCCATTTACACCATGCCAGTACCCACATTTACAGTGTGCCTCCGTTTTCAAGAAAGGCTAGGCCAGTCTAGCCGAAGGTGAATTTGTGAATATCCATCCAATCAACTAGTTTCTCTTTGAAGGAAGATAGTGTGTCACACTGCTTTATTTGCAGTGTGAGTCTTTTGCAGAGGTGGGTAAGGTGCTGTGTAATGAGACTATCTCTCCACCATGTTTTATTTATGTGCTGATGAAAATTTTGATCCATGGCTTTGCTAGATGTCCTTCAAGGATGCATCTGCAGTCCTTACAAATGGGTTGTCCTGTCGTCAGGCAGCCCTTCGGTCGGCCGGATTCCAAAGTCTGGGTCTGGCCTCGGCTGGTGTCGCACTTCAACCGACGTCATAGCTGCAGTTCTTCGGGTATAAAGGCATCAGCCGACGCCATTTTCCTCAGTCTTTCTTGCCGCGTGGCACCCGAAGCAGAAGCTGTTCGCAAGTGCCGGTCGGTCAGAACCAGAGATTGCTACTACCGAATACTTCTTCTACTACCGAAGACTTCTAAAAAGCTAAGTACCCCGTTGGGGACTCTTTCTTGCCTCAGCCGATGTCAGAAAAAGTGAATAACTGTTTAACTTGTGGGAAACAAATACCTCATAAAGATTTCCACTCGTACTGCTTACCTTGTTTAGGCCCAGACCACGACGTAGCAGCTTGTCTAGCCTGTGCTTCTTTTAACCGACGGACGCTTAGACGTCGGTCTGAATTTGCTGAGGAGTTTTTCGGCTCCGATTTCGCTTACATTATGCCGTCGGATCCTCCGACTACGCAAATATCTAAAAAGCGTAAGGAAAAGGACCGACACTCGCGGTCCGCGGTTTCGGCCGAAACCGCGGTTAAGCCAACCGCGAGTGTCTCTGTTTCGGCTGAAACCGAGCAAGCGGTTCTTCCTTCAGCCGAAAACTTACCTCCTTCCGAGGCCTCTTCCAACCTGGTGGAATCGGCTTCTGAAATCCCACCTAATCTTGCAGGTTCCCAGGAATTATCTGACACTATTCCCTTGGATGTTTCAACCCCTGCACGTGGAGCTGCTAGGCCACCTGCAACCATGTCTATTAAGGCCTTTGCCAGGGCTAAAGCAGCTAAATCTACTAAATCTCTGCCTGCTAAGACCCCCTCTCACAGGCCTAGCTCTAGTTCTCAAATGCTTAGTCTAGCAGAGAATCTCATTTCTTTGATCTGGGGATCCCAACCTCACCCAGACAGGGCCTCTCACCCACCTCCAGAGAAGAGGCCTAGAGCAGAGCCCCCTGAGCCAGTTTCTACAGATGACTCCTCTGATGATTCAGATGATACAAACCCTCCAGAGGGCCCTTTCTCCCCTTATGAAGATTCTGATGCTGAAGAGTCCATTCCTTCTGCCTCTCCGCCTGAGGAATTTTCCTTTGGGGAAACCTTGCATGCTATAAGGGAACAATTTCAGTGGCAGGGCCAGGATTTTTCAGACTCTAGAAAAAGGCTTAGAACTTTTCAGCATTTACCACAACATAGACCTTTAGCCATCCCTCCAGTTCTCCCTGTTGTGGATGATGCATTTAATGATGCTTGTACTGCTCCTGATTCACTACCTCCGGCCCCTGCTAAGCCCGATAGGTACTACAGGGTCCCGGACATGCATTATCATTTGTATAAGGCTCCTTTTGCAGATCCTGAGACTATCTCCCAGGGACCTAAGGCTGTAGCAGCTACATCTGCCAAGAACCCCCTCCCCTCTGAAAGGGAATCCAGGTCCTTAGAGAGGTGGGGTAAAAAAGTTTACACTTCTGCTACTCTTTCAGCTAGGGCCTTGAACTGTCAATTCCATATGATCCAGTATCAAGAATTTATGTTAGACCAGTTAACTAAAAAGCTGTCCTCGGATGAACCATTAGACAAAAAATCTGTTCAAGAAATGGTACATAATATATAGCAGGTCAGTAATCATTCCTTAAAATTCCTGCTATGATGCACTGGAGGCTTCCTTTAGATCAGCCATGACTGGCACAGTGATCAGAAGACATGCATGGTTAAAAGAGCAGGCCTTACCAGACCATGTCAAATCAAAACTACTTGATGCTCCCATGGACAAGATCAATTTGTTTGGCTCTCCTGCACAACAGGTGCTGAAGAAGATGGAAGAGAAGGCAAAATCTGTCCAGACAGTGAAAGATTTCTTACAGGTCCAACCTCCAAGGTTTAGCAGGAATTGGCCCTCCAAAAATTGGTCCTTTCCAGACACCTCCAGAGCTCAGAGAGGCGGGAATAGGCGCTCAAGGGGCAGAGGTCAATCCAGAGGTGCCTACAGGGGACGTCAGTGGCAGGCTAACAACCAGCGAGGTACGGCCACAGATACAGCCACCACCACTACTACAGGACAATCACAGTGACTTGGCTCTGGCACCGCCTACCAGGGAACAACTAGAAGCACCCTTAGGCGGGAAGCTAGCCTTATTTTCAGTAAACTGGCACTACATCACAGGAGACAAGTGGATTTTGCAGACAATAGACCAAGGTTACAAGTTTCACTTCCATACTCTACCAAGGAAGAAAGGAATGCCAAACCTACCTCCAAATCAAAAGACAGAAGCTCTAAAACAAATAACTCACTTACTGAGGATGAGAGCTGTAGAAAAGGTACCATCTATGGAGCAAGGACAGGGATTTTACTCCAGACTCTTCCTGGTACCAAGAAAAGAAAACCAATGGAGACCTATTCTCGACCTGTCCGCTTTAAACACATTTCTCATTGTCCCAAAATTCAAAATGCTGACCCTACAGCAGCTTCTTCCCATGTTGGGCAAGGAGTCTTGGCTGGTAACTCTAGATCTCAAGGAGGCATACCTGCACGTCCCCATACGACCAAATTGCAGAAGATACCTCAGATTTCTTGCAGGATCAGAGCATTATCAATTCTCAGCATTGCCCTTTGGCTTATCTACTGCGCCCAGAGTGTTCACAAAATGCCTGGCATCAGTAATTGCTCATTGCAGGCTTCAAGGAATCCAAATCTACCCTTACCTGGACGACTGCCTGTTACAAGCGGACAACAAAAACAAGTTAACAGAAGACTTGAAAAGGGTCATTTATCTACTGCAAGCCCTGGGATACACAGTCAATATAAAAAAGTCAAGGCTGATACCATCCCAAAGGATAACCTTTTTGGGTGCAGAGCTGGACACATCAAAACAAATGGCATTCCTAACAGTAGAAAAACAGGAACAACTTCCTCTCTACTTCTTGGCATTAACAAAACAAAACCAGCTAACAGCAAGAAAAGTCCTGCAAGCCTTGGGTTTCATGGCATCCTGCATAATATTGGTTCCACATGCCAGACTGCATATGAGGAAGTTACAGTGGTACCTAAGGAATTTATGGTCTCAGCACAAGCACAGCCTAGAAACTCAAATTCCAATAATCCCATGCCTGAAACAAGAATTCCAATGGTGGGCTCAGGCCTGTCAATCAAACAAGGGACTGCCCTTCCTCAGCACTCAACCAAGCCAGACAATCACAGCGGACGCCTCAGACCTCGGTTGGGGGGCACACATGCTGGACAAGTGCATACAAGGCCTATGGACTCAAGACCAGCTGCACCTACACATAAATCAAAAGGAAATGCTGGCAGTAAAACTGGCAATTCAGACATTCAGACCATTTCTTCGACAAGGTCAACTGTTGATAAGGACAGACAATACCACAGTTATGTGGTACATCAACAAACAGGGAGGCACACATTCGTACCCTCTATGCCGGATGGCAATGGACCTCTGGAATGTGGCCCTGAGCTTCAACATTCAATTACAAGCAATTTTTGTGCCAGGAAAAGAAAACATTCTAGCAGACATACTAAGCAGAACTACCATGGATGCCCACGAATGGATGCTGCATCCGGACATCTTCAAAACCATTACAAGAAAGTGGGGACTACCAGAAATAGACTTATTTGCATCCCCACGCAATCACCAACTGAAGAAATTCTGCACAAGGACGTACCACCCACTAGCTTGGAAAGTGGACTCCCTATCATTCAGTTGGAAAAACCTGACAGCATATGCATTCCCACCTCTTCCTTTGATGCACAAGGTGCTATTGAAAATCAAAGAGGACCGACCAAGGATCATCCTGATAGCTCCAGACTGGCCAAGACAACATTGGTACCCATTACTGAGGAGCATGTCTCGGGAACAAATATGGACTCTACCTCTAGTTCCCTTACTGTTAACACAGAACAACTACAACACCCTGCATCCAAACCTGAAAACACTGGAGCTGACTGCCTGGAACATTGCATAAGACCAAATAACCCAAATTTATCCCAAAGGGTTAAAGACATTATCTTGGAGGCTCGCAGACCCTCAACAAGAAAAAAATATTCAGCAAAATGGAAAAGATATCACATTTGGAGTGCTGCAAAGGGAGAAAATGTGACACTGGTAAACATAGCCAACATCCTGGAATACTTGGCAGAGCTCTTCCACAACGGCCTGTCCTATTCTTCCATTAAGATTCATGCATCAGCTATTTCAGCAGAATACAATTTGGATCCTCCAGTCTTCTCACATCCTCTGCTCAGGCAGTTTCTGAGGGGAATTAAAAATGTAAAACCACCTAGGAAACCACCATTGCCAGCGTGGGACTTGAACTTTGTGCTAGAAAAATTGACACTCCCCCCTTTCGAACCAGCAGCAACAGCAGACTTACAATACTTATCATGGAAAACTGCTTTCCTGCTTGCAATCACTTCAGCAAGAAGGGTATCTGAGCTACAGGCATTAATGGCAGTACAGCCCTTCCTGATCTTCCATCAAGATAGAGTATCCATGAGAACAAATCCTACTTTTATGCCAAAGGTGGTCTCCAGGGTATCTTTAAATCAAGCTATCCATCTACCTACATTCTTCCCCAACCCACAGAACAGGGGGGAAAGACTGTTGCATACCTTGGATGTACATAGACAACTACGCTACTACCTGGACAGGACCAAGGGCAATAGAAAAACTGACCAACTACTGGTAGCATATGCATCAGGAATGGAAGGAAAAGCAATTTCAAAACAGACAATCTCTAAGTGGATAGGAAATTGCATTAGATTTTGTTACTCCTACCATGGGAAGAAAACTCCAGAAAACATCAGGCCTCACTCTACAAGGGCAACAGCCACTACCACAGCTTTCCTACGAGGAGTGGCTACCAAAGACATTTTAGAGGCTGCTACTTGGAGCTCCGTGCATACATTTGCCAAGCATTATAATCTACCTTTATACTCCAGATCCCGAGCAGGTTTTGCCACTGCTGTTTTGCAAGGGATCTTAACTACACCATAATCTTATTTCTCCTCCTCCCCCAGATTGGCTATGGTATTCTACCCATTTGTAAGGACTGCAGATGCATCCTTGAAGGACATAGTACAGTTTTGTACCTACCATAAATGTAGATGTCCGATAGGCATGCATCTGCAGTCAGGATTACCCACCCTCCTTCCCCTCTGTGGTACTCCTAGGGTATTTGCCCATCTTGTAGCTAGCTGGGGGAATCTATTATGGTGTATTTGTTTGTATATGTGTACATACATGCTTATTTTTTGTTGTTCTCTACTATTTGGAAACATTTGCATTTATCCAAATTTAGCCTTCCTAGAGGGCACCTAGCATCTGGGGCAAGAAACACTGAGGAAAATGGCATTGGCTGATGCCTTTATACCCGAAGAACTGCAGCTATGACGTCGGGTGAAGTGTGACACCAGCCGAGGCCAGACCCAGACTTTGGAATCCGGCCGACCGAAGGGCTGCCTGACGACAGGACAACCCATTTGTAAGGACTGCAGATGCACGCCTATCGGACATCTACATTTATGGTAGGTACAAAACTGTACTTTATGGGGCTAATTGGTCTAATCAATGTTGAATATAAGGGAACAATGACCTCTTTAGATCTGGGTGATTTTTTTTTTTGGCAATTAGCTGCTCTAACTAGAATGACTTTCTGAATGGTGTTGTTATAAGATGATCAAATGAGTGGGAATTATCAACCTAAATTCCAAGGTCTTTAAAAGTATTCTCATTTTAATTTAAAGATGGGTGTTGTCTATGTTGTATGTCGGCGCAGGGTTGTTTACCAATTGTGACAATATTGTACTCTGTAGCATTTAATTTGAGCACATTTCTAGAACACCAGTTATGTATGTAAGTTTTTGCTGAAGGCTTTAGTGTAAGAGGACACTTGACAGTAATTCCCAGTTTACAGTTATCTGCAAACTTGGTTACCACAGGTTTTGTTTCCCGGTCTGGCAATCAGAAAAGTAACTGCCATACAAAGGCTGTCCCAGCACTGAGCCCTGTAGGACTCACTGATCTATTTCATACTCTCTGATGAGGCATTCACTAACTGTACCACGTGGGTTCAGTCTTTTAGCCAATTTGCCACCTATGTTACTACATTCTTTAACAATCATTGTTCTGTCAGATACCGAATACCTTCTAAATCAACTATGCATAGGTAAATGTTGTGTTGGAAGAGTTTTATACTAATTCCAGCATGTGTAATAGAGGTAAAGGCCTTGTAAAGGTACATGTAGGCAGCATGGGCTGTATGCCCCTTATCCATGAACTCAATAATCTTCAAAGATCTCAACCGGCTTGAGCAGGCATGATCTGCCTTTTACAAGGCTGAACTTACATATCCATGGATATAAGGTAAAACTATAGCTTTATCTGTTAGCTGTAATACATTCCAGAGCCTTTCAAATAGTACTATTAGGACTAATAGGCTTATAATTCCTAATGTCATTAGAGGGGGTCACATTTATGCAAGACCACCACAACAGCTATTCTCAGCACCTTGGACATGTAACTATTGTGGAGCTTTAAGCTAAAGAGTTAATGGAGGGTTTCTTAACAGGTATCCAGAAATATAGTCAGTACCAATGGGACTGCTATTTTTAATTTTAGAAAGTTACAAAAGGATGTGGTCCTAAAGGAATGTGGGGAGGGGAAGTATAAGGGGGAATGTGGTGGACAAATGGAAAGGTGGGTATGATGATGTTGGCAGAGATTAGCAATGTCCTTGTTGGTCACAGAAGGGGGTATCATTAATTGTTGGTTACTTCTGCGCTTTTCTAAATAGTCAAAGGCCTAATGGCTATCTTTTGATTAATTGCAATACTAAGTTCAAGGTCAGCCTCGCATTGCCTAATGGTTAGTTTCATGGACTTGCCAGTTTTAAATCTGTTGTATAATGATGAAGTGAACATTTTTTTATAGAGAGCCAGGAGCATTTTGTTTTTTTTTTTTGTAGAGTTTGTTGATGGTTGTAATTGCATCATGTAGTTCTAGTTTTAAATGCTATTTTGGTTATGCTGGACTGGAATAATGCCTCAGTATAGCTATCTATCCAAGAAGGAGTACAATTCAGTGGTGTAGTCAGCAATTTCAGGTAGAAGATTTTTTGGAAAGTGATACTATTTGTGATTGTAAGCAACATCAGTAAATAATAAGTAATTGGGTTTGGGTTAATCCCAGAATGCAGTGGAGTTATTAGGGACTACAAAGCAGGTTTTCAGGGAGAAGGTGACAGTGAGATGGTATGGTTTGTCTAGGGAGGAGATCTCAAACTGGATTAATCACAAAAAAGTTTTCAGTTTTCAGTTCAGTACTCCATACTGATAGTGATGTGTTGAGTCTGAAATTGACATATGTTAGAGAATTACCCCTTTTATGACATAGAACAGTCTTGATGTTAATATATGTAAGTAATGGGGGTGAGGATGGTGGTGCAGTCCCCCAGCATGGGGGAGCTGGGAGGCTTGCCCTCTGCAAAAATGCTTTTAGTGTGCAACAGCAAGTTTGGAAATATATCATTTCTAAGTATTAATTACACCTAATTTTGAAGTTGCAGGACTAGCAGTATTGAGTTCTGAAGTTCCGAGTGGCTGCCGTCACAAAATCTACCTGTTCCATTTGCAAGGATACAATACAGCAGCCTGTGGCAGTTATAGAAGTTAAAAGTTAAGCTACTAAAATGTGTTCACCGAAGTTAGAACTCTGAACAGGTTTGCTCATAAAATGCTAAATGTACTTCTTGCATACAGTTGTGTGCAGAACTGATATTTATAAGGCCTTTCCCATCCCCCAAAAACAGTATTTGTATATAAATTTTTTCTGTAGTAGTAAGTGACTCTAACAAGTAATTATATGCAACATAACAGCAGGATATATGTCCTTCTGTGAGTTCTAATAGCACTACAAATAATAAACAGCAGATACCAGGTGTCATTACGCTAGGTAGTCGACAGCCATAACATCCCTAAATACTAATTATTTAACACTCATTTTGTATTTCTGAACAGTTCGAGGCTTTCTGACAGGATGTTGTTATTGCAGTGCTTACCTGAGAATGTCTTAAACATAATAAGCAGTCATTTACAAACAGACCCTCATGGGCTTATGTAATTTGTGGATTGTCTGTATCTGTTGGCATAGAAATGTTTCACAGCTTTGTCTCAGGAGTATGTATAATTTTTGAACTACTTGAACATGCTAGCACATTCTTTATAGCATGTTCTCATGGGGATGTAGAACTTCTGGAAAGACTGAACCTGAGCTCACATTTTCTGTCATCAGTATGAAAGGAATATTAACAATTTATTCTGCCAGTTCCTTTGAGTAAGGTTAATTCATATTACATGAGAAAGTAAAATTCTGCAAAAGAATGCTTCAGTCAAACTGCACAGAGGGAAAGCAGCAATCAGCTTTTTAAACCACTAGCAACAGGATAATACTGCAACAAAACACTTCAGTCAAGCCACATGGAGGGAAAGCAAAACTATTTATTACAATAGCTTGGTAAGAAATTAGTCTTTCAATTTAAAACTCGCTGCATTGCTCAGTATCTCACTTTACTTATCATCACAATTAATAATCACAATGAGACAAGAATGTAAACCATCACCGTAGAAAATATTGATTAATTGGGTCTATATTACAATACCTAAACATCGAACTTGTAATATCAAAAGCAAAAAGCAGCGAATGGCCGATTTAATGCAGGGAAAGGTTTCCCTTGGCCATTCACCAGATTTTGCTGTTTTGTCTACTGTAGAGTGATCTCGGAATTGGTATATTTAGTTAGGGGGGTATGGGGGGCATAGCCCCCCATGTCAGGAGGATGTGGGTGGCGGTGCCCCCCACTTAGTTTGGGTGTAAAATTATTTTTTTTCCGTGGCCGACCGACGTGTTTTCCTGCACCATTCGACATTTTTGGGTTCGATATTACAAGTTCGATGCTAAGTGTTCGATCACCTAAGCATTCAAGTCTTGTAATATATACATGATTAATTTTCCCCGCTTCACAGAACTTTTTAATTCTGTTTATTAGCTAATGGTGTACAATTGCTAGACATAGCTGCCTGTTTGCAGTGGCAACCAAGGGGAACCAGTCTGGTTAAGTGACTTGCTCAGTCATACCAAATGCAAATGAAGCATCTGGGAATCAAACTCTGGAGTGTAGGATCATTGATCAATCTCTATACCAAACTGCCACAAGCTTTTTTACAGTCACAATTATTACACTTCACCACTATTCATCTTCTACTGTCATGCTGTCCCAGTATCAGATTTCGGCTTACAACTTTAGTACCAGCTGTCACTTCCTTTGTCCACCTCCTTCTTTACTGTAATCTTCTTCACCATATTCACTGCTGTTTAGTACCAGCTGTCACTTCCTTTGTCCACCTCCTTCTTTACTGTAATCTTCTTCACCATATTCACTGCTGTGCTGTGTCTTTTGGCTTTTCCTGGTTAGGGGTCGCCACAGTGGAACTCCGGTCCGCTAATGATTGGCAGTAAATTTTTACGTGCCGAGTTGCCGGCCCTGGCACACAACCTTCAATGAAGGTACGCCCATTCATGCATGTCTCCACACAGAAGACGCTCTAGCTGAGAATCGAACAGGACAATGTCTTACTGTGAGGCGACAACCATATTCACTATTTTTAATTAAAATGTTAAAAAGAATGATTTGCCATTGTCAGAGAAAACACAGCTCACAATTCAGTCATTGAGGTGGTGGTGGTGGTGGGGGGGGGGGGGGTTGTGGATCAAGTTTTTACACCTAGCACCCACAGCATATTTATGAAGTGTTATCAGAATGTCCAAAAATTATATTATAGCTAGAAGCAAACTGCAAAAACTCAGATTTGTGATAGCATATTTCTTGAAATAAATTCATCATGCTGAAATTGTTTATGAAATACATAAGAGCAATTAAGAAGCATATTCCAGGAAAGTAGAACAGTTTACAAAAACATAGATATTATAGCAATAACCCACGCCTGGGTGTGGGTAATGCTGGATTTACCCACGGTTGGTGTGGTATGGTCATGAGGGTGAAGCCCGTGTAGCTAAACAAAGACAACTGTGGGTAAATCCAGTATTACTCACACCCAGAAGTGGATTATTGCTATTATACAATGACATTATTTAAGAAAAAAAAAATTTACTTTTCTTAAATAATGGCATTGTATAATGCCTCCTTACTGCCCTTCCGCAGCTGTCTGGTATTCTGCAGCAGTTCTGATGAACTGCGCATGCGTATGCTTACTCAGTACATCAGAGCTGTGGGCGGAAGCAATGGAGAAAGCAAGATCTCCGTTGCTTTTTACAAACTATCTCGCTATGTTAAAGGAGTTTAACATAGCGAGACAGCTTTTAAAAAAGCAACTGAGAATCTCCATTGCTTTTTTAAAGCTGTCTCGCTATGTTAAACCCATTTAACATATCGAGACACCTTTAAAAAAAGCAACAGAGATAGGAAGATCTCCGTTACTTTTTTTAAAGCTGTCTCGCTATGTTAAACTCATTTAACATAGCGAGACAGTGTGTAAAAAGCAACGAAGATCTTGAATTCTCCGTTGCTCTAAAAAAAGAGTTATACTAATAGAAGAAGTCTGGGCAACTGGATATTTTTCCATTAGTATAACTCTGATTTACAACATGCACGCTGACCAATCAGCATGTACGTTTTGGAATATTAATGGGGGGTCATTGTATAATATGCAGTACTGCACACATCCTTACTTCCTGTTCAGATTTTATTTTTTTTCAATAACAGATTCCATGAACAGTAAAAATATAGCTCTCTATTCAAAACTGTCTTTAGTCAAAATGGTATGACTTTCAATTGCCAGATATCAAGGAAGGACAAAATGTACCAAAACGTTTTAAAAAGTATTAGCTTTGATGTGTAGCAGTCATATCTGGTCTATAGTATGAAGTCACCCAGAACCTGAACTGTCACATGACAGTGATATTGTTATAAACTTTATTGTTACTTCGGTATGTATAAGTGTAAACAGTTCTAGTAACTGTAAATTCCTGCAGGAAGTAAATGGATTTATACTTCAGAAGGGAAAACGTTGTAGGGTAGGGTGTATGTAGATAAGCGTTATAAGGAAATACAGGCATTTTGAGAGTATAGCTATGTTTTAGAGTGTGGTGGGGTAGATAAGAAGTTAGAAAAGATTTAAGTGAAGTGAGAAATGAAAGAGAAAGAGGTGTGTATGACTGGAAAAGAAGTAGGTTAAGATGGGGAAGAATGGAAAAATGGAGGAAATCCTAAGATATTGGAGTCAGGCTGATGCTTCGCTTAAGCTTGACCAGGATTTTCAGATGCAGTTTGAGAAGGCTTTTAAAGTGTGATAGTTTGTCAGTGAGGTTGATGTCTTCTGCATACCTCTCAACTGTCCAAATTTTCACAGAAGGTCCAGATTTTTGCTTCATATTTTTGGTCTTTTCCTCATAAAATGTATATTTTTCTGGCAAATCAAATAGAATTGAGTTCACTAAATCCTGATTTACATTTGAGTTTCAGACTTTACATCCTTCAGAAAATGAGTGTTGATATAAATCCTTTTATTCTGACAACTTTCAACGTTTAAAAGAACAATATTTAAAGTCTGTCCCTGTTTTTTGCCCTCCCCAACAATTATTTTTGGCTTTATCCAGATTTGTTGTGCTAGGAAGTTGAGAGGTATGGTGTTGTGGGATGTTACATATTTTTGATATGTAGCAGCACTAAAGTGAATCTCCAGTTTAGTTATTAGACATAGTTTTTTTTAATAAGAATTTGTTGCAGAGTTGAGGGTTCTTGCAGGGAAGTAAGGCATTCAGACATCTTTTACTGTGGGGCATTTAACTGGGTAGTAAATAAGTTTATATACAATTGCTAATTGTTAATACTGTAGGACATTGATTCGTTTAAGCCATTTAAGTTGTCTAAAGCCTTGACAGTGGTACATTCTATGTGTTGAGTCACTGGCAAATTTAGCAATTTTATTACATCAAGAAGCTATTTTGGATTCAAGAGTGGTATTTATGTTAGGATAGGTGATGCATAAAGGAGGGTGGGAAGAAAGTAGGTTGAAGTTAATGTTTGCCATGCTGTGTCTGTAAGGTAATGATTGGCTGTATAGAGGGAGCCCACATTCTGACTGGCCTTTTTTATGGTTTGTTAGACAGGGTAGTCAAATTTGAAATTTTCATCAGTAACAAGTCCTAGGTGTTTACTGTGTGTAACTATTTCTATTTTAGTGTTATTCGCCGATGTAGTTAGAAAGGATTGCTTTTGGTTGTTGTATTGTTTTGGGGTGAAAGCATTAATTTTGTTTTATTAGGGTTGAGGAGCAGACATCATTTTTTTAGCCAGGTTTCTATACAGGTAAAAAAAGGTTTGGGTAAATTCCTGGAGTTTGGAGAAAGTTTGGTCTGCACATATTAATGCTGAATCATTGGCATATTCGGCAATGCGTGCATGTTGTGTGGCTGTATGGAGTTAGAGATGTTAAAGAGGAGTGGCCCAAGGACTGTACCTGGCTGTGGAATTCCCACGGTAACAGGCTGAAATGGATAATTATATTGGTGCCATTTGACTACTAGTTTTCTTTTAGATAGCTAGCTAAAGAACCATTTAAGGGAATATTGAGAAAGTCTGACGAAAGTGAGTTCAGAGAGTAAATGCTGATGTGATACTGTGTAGAATGTTTTACATAAGTCTAAAAACTGTTAATACAAGTTTGCCATTATTGCTAGGTTAATTTGCAGTGTTACTAAAATGCATTAGGGCAGTGGTTGTACTGTGATGGAGTCTGAAACCAAGCTGTGTTTTGGAATGTAGGTTATTGGAGCTGAGAAACTGTATGAGTGTGTGGGTATACTTTGTAAGGATTTCTGAAAGTGAGGAGAGGATAGCTATGTGTCTGTAATTGTTAGTCAGTTGATGTACTCCCTGTGTGTAGTGGAATAATATAAGAATCTTTCCAGATAGCAGGAGCATATTGTTCAAATATTCACCTATTTATCAGTGTACAGATGGGGGAAGCAATGGTAACAACTATTTTAGATAGCCTGATGGGAGTTTGTCAGCAACCAAGGTAGCGGTTTTCCGTTTAAGTAGAAGATTTTTCATAGTGAAGGTAGGTACAGAGGTGAGGTTGAACCGATGGAGAGATTTGGATTTGCTCATGGGAGAGAGGCACAAGAGGCAGGGTTAATGTTAACTAAGTACAGTATGGTCTGTATAAAGTAGTTGTTGAACTGGAAGGCACTTGATTCAGTGCAGATGGTAGTTGTTGGGGAATGGGAAGATAGTTGGCCGGGGCACCTATTCAGTTTAGGGTGGTTTGATGTTTGTGTTGAAGGTTATTATAGTGCATTTGTTTATCTGGTTTGATATGTTGTTCATTAAGGTTTCTTAGGAGTCTACATAGCTGTATTGAATTTTGAGCCTTATGTATATGACTGTCTTTCCATGCTTTGCCACGTTCTGACATTGGCTGTTTTATTTCTTTAGTTAACCATGGTGCAGGGTTGGATTTTACTCTTTTATTGTGGACTGGGGCTAAGCCATTACAGATTTTTAGGAAAATGTCATTGAAGTGGGAGACTGCAGAGTCCAGAGGCATACATTTTAGTACATTCTGATTATAGTGCAATAGTGTTTTAATAAAGATGTCTGTTGAATGCGGTTGAATTGTGTATTTGGTTGTGTACAATTTGTTTGTCCTGGCCATCATAGTTTCCAATGGCATGTGTTGTCAGGTGATCAGTTATGATGTCTAGCTGGCATCCATCTGCAATTATTTTGTCTGGTTTATTGGTCAGCAACCAGTCTAAGATTGACTGCCTGCTGGAGTTTTTGTCTGTTCTAGTGGGGGATAAAAGTAATTGTTTAAAGCCATATAAATTTATGGATTCTTTTGGGATAGTACTTTTTATGAGCTGCCAGTCTATGTTTAAGTTTCCTAGGATGTGGGTTTCATATTGAACATTATGAGATATCAAGTGAAGGAGATTTTCGGCAGTATTGATGATGTTACCTGATAAGATATATAAAGTTGAGATACAGATTGTTTTTCTGTTATTAGTTTTTAGTGTTTCTAAAATTACTTCTGCATTGTTCATTTTTTTTCATCTCGTGTTTAAATAGCGTTACATTTAGGGAATTTTTATAGAGAATTGCAACACCTCCTACTCACTTGTCATATCAGCACAGATTATATTAATTCCTGGAGGAAGGATGTCATTATCAGGTATTTCCGGTTTTATGCAGATTTCTGTAGCAATTACAATATCACAGAAGTGGACAGCAAGGTACTCATGAATGTCATGGATTTTATTACACATGCCTCTCAGGCTCGTATTTAACAAGTGGAGTTTATGCTTGGTGGATAAATGTGTATTAGTAGTGTGGCAGAGGGTGTGGATTGGTTAAAGCAGAGTTACTGATAGGTGGCCAGGGTTTAGGTGACTGTTGCCACTGATTAATTGAATTTTTGTGTGTGTGTGTGTGTGTGTGTGTGTGTGTGTGTGTGTGTGTGTGTGTGTGTGTGTGTGTGTGTGTGTCTATGTGTGTGTCTGTGTGTGAGTAAGTGTATAACCAAACAGGCCTTTGCTTTATTTTTGTTGCTGCCCAGATGATTGTATAGTTCAGTTTTATGTACTTATAGCTTAATAGAGCAATGATAGATGAGTGGTGGAGACTGGTTAATGTTGTAAGAGAGAAGTCAGCTGGGGATTTGTTGGGTAGATGTGCATAGGTGAGTGAGGTATATTTCTGTATTGAGAAAGTTTGACAGTTGGTAAGACGGGCAAGAAAATAGAGGAGAGTGGCTAGGAGAGCACTGGATAATATAATTTTCAAACATATATTGTATAACAACTAGTCAAATTTAATGAATTAAAATGCTTGGGGTATAAGTAAGAATAAGTTACTTTTCTTGGTAGAGTATCAATGGAGAGTGAACTATGTCAGCTTGTATTGGTTGAGGATTATATATTAGATGTGTGTTTCAGTTGGCTGTGGTTTTGGGTGTTTAAATACAGAGGTAGAGAGTGTGGGTGGGAATTGGGGGTAGGGTATGGAAATGGAGTAGATGTAACTTAATTTCAACAAAATAAACTATATGTGGTACTGATGGTAAGCTTTCCTGCTAAAGAAAAACAGCTGTAATAAAGGTGGGCAAATGTTTTGGCAAATATACAGTGTAGGGATAGTATTGAGAGATGCTTTAGAGCAATAGAGCTAGGGACAATTCAGAATTGTTTTGATCTCTCTGAAGGGAAGGAGGAATGCAGGATTACTAAATGGCACCAGGGGAGTTTATGAAAAGCACACTTCAGAGAACAATGTAGTAACAATGTAGAACAATTGTGTTTCACAGCTGAGTCTAAGATTCCGTACTCTTACTGAAATAAAAGGAAAGTCTTTATACCCTATCAGCCTTTTTGTGTGTGCAGTAGCCGTCATTCCTGGTCTGTAGTCCAATGAGTAGGTCTAGCACCAAAGGAGTATGTGTAGCAAGGGGAAGAGGGAAGCTGACGACATTTTGTTTTAAGGAAACCTATGAAAGCACATGTGACTATTATTGTTGGTGTGGCAGACATATTTATGCAACATTGATTACACATTTATTTAGTATTTACTAAGCTACTTAGTGGCTGCTATGACTGTTGCACTAAATTTCTGTTTTGTTTCTATTTGTTTAATTATTTTTCCCATTATTAAATATGAGAGATTTCTTCATATCCCAGATAAGAAGATTTATTTTCTTTTTCTATCTTGAAATGGGCATATACATGCAGCTTATAATGGCTTTCAACCACCACACTTAAAAAGGACAGAGACCCCAAATAAGAAGCATTAAAAATGCTGATATTGTTGAACTAGAAAGTTACTGAGGCTTTATTTTAACGTGCATTTCCTGAAAAATAAGGCATTTGCAGCTATTATGTGTGGCATAAATTAAGGAATGTAGCTGTTCTAAACAACAAAACAGTCTCTGCAAATGATCAGTACTCTCCTACAGTCACGTGAAATTTACTAGACAGGCACAGAGGGCATATAAAGAAGTCAGAACTGCAGTACTGCTGCATTAACAAATGATACTTATAATGTCCCATAAATCAGGAGATATTATATCCTAGAAGTGTTCGGTGTAATTTTGTAAGAGCAGGAATTCACATACACTAGTTTAGTCGCTTCACATTGTAGCTGGAGTCAGAAAAAAATGTAATATAGCTGTCTAGTGTGAAAAATAGCACAGTCAGGGTTGTGCAGTGTGGCCCAATATTATACAATAGGAACAATGCTGCACAATTAAGATGGCATACATAGGCAATTGACTGGTGAAAGGAGAGCAAGTCATGCAAAGAAGTGGATTGTACTATGGCAGGTTATGTTTTCTAAAGAGTCCAGTAGCTTGCATGAATGTATTCACAATGATGCATCTCTGCATTTACAATGAGCTGCTGTGGGCACATGTGAGAGCTGAGACAAGGGCTACACAGAAAAGTACCTGCTATGTTTATACTGTAAATAGGAAGGAAGTGTGTGTATATGTCATCCATAATGTGGGAAGAGCAAGCAGTGGAAAATCATTACAAACCACCAAGGGTAAAATATTATGCTTCATCAGCCTAGCTAACAATAGAGAATACCACTACACTACAATAAAAAGTGGTGGATGGTTTACAGTTTCATCAAGAAATCAGCTAGTGCTTAACACCCTTTCTTATAAGCTCCATAATGCTGTTTACTGTCCAGCTTTAAAAACCAGACTTTTTAATAGGGATTGTACTCTTTGAAATACAGACAGCAAGCACTCAGCCAGATCCCCTTACAAACTGGCCACCACTAAAAAAAGCCTTTTCTAAAAATGCACCTTCCAGTTGGAACAGACTTCCAGAAGAAATAGACAAGTAAACAAACGTACTAGTTTCAGATTTCAAAAACAGTGTGCCAATAAGTCTGGAAAGCACGTATAAGGTGAAAAACAGTTATGTATTCAATCTCCTGGCTTAAGTCTAATTCAGCTCTTATATTCATCAAAATGCTTCTTTGGAATACAACTGTAAGCTAATTTGATCTGTAGGTGATGAACTAGACCTAGATGAAAATTGAAAACTGTCTCTTTCTAAGTAGGAATTCAATACTGTGTGCACTGTGTTACTGCCAATGCCAATATACATTTCTATGTAAATAATTCCACATGCTGTTTTAAGTTTAGTTATATTGTCTGGCCTCTTTGTCCTGTATTGCAACTGAAAAGGGTCCTTGAACCAGTTCATCTATCTGGTTAACAAATGTTAAGTACAAGAAATAAACAAAGAAGGACAAGGAGAAAGGAAGAGTTGTAATAGGAGTGGGAAGAATGGTGTATGTATATAAATATGATTATGTATATCTATCTACATACATATGTATATTTGGGTCTACTTCAGAAGACTGACATACCAAAAGACTGACAATTCAAAATGCTTAACACATTTTAAATGCTGGGAGCAAGCCGCCCTGCACCCCTCATGTGGTGGGCTGTGCCCCCATACCCCCTGCTAACTATATATGCCAACTCAAATATCACACGACAGTGGAGAAGGGGCAAATTCCATCATTTCAGTCTACTGGGATTTAGTCTTGTTTTTTCAGTCTTCGGAAGTAGACCCATATATATATATATATATATATATATATGTGTGTGTGTGTGTATATATATAATATATATATATATATATATCTGTGACAAATGCCCATTTTTATTTTTTTCAACAAGGGCAGATGGGAAAGGTAGAATGAGAAAGGTGTGGGAAGAGAGGAGGGTTTAGGGATGGCAGCAGGGGCAGACAAACCAACACATATATCAGACAAAGACCAATGGGAAAGATGCTGACACAAAATGGTAGGAGACAGAAAGTAAAAACACAGGAAGACATACAAAGGGAAAACAGTTAAGGATGGAGAGGATTGAACTGCAACCTGGACTGGGTGTGTCACACAAGGAAAAATACCAAAACACAAGCAATATAAAATCTAACTTACATCTGTTACAGGACTATGTGTGCTACAAAGCATGACTAGATAGTAGGAAATCACTTGCCCATGTGCAGGACAGTGGCACAGTGCATGAATGACAATCAGTGTGAAAGCAAGATACATCAAAGTTACTCACTAAGAGCCCTTCTGAACAAATGAAGGATGCAGCCCTTATTATTTGCTTAAGTGGCATCAGTAAGATGTTAATGTACCCCCATCCAAAATACTGACAGGTGTATACATGACACCTATATCATGTGGTAATACCACACCCTGACCTATGAAAGTCAACATGTAACAGTACTTCACAACTAACTTTCATATGTGCATGGAATGTCAGGTGTTACTGACACTGGTATGGGTAGGGAAATGGAAGTGTAAAAGTAAGCCATGGCAGGTTGACAGGGACATTGTGCATCACTGGTGTGGCAAACAGATAGGTAGATGGCAGTGCCCAAGTCCAACAGCATATGTACCAAAATGGACACTTACACCATGATGGTGGTGTCATACCCACTGTTATTCAAGTCTGATTTTCCCAGTTACTGTTGGGAACAGATGGAAGTAGAAAAAACAGCAGCGTGGTTCTGCTTGTTCTTACAAGGTATATGACACACAAAGCAAAGATAAAAGCAAGGTGATGTTAATTAATTACAGTGCAAACAATGGCAGAAAATATGGTGAGTAAGAGATAATACATGTATAACACAATACCATATACATACCGCATTGCCTAGACAGGTGTTCATGCCTCCTCTGGCATATCAGCTATTCTCCTCTGTCTCACCAGGTACTGCAGAGCAAACAAAAAAATAAAAAAACATGCCCAAGAACTTCAATAACTGCATTTACCAGTATACAATCTTGTACATTTAGGTTCATAGGTTAGTACTAGGCTAACTGCCCTTGTGGGCCATTTTAAACCTAGCTAATTACCCCATGTGAGAATCAAACCCTGCGCCTTTTGTCTGTAAGGTAGACACCTTAACCATTATCCCAACCTTGTAAAAGAAATTAACAGGTAATTAGACACATGTAGAACTCTGTATGCCTCTCCCTAATCTCATGTTGTCATTGGAGGAGAAGTTCAGGATGATACCTCATCAAGTCACCATAGCAATGTCAGCACTGCTTATTAGAGTGGATGATGCCCTTGGCATCACTCACCACCCTGTCAAGAAAGTGCCAGGATTCCACCTTGTAATGAGAGCCCCCATTCTGCGTCCCCAGAAGGTGCTTACATTGGTGCAGATGCAGAAGGTGGAGAAAACGTTTGCATTCCTCCTTCACCAGGCAGGTGCCCTTCTAATGTCGCCCTGCCAGAAGCAATTGCCATTTGCCTGGTTGTAACCAGGAGACAACTGGGAGCAGATTCATACTGTTGCATGTTGTAAAACTATGTGCATCAGAATGCAACATAGCACAATTTTGTTCATTGCCACATCAGAGTCACACAATCAGAATAGACATGCATGAAGTGAGGGTGGTGGAAGTGCATTCACCACATAAGGTATCGTACCTTTGCCTACTTGTTTATTTTACAATAGCATGCCATTGCACTACAAATCATGGCAATAAGTTGCCATTGTAAAAGTACAGACCATGAAGCAGTTTATAAAAAGCCCACAACCATACTGGTGTCCCAGAGCTGCCCAGGCATGCACAGATTGCTTCACAGTCCACCTTTCTTGTGCACAGACAGGCACAACAACTGTTGTGCACTGTAGGGCTACCTATGTACTGCACTAGTTCTGCAGTTCACAGATATGTACATGAAATGGATTCATTAGCATAATAAGTGCACTACAAGCTCTGTACTACAAGTGCCATTGTCATACTCATTGTGTTATACAAGTATATTGAGTGGATTTCAGGAGTAATGCTTTACAATAATTACAGAGTCCACAGCTGGTCTACATCTGCCATGGTAAGAGTACATGGATAAATGGCAGATGGGGAGGGTGACTCTGTATGCTTACAATTTTTTTATTGGGAGCTTGCTCCATTGGTGCCTGCAGGCTGCTGGATGAGAAGCAGGAGAAGCTGGGTTGAAGTGTGAAATGAGACCAGACTAAAACACAGCTCCAGGCATCAGTAGCCCAGCAGATGTATGACTGAGGGGTAATGAAAGGTGCAGTATCTACACTGACACATAACAGGAAGTGTGGGACTACATGTGTTCTGCTAGTGATTCAGCTGTGGTACATAGTGCATGAGATGGAGTATGGAGGAAGACCTGATAATTGATATAGGATGAGGATGTGCATGTGGACCATATGTTGGTATTGCATTGTTGGACACAGAGCAGTCTAGTCAGATTGCAGAAAGCATGGAATAACACAGTGTGTACCCATGCTATCCCTAATGGGCAACTGTGAGGATGTGGCCTGTGATGGTGGGGTATGGCAGACATGGCACATGTTGCAACCATCGTTGCCACAATGGGTGCAGGAGTGGTGCAGCTAATGCTGTACATATTTGTATCCTGGCTCTGACCATATGTATGTCCACCTGTTCAGGAACATAAATAACTTCAAAGCCATGTATGCAGTATGAAAAGTTCTCCCGAGCAGACACCAAGGTGTTAATCCATGCACTCCTTCAACATGGAATTTGGATTCTTAGCAACAACAACACTGACCAGGGCTTTAGGGATTGTTTATAATGGGAACTGGTTACAGATGTCAGTGCTGGGTGTTACTTTATGTCCTCCTGAAGATCCAGGCCATTGCACTGGAGAGGATGGCTGAAGTCATTGCATCATCACTTGTGTGTGTCAGGGATGCACCAGGTTGATATTTCCTTATGTCAGTAATACAGTGTTGTGGTGCACCACAACCAAGATCATCTTGATGTTAAAAACTGCCAAATCTGCCCTACAGGTACATCTGGCATGCAAACACAACCACATGCACAACATGGTATGTTTGTATACATTCTTTGCTTACATTATTATCTGTTCTTTTATTGAAGCACTGAGGTGTGGGATTGACACATTCTCAGAGGTTTAGATATGAATGTTTATAGGTTCACAGTTAGGTGCCATGCAGTTAGTCTAAAGACTATTGCAAGTCTAGAGAGTCAGTCATATTCAAAACTACCAGAGCTAATATTTCCCATAGTTTTACATATGAAGCTAGTTAGATTAATGGTTCTATAGTTACCAAGGTCCTTGGTTAGGCTGTACTTGTGTAATGGCATTATAGTGGCTGTTTTCCAGGCTTCAGGAATGTAACTAGTGTAGAAGCTTAGATTAAAGTGGTTAAGTAGGTTCCTTAAGCACTTGACTAATAGGGATATTTGGTACTGGTAATCAGACAATGAAAGGGCTGCGAAGACTTGTTTTTAGCAATTAAATGGGGCGGATGGTTCTGCGGAATCTGTGGAATATTTATTACTGTGAGTGGAGTGACATTTGCACTTAATTTGTCAGCAAAGATATTGGCAATTTCCCTTAGGTCAGTATTGTTGCGGACTAGCTCCAAACATTGTTTGGCGTCAGTTCTCAAAATCCTCACCGACCTAAAGAAAGATTTGTAGCTATTTTGGTTTTAGTGAATATTTTAAGTTCATACTCAGTGTTGTGTATTGTAATGGCTCCCTCAAGCTATTTAATAGTTTGCTTAGTTGCGTTGATAAAGTAAGTAGAATAAGACTTCTTATAAGGAATAAGCAATTTATTTCGCTTGTTATGTAATTTATTTATAGGGGTATTCCAGCACAGGATTTTATTTTTTAAATTTCTCATTATATATGGTGCAAAAATTATCTACCTTTTCAACAGAACAATTTAAGTCAAAGGCATGGGCAGCAGCTTTAGCAATGGGATCCACTGGATAAGATTACAACAGAAGGGATTTAAGTTATAAAGGAAATTAAGAATGCTTACTGACGTATTTGTAAGGAAAGTGTCACCAGTTTTACAGGAAGAGGTCACTGATATATTGTGTGATTTAACAAGGGAAGATGATAAATAAGGAGGTTTACAAGAAGTGGCCATATTTGTGAGGACACGCTCTAGGGTACTGGGGTCCCTAGTATGAGGGTTAACTATTTGTAAAAGGGTGTCAGCATTTATAATGTCAAGAAAGCAATGGGCATGTGAACAACTGGCATTTTAGGTTAGCCTGATTATCAATGGATAGTTGAAGTCCCCAGTAGAGAAATATTGGGTTTAATGGAGATTTCAGCTAAAGTCTTAAGATAGCTTTCATGATCATAAGGGGGCATAGAAGGTGTTTTGTAGCTAGCTACAAAGTGATAATTCATCTTGCTTAGAGCAATTTGGAAACCTTTGTTTTCATAAGGTGTTAGATTCAGGGGTTTTCCACTATGGAGTAGTTCATGTCTGATTTCATGCAATACTGGAGCCTGGCAGTGATGGCAACCTAACTCTGGTATAGTTTGAGGGAATAGTGCCACTGTCAGCAGCAATGACTGTGGTGGGCACACTACCATCCTCATCCCATGGCACAGTTGTGTTGCCTGTGGAACTTGTCCCCACCACCCTAGTAGCTACCTAGCAGCCTTACTCAATGGGAGCAGTCTTGTCATCTGCTCATGTACAAGTAGTGGGCAGTGACACAATCACAGACCACGTAGACAAGCATTATACAGCAGTGGACCACTGGCCATCAACACCACAACACCCATTCAAGATATCACATTGTGCATTACACAACCGATGTGCAGGTCATTGATTCAGGCACAAACAGATGCTGCCATTTCCATGGCAGAGACTATTGGTATACTGCATGGCATATATAATCACATTCATGAGACAACTGAGTACCTGGATCACCTGCATGGCTCATTGTCTGACATCTGGTTGCCATCACTGTTTTCCACTTCCACCATTGTAACCACTGCTGATTCATATCACTATGACCCTTCCACTTCTGCTAATGATGACAACTGTGCCCTGTACTCACAACCGTGTTACATGGATTAGGTAATATCCGAAGCTCAGTAAGACCAGTCTATGCACTGTAAGGCATAGCCTGAGTGTAGTCTCACATGCATAAGTTTTAATCTTTCTTGTGCTTATTCTGTTTCAAAGCCATTAGCAATTCCCTTTACACAAAGCACACCAAACTAATTAACATGACAGATGTTTGCACAGCTCTTAACCATTCAGAGACACATTTTAAATACTGACAATGTTTATTTAGAGAGCTGATAGAATAAAAGGATTTATATTAACACGTGTTTTCTGTAGAATAAGATGCGTCTAATTGTAATTCTTGGAATTAATGATACTAATCCTCGTAACTTATCACAAAAATCAGATTATAAGAGAGTGAAATTCTGAGGCAAAATGAAACATAATTAAGAGGTACATAGTGTCAGTAGAAGCAAAGTTTTAGGTAGAAAATGTCCCCCTCTACAAATTAAAAAAAAAACTCAAGAGTGAAACATTATCCTGAAGCTAATATGGCAAGCTTCCAGCAACCCATGGAATAATATCTATGGTTCATTCTGAAGCCATTCAAATTTCATTTACTCCAAGTCTGTATAACTAGCGTTTATACCTGATATCTTATTGACTACTTTAATCATGTTTCATTGCAATGGAGAGATTGTATTATTTTACGTGAGACACTACATAACAAGTGTTATGATCTGTTCATATTATGAAGTCTTACTAACTCCTATGGCATTTGTAGTACACATAACAACTATGCTGTTTGTGCATCACCTCATTTATAGTTGACTCCTTTTGCATTTATTTCCACTGTTGTATTATCAAAGTAACCTTAACTTCAGCAAATAATTTCATTCAATGTCATTTAAGAGGTACCACAGCATTTATAAACCTTTCCATACAAGAGAAAAAGAACTGTAAATGGTTGTCATAAATAACAACAGACCCAGCAATGTTCTCAACATTTCATATTCAAAATGTTGAAGACTTCCTCTTATAATGCAGAAAAAAAGGCAAAATACAGAACAGTTGCTTACAGCATTAACTAGAGAGCTGAACACATAGCTAAAATGTGTAACTTTACACTTAGAAAACTTAATTTAATGATTTAATATAATTCACTGCAAGTTACTATGTTTGGTAAAACATTGTAACAATGAATATGAGGCAGACCAGACCATTTCAATGTAGAATGGTGTGGAACAAAGGACTCTTGTGCTGTAAAATGAGAAGTCATTTCTCATAATGAGGTTCACAGTTACGTAGTTCATTTCTGTAGTATGTTCAATGCATCTCTTGGAATTTTAGCAGTATGTAACTTATTGCTATAAAATAGCTTGTTTTGCTTTAAAACAATCTAACCCAGAAATGCCTAGGAAATTGCAGGTTACAAAAAGCAATCACATTATACAAAGATCTGTGGCTGCATAGGTTTGCATAACTTTTAAGGAAAAATCAAATATTTTCCTGCAGAAATTATGATATTGCAATACACACCATATGCAAAGCACGCTTTGTAGTAAGAGTGAGCCTTACAATAGGCGCAGAGTCTCTTATGGTCATAACAACATTTATTATTGCAGTTCTTACAGCAATAAAACATCATGCATATATGAACCACTGTTGTTTAAAGCAAAACACTGTACAGACTTTGTAATTGTTACAGTTCTAGCACACTGCTTTTATAGTTTTTCACAGTATTGATTTCCATGTACTGATTTTGAAAATTGATTGGGAGGTTTGCAAACTGAATCTGTTGCACAGGACACTTGTCTTCTGCTGCAGCTGCAAATGTCTGCAGTTGTATTTTTCTCCTCTTTCACTTCACTGATGTCAAACTGTAATTCTACCAGAGTGCATCCTTAATAAAGATATTCAGAGCCAAGTTGTCTTTTTGCTGATCACTACTGCATCATAATGGATTAAGTTTGGAACCTGATGTGCTTCTTAATAAATGACAGGAATGGTGGCTAGTAACTTCAAAGTAAGGAAGCTTACAGGAAGGATCTGAATGGGTAGAGCTGACCAGAATGTGGTGGAGCAATATTAGGCGAGGTTAATGACTGTTTAACTGTGGTCATAAAACAACTAGAATCACTTTCATCAGCAGAATGCCTTAGCACCCACTTAGTATAGCTACTGTACTCACAGTATATGGCTCAGATGTCCAGTTCTAATTAAATAAAACAATCATCACATTAATGTATTTCAACTTGTTTTACTCATAAAACATAGTAGTCCTTGCCAGTCCTGATCAACAACTGTTTAACTGTGCTCCACTGATAGTGAGGTTTCATCAACAGACTGCCTCATTCCCCACAAATTACATTCACATTATTGACTGTGTACAACTCAGATGTCTGATTGTGATCAGATGAATGAACATATAATTAAAGAATGCAGTAATGTATGTTATCTTGTTGCTGTCAGACACATACAGTGCAACCCACCACAATCTCCTGTTTACATAAGCTACAAACAAGTATGTGGCCATACAAACTGGCACACTTGCATACACACCCACACACACACACACACACACACACACACACACACACACACACACACACACACACACACACACACACCAATACACACAAAATGTGTTTACTAGTTATGGTCACTTTAATGACTGTTAATTCTTATATGTATGATTGTTATCAAAGTAATGAATAAATATATACTTAATGGCCACAATAAAGTATTTCAAATGAATGAATGAATAAATACATTATGGCCACAGGAATGTATCTAAGCTCACTGCTACCAGTCACATGTAGTGCACCACCCCATTGTAATCCCCAAATTCATACGGATATGCCCACAAGTTGTTGCCACATTATTTACTCAAATATGTGATCAAATAAATACACAGATAAATAATGGCCGGAGTTATGCATTTCTACTCACTGCTGTCAAATGCATAAAGTGCAATCCATTTCACCTCCCGCAACAGGTATGCCCACCAGTTACTGCCACTTTATTCATTTGGAACACAGTAAATGTATAACTCTGATTAAATTAGCTGATAAATGCACAAACAAAGACCATAGTAACGTATTTCAGTTTGTTGTTATCAGAGACATATATTGCAGTCTATTGCTAGCCCCCAACATACATTTACAGACACAGATGTGTCCACAAATTACAGCCATTTTCTTGACTCTGTACACCTCAGTTGTCTGATTGTGATCAAATAATTGACACATGCAAAGTAACCCATTGCAACCTCCACCCACACACAGATATGCTCATCAGTTACAGCCACTTTATTGCCTCTGTATACCTCAGACATATGATTGTGACCATATGGATAAATAAATATATAATAACTGCAGTAGTAAATTTCAGCAAGCTGGTATTGTATACATATAATGCAGTCCATTGCAATTCACACACACATACACATGCATGGATTCACATGTATACATACACACATATACACATATAAACATGCAAACACATAGACATACACACACAAACATACACACTCACACACATACAGATATACCTACCAGTTACAGACACTTTATTGCCTCTGTATACCTGAAGTATATGATTGTGATAAAATGAATGAATGGATAACTGAATAAATATATAAATAATCTAATGTATTTAAGTTCATTGGTATGCATCTTGCTTTCTCCAGCTTATATCTTCTTTCCTGGGTGTGTCTGAAGTTGCTTCAGGTTTCACTCACCTGAGGCAGTCAGAGCCAATGGGAAGCAGTTGTTTCCTGCTTCCTATTGCTGCTTAACCAGCCCCAAATGAAGCACCTTTTCTGTTTCCTCAAACCTGTACAGAAAAAGCAGTAATACGTTATTATCGCCTTATTCTCCATTTGGGCTTATTTATAGTGGAGTAAGTCCATTGTTTTCAGCAAAAAAATGGATCTCTGTACATGCACAGTAATATTCTTTAGTATGAGTACTTGGAGCTTCATGCTTCCAAAACTGTGTTGGGTAGGCAAAAGAATTGTCCACTGCTAGCCTAGAAGTATGACCATACAAATTTATGGACTGATTCGAGAAAGGTTATTAGATACATTTCACATTAACTATTTCTGATTCAAAGACTTTCCTACCATGGTGCAGCAATGAAAATATGTGCAGCACTGCAGTGGGCTGTCTCTGCAGCTATGTTACATGGTAATGAGGCAGTCTGGGGGAGAGGCATATGCTAATTAGCTATGTACTGTTTCCTCAGAACTGACTGCATTAATGCATTTATGCAGTTGAATGATTCAGAGAATTGCTTTGCTGAGTACATTAGCATAGACACTCCTGGCCACTCACAGTAATGAGCACAGCCAAAAGGTTGCATTATATCGATCACAGTAGAGATAAAGGAGTTTAGTGGTCAAGATGTGTTACGGGTGAGTGCATGAATGCATGTAAGGAGCTATAAGTGGGATTATATGTGTAAGTACATGTCTGCCTGAGAGGTAGCAGTGGGGATGGGATTAGTGAGGAGGTAGGTGTGTGTTTGTGTGTGTGTGTGTGTACATGTGTGTCTGACAGGAAGCAGGTGGGAAAGGGGCTGTGTGTGTGCATGTGTGTCTGTGAGTGCGATTAGGTGGTGAGGGCGCTGTGTGTGTGTGTGTGTGTGGGTGTGTGTGTGTGTGTGTGTGTGTGTGTGTGTACATGTGTGTCTGACAGGAAGCAGGTGGGAAAGGGGCTGTGTGTGTGCATGTGTGTCTGTGAGTGCGATCAGGTGGTGAGGGCGCTGTGTGTGTGTGTGTGTGTGTGTGTGTGTGTGTGTGTGTGTGTGTGTGTGTGTGTGTGTGTGTGTGTGTGTGTATACATGTGTGTCTGACAGGAAGCAGGTGGGAAAGGGGCTGTGTGTGTGCATGTGTGTCTGTGAGTGCGATCAGGTGGTGAGGGTGCTGTGTGTGTGTGTGTGTGTGTGTGCGTGTGTGTATATGTGAGTGGGTTGGGGTGCCTGTCATACTTCCAGACACTACCAGACTAACAAGCAAAGCCTGCATCATTGGGTCAGGGGAACACTAGTCACCAGGGAATAATTGAACTACATTGGATGCCAGGAAATACTTTACTCACATGGGACGGGGCAATACTAGCCACCAAATAATACTTGAATTACATGGGTTTGGGGAGAACTCTAGACAACAGGGAGTACTTTACCTGTCTGATTCTGGGGGAACACTAGCCAGCAATGAATACTTGAACTACATGGACTGGAGGCACAGTGCTAGGCACCATGGAATACTTTACCTTTGTGGATTTGGGGGTTGAACACTAACCACCTGGGTTTATCTTGTGTTCCATAAAGGCACTTACCAATAACAGGGAAACACTAGAAACCAGGGATACTGCATTTAGTTTGCCTGGAAGGTGCTTCATTAAAACAAGCAAACCAAAAAAATGTAGTGTGGGACCATTAGTCACAAGGGACACTAAGACACTAAAAGAGAGTCGAATACTGCACTCTTGCCGTACTAAACCTCGGCACCAACCTTTAGTGCAGCAAGCATTTTTTACATATATAGTGAGTATCTCAGGCATTATTCCATGCTTACAATGATTTGTGACATATGCTGGGAATGGATAGTCAACAGTATGCATACTGCTCAACCTTGTATTACAGGACAGGACAAAGTCAGGGACAGTTGTTATATTTGCTTCCTTAGGGCATAGAAATCCTGCAATGGTAAAAAATCACTGGTATAATCGGTTTTGCCCTACCATGGATTATGTAAAGGATATTAAGTGAGAACCTCTAATGTCTGGCACTAATGACTGACTAAATTCATCTGTGATTTACAAAGCAGGATAAAGGAGACATCATGGGTATTCTGACAACACAGGAACAAGTAAGTGGTATGTGTTTGAATGTGTATATTGTGTTCGGGAGAGTGAATGAGGGTGTGTGTCTCTGCTAAGATAATGCAACCAGTACCACACCACTGCTACCTACTGCAGGAAGTGGGGATCTTCAGTTTTGGTAGTTAATGGTGATTTAGAGACATTTAGATTAGCTGATAATGAGTTTTTCCTCATTGCAGCTAACGTGTCTCTGAATTGGAAATCTCTGCATTGTGGACACAGGGCTTTATTACTACAGTCCTTAATGCAGGCAGTAAGGTTCATTATGAATCCCCAAGTATGTATCAAACCCACAGTGGTGCCCTTGTAGTATTTAAGCCAAGAAAGAAGAAGAAAAGAGCTGTGTAAAATGAGTATGCATCTTTGACACCTGTACACTCACCGGTCAGTTTGGCATAATGAGTATGCATCTTTGACACCTGTACACTCACCGGTCAGTTTGGCATAATGAGTATGCATCTTTGACACCTGTACACTCACCGGTCAGTTTGGCATAATGAGTATGCATCTTTGACACCTGTACACTCACCGGTCAGTTTGGCATAATGAGTATGCATCTTTGACACCTGTACACTCACCGGTCAGTTTGGCATAATGAGTATGCATCTTTGACACCTGTACACTCACCGTCAGTTTGGCATAATGAGTATGCATCTTTGACACCTGTACACTCACCGGTCAGTTTGGCATAATGAGTATGCATCTTTGACACCTGTACACTCACCGGTCAGTTTGGCATAATGAGTATGCATCTTTGACACCTGTACACTCACCAGTCAGTTTAGCATTATGCACTGCACTATGTGTTTCTGAATCCTGACTTCTGTCTCTTTCTAAATGGATAAATATTACTTTCATGAATCATACTAATCTATCTTTATCATTTATTTAAAGAAATTAATGCAAACATATGGTACTACACCATATAGTAAGATATTATTTTACCACTAGATGCCACATTTCCAGATACCTTAAAGCAAGACATTCTTTGATAAATGAGGTTTGGCTACAAACCAATTTGTCCAGGAATATCATCAGAAGGGGGCTAGATAAATATATTAGTAGGATTTAAGAGGTTGTAAGGGGATGAAAGGGTTAAATGGAGGGAGGGTTGATTGGGAGGAAATGAGGTAAGGGTAGGGAGGGGCTTAAGGGGTTTAGGCAAGTGTAGCTGGGTAAGGAATCACATTTTGGAGTGAACTTGCTAAGGCAAGTACTACGTCCAAGATGACCTGTAGGTATTCCAGAGTACAGGTAGGCATTGAGTTAATGGTGTAGTTATGGGATTATTAGTACAAGGTCCTTTGCCTTTTAAATTATGAAGGAAAGTAATCTTCAGCAGGCTAGCTGACTTTGTTTAAAAGTATTTAAAGCTGGTCCAGATAATGGGTAATTTTAGCCACTGGAATATAGTAAGTACTTTACTAATTTATTTTGATGAGGTCCTGCTGTTGCTTATTCTCCACAGTTGGGTTTTACATTTGCTGGAATTAGTGGTTACATTTTCATATGAATTAGTGCTTTTTTTGTGTCACCTAAGGATGTGGTTAAAGCAACCATTTCTTTGTTTATTCGTGGGTGTTACTGGAAGGGTAGGTGCACAGTTATCAGGCTTCATTTAGGCAATAGTCACCAGCATGTTTTACTTTTCTGTTAGGTTGCTTCCCAACATTATCATGGAGTGTAGGCCTGTTTGTTATCTCATTGGTTTGCTGGTTGTGGTGGGGCCAGCAGTGGATACATTTTCCTCTTGGTTTTGAGAAACAGGATAAGGATGTGGGAAAGCTATATTGCAAGGCATTGGTGGGAGCAGTGGGTTGAGAAAAGTTTGTTGCGCTGAGTAGCTTAGTTGTTTACATTTGTGTGTTCGTGGGCTTTGAGATGTCTCCGAGTAAAGACCACTGACACTGAGCATGTTAAGCTGCTTTTCTCCTCTGCCTCATTATGACGGCTTCCTTGATGTGATGACTTCCTTGATTGCTTTGAGGTGGAGACAGGAGTCATTGGTACGGCAGGTGTTATATATTTAAAAAATAAATACCCACAAAAAAAAAAAAAAGGTTTATTATAGTTTCTACTTCTTTCAGTGGTGGTTTGCGAGCTGGAGGGAGCCACAATGGTCATTTTCACAGGCTGTGAGTTTCGCAGGGGAAGGAGGTTACTACCGCGCATGCACAGTGTAATGTTATTAAAAAAAAAAAAAAGTGATCGCAGGAGTGTCCTCATTTCGGATATATTTGGTAGTCTGCTTTTATTTTGACAATTGGGTCATGTAACAAAACTTCAGTTTTAGAAAGGTGGGGGGGAAGGAAGTGTAAGACTAAAGCTGTGAGTTGGGTGAGTAAAAACCCCTTTGGTTGAGTGGTGTTTTCTTGTAATTATCTTGTGTTAGTGTTTACAGTTTGTACAGTTCCTCAATACACTACACTCTTATGAGGTGGTAGTTTGAATACTGGTAGCATAACTCTGAGCAAGTCCCTTAAACAGACAGTCTTCATTGATCATCACTGAAAAGGGACAATTGTGTACAATGGATTTAACCAGTCAGCAAATAAATAAAAAAAAAATGATGAGGCCACATATTGGATGGAGCCAATGGCTTACATTTACAGGTGGTAATGGTTACTGTGGTGATGTTAAAATTCAAAGCACAGAATGTCAAACTCCATTCTGAATTTAGGAAGAATTGTCAATGCCATTCAGATAAAATCCACTGTTTCTGTATAAAATATTATTGCACAGTGGTTTGTATCTCATTTTAGATGGAACAAACATCCTGAAACTAAATTGGTTATTTGGCCGAGTGGCGACAAGGTCAGGGGGGCAAATAGGTAGCAGAAAGGGCCAGCGGTTTTACACTCCATTTCCCCCTGGTCTGTTTCAGGTGTAGGTGATTTAATATTTCCCACTCAATTGGTCATTAGTAATTTGGACACTGCAAATGGGTCATTACCAAAAATAGTTTGTGGGGTGTTTTTGTGGCATTTAATGTTTTTATTGATGTAGTGTGATCCTTGATGGGGGGGGGGGGGGCTGGTAGAACTAAAATCCATTTCTTTGGTGAGCATAGTATCTTTCACATCAGTTAAACCATTAGAGTGCTTTGTAATTTTCAAAGTTGGAATTTACTAATTTTACTTTGCCTTTGTAATGAATTGAGAATAAATGATTCTTTTGATTGATCTTGTCAGTATGTCTTATATTTTTCATAGCTTGTCCAGTGAGATGCGTTTCTGTCAGCTAAGAGAACCCCTTGCTTGACACTGCTCTGGAGGTTGACTGCTAGAGGTTGGTTAATTGTTTTGTTTCTTCTATAACACTATGTGCTTGATCTGTGCTCATGGAAAGGCTGCATGAATTTGCTTCGGCGTTCCCTTCTTCTGGTGCCAGAGGCAGGGGCATTTGCTGCTGGTGACATTTTAGGTGGTCCGCAATAGCTTGTATAAGGTTTTGAGGTTTTTGGGATGGTATGGCCAGGATGGAAGTCACTAGGGGTGATGCAGAAATGGGAGTGAAGGCAACATTGGAGAATGGATCCAAGATAACACAATGGTGGGTTTTGGTCATGTTGTTCTTATAGTCAGTTGGGATGTCATGGAGCAGACAGTAATGCATATTGCGGAAGGGAACTGTGTCCGCTGTTGCTTATAATGTTGGTTTGTTTGAATTTGAAGAGTCAGCATATTTACTATTGTACAGGTAGCAGGAGAATTTTGTAAGAAGGGAATTACTATGCATAAGTGGCGTAAGTTACAGTTAAAAAAAAAAAAAAAACCCCGAAACTTGAAGTTGTACGAAGTGAAAAAGGGATTGCCTCTGTGGGTACATCATACTATTGTGCTGTAATTCCACATGGTAGAGGCTTATCTTGTGGTGTAGCCTCAGGTCTTATTTTATGGAAGTTGTATTGAAGGGGTTCAGGGCCCGTACTGCTTGCCTTTTTGTGGGGCTGTACATTTTTGAGGTAAGGATGGATTTGCGCATGCGTGGTGAGGTTTGTAGTCTGCAGCTGAAGAGTTGTTTTTCAATAGGAAAAGATGTTATGGTTATGAATGGTGCGTTGAGGTGAATGAGCAATTGGTGGCATATCCACTTCATCAGCTGAGGGGTTCAGAATTTATTTAAAATACAAAAGATTATCTTTTCAGTTGGTAAGAGCAATAGTTGGCCTCACAGCAAGAGGTTCTCTGGTTGGGTTTCCTCCCATTCCAAAGACATGCATCTGGAGCATTTCTAAACAGGCTCTATGGAACCTAGTCGGACTTTCCCGGTCAACAAATGTCAAATAAAATAAAATAAAATTGTGTCTATTTTGGCCTC
>NC_056732.1:1259591790-1259799290 GCF_019279795.1 Protopterus annectens | reverse complement strand
CCTCATACCATGCTTTTCGGCCCCAAAACTTGGACCAAACCAGAAAAGGAGGGGGAGTATCAATATTAGTCAAAGATACCCACACCTCCAGGTTGGTGGCACAGCACGAAGCATCAGAGACTATCCATGTGCAACTAACAAAGGGTAAAACTGCCTTCCAGTTTATAGCCTGCTACAGACTACCCTCCCAAACCCAGGAACCCCACTCGGCCTTCCTGAGAACACTGGAAAATATGAAGGTCTCTCCAAACACCATTATATTGGGCGACTTCAACTACCCAAACATAGACTGGGAGCATTACTCTAGCTCCAACACCCTAGCTCAAAGGTTCCTAGAATTTGTAAACTCAGATGCAATGGAACAACTTGTTACCACTCCCACAAGAGGGGAAAACATACTGGACCTGATCATCACCAACATGGGGACTCTGTGCTCCAGACCAGAAGTGTATCTCTCACTGGTAAGATCAGACCATAAACTAATCTCAATGGATAGTCACATCCCGACCCCACCCCCTGCCCAGAAAACCACAGTGAAAAACTTCTCTAATGCAAATTTCACACTCCTCAAAACCGTGGAATCCTTCAAAGCCCCCAGGCCTGTGGAAAATATGGCCCAGACCGCAGAATCCTTTATAAACGCATTCTATGAACACCTTCAGGAATGCATAGATCATGCAATCCCAAATAAAACCAAGACACAATCCTCCAAAGGCAGACGTCCTGTCTGGTGGACCCCAGCCATAAATAAACTATACAATAGAAGGAGGAGGAAGCTACTACATGATAGAGCAAAATCCCAAAAAGGGAAGGCATCTCTGATCAGTGTTAGCAAAAAACTACGGGCACTCATAAAATCATCTAAGGCCAGCTTCGAGAGAAAAATTGCACAGGACACTAAGGATAATCACAAGGCTTTCTTTAGTTATGTTAGGAACCTGGGTGGGAATTCCCAGATATGCTCAGAATTAGTCCAAAATGACAAAAAATACACCAAACCCACAGACATTGCCAACATCCTAGCTGACAGGTTCAGCACAAACTTCTCCCCCCTCCCCACCAAAAGGGCAAATATCTATCCCAGCAGAGTGCTGCCCCCCTGACATCTCAGATGCTCAGGTAAGAGCCGCCCTCTCCAAAGCAAAAAACACAGCATCAATGGGACGGTGTCCCGGGCTGCGTCCTACATGAACTCCAAGAAGAGCTAAACCCAAACATAAAACTACTGTTCAATCTCAGCCTTACTACATGATATGTACCCAAAGAGTGGCATACAGCAACAGTGGTCCCTCTCCACAAAGGTGATGCCTCAACGGATCCTGGAAACTATCGCCCCATAAGCCTGACTAGCTTGGTCTGCAAAGCTATGGAAAGGATCATCATGGACCTCATAAATAAAGATATTGGGGACCTACAGACACTGAATCCTACCCAGTTCGGCTTTGTTAAGGGCAGATCCTGCCTCTTAAACCTGGTCGATTTCTTTGAAACAGTCACCAAGGCCATTGACGAGGGGTAGGTGGTCCACACAGCCTACCTGGACCTCGCAAAAGCCTTCAATACAATACCCCACTTGGGCATTATAGATAAGCTCACCAGCTTAAATATAAACCCCTATGTCACTAGATGGGGTTGCAAACTGGCTCAAGGACAGACCCCACATGGTTAGAATTGCTGGAGCCATGTCAGACTCCAAACCAGTTACAAGTGGCGTCCCACAAGGCTCAGTCCTGGGACCTCTCTTGTTCGGTATATATTTCTTGGAGGTACAGGCCAACACAGAAGGACTGTGGCTGACCAAGTTCGCAGATGACTGCAAACTGGGTGCCATAATCGACTCTCCAGCCGACACAAGCATCCTCCAAAAGGGCCTCATAGAAACAGACAACTGGTGCCAGAGCCATGGCCTCAAGCTAAACGCCAAAAAGTGTATAGTCACCCCCTTTGGCAACAAACAAACAAAGTGCCCACAAATTACCACATAGGTGGTAATCCATTAAGTACAGAAGACGTAATTAGGGACCTGGGGACCCAAGTTGATAGCAATCTCTCATTTGACAACCACGTGGCCAAAGTGGTTAGAAAAACATTTTATATAGCCCACCTAATCATAAAGGGATTCACATCTAGATCAGGGGAGGTCATCGTGCCTCTTTACTCATCCCTCATCAGGCCCATAATTGAGTACAATGCCCGTTTTGGGATGTACCTTACCAGACACCTGCAGCAACTGGAAAGACCCCAAAAGTACCTCACCAAGAGGATCAAAGGGCTCAAACAGATGCCATATGCTGCCCGGTTAAAGAAACTCCAGTTCTACTCAGTGGCATACCGCCTGCTCAGAGGCGATCTGTGCCTGACGTATAAAGCCATGTCCAATCCGGAATTAATGGACATGCTGCACCTCAGAAAATCCAAATCCCATTGAGCTACGCGCTTGAGAGACTTGAACCTCAGCACTGAAATAAATAGGACATGCTGGAGGGACAGATTCATAACCCAGAGGCTCCCTTCACTCTGGAATAATATCCCAGTCCAGGTTAGGCAGAGTCCATCATTGACTCTCTTCAAGAGGAATCTTGATGAGTGGATGGGGGATCGTAGGTTTACCCCGGGTATCACTTCTGTGTCACTGTTAGACAGAGGCACAGTATACTAACCTCGAAAAAGGGCATAGCAAAATTAATTTAAAATGGGTGGCGAAAGCCAAAAATACACTCTGGCTAGGCTTATAAATGCCCTTGGGCAGATAGCCTAGTATGAACCTATGAACCTATGGTACATGTAGCAGAACTTTGTGATGAGGCTTAAATTAAGAAAAATTCCTTTCTTTAATATATCTAGAGTGAAAGTTGAGTCTAAGTGATGAGCAATTGCTAGGTTTGAAGTTTATTACCATAATTTTTGCTGGTTTTATTTGTTGATTGAATTATTCTGGCTGCTTAGTAAGGATTCACCAAGGAGGCAGGTTATTAAGGCCAAGGCAGGAATTTTGTGTAGTGGTTATGAGTAAAGAAAGCTTGCAGATATTTCAGTTTGTATTCAGGGGTTGGCCATCCAAGATACATTAATATATTGCCTTGGTGCGAATGGTTAGGTTTACTGGCTGCAAAATTCCCTTTCCTGTTCTATGTTGAAGTAAGCACATTTGTTTAATTATGTTTAGGTCGCATGTTCCTGATGCTACATTTACTATGTTTATGACTAAGAGGCTTTCTACAGATTTCTTCCTTGTTGTGAGCACTGAATAAGAGCCTACATTTCAGAGCGCTGTGTATTTTGTAGCTGTGCTAGTAATATTCTATTCAAAAAACAGCTTAATATCATTAACAGTTCAGAGATACTTCCAATACTGAACTGTCTCATGAACCTTGAAAGTAAAGTCAGAGTATGGCTATGACTATTTACATGATTGTGTGTGTTTTTGTGCATGCATGGCTATGTATCTGTGTGTGTGCATGTGAGCAGACTTGTGTGTGTGTAAGAAATAGATCCCTGAATAAAATTATAATGCATGTGTGCATGCACATGTGTGCATATATGTGCTCAAACACACACACACACTCAAATATATACATATATGTATACATTATATACATGTTTATGCTATACTTTTGTTAGTAGATTGATTATGTGTAATTGTGAATCATCAAATTTTCTTTGATTCACACTTCATTGAAAGTACAGTTTGCTTATGTGAAATTGTCAGACAGTGGGTATTACTTTTTGCTCGTCTTTCCCACAATTGTGCAATCTTGGTAGCAGTGGGTGTTTTAGTTGCAGGGTGGCTTGCCCCATTCAGAAATGCTTTGTGTCCTATTTTCTTTTGTTTTCAAGTGAGTGTGCTATGAAGTGAAATTGGCTGGCAAACTGATTATCAACAATCTTTGTGTTCCGCTGTTGAGAATATGTAATCATGTGCACTCACATATTTTTGTTACTTATGTAATCATGTGCACTTGCATATTTTTGTTACTTGTGTAATCATGTGCACTTGCATATTTTTGTTACTTGTGTAATCATGTGCACTTGCATATTTTTGTTACTTGTGTAATCATGTGCACTTGCATATTTTTGTCACTTGTGTAATCATGTTTTGTTACTTGTGTAATCATATGCACTCACATACTTTTGTTACTTGTGTAATCATGTGCACTTGCATATTTTTGTCACTTGTGTAATCATGTGCACTTGCATATTTTTGTCACTTGTGTAATCATATGCACTCACATATTTTTGTTACTTGTGTAATCATGTGCACTTGCATATTTTTGTCACTTGTGTAATCATGTGCACTTGCATATTTTTGTCACTTGTGTAATCATGTGCACTCACATATTTTTGTTACTTGTGTACTCATGTGCACTTGCATATTTTTGTCACTTGTGTAATCATGTGCACTTGCATATTTTTGTTACTTGTGCAAGTATTCTAAGAACATTCCTCATTCCTCACTGTAGTACTAATTACTGCATCTCTCCCATATATAGTTTGTCATGCTGTCATGTATGCCGTTTATGTATTTCTAGCACTTAAAGACTGAAGATTACCATTTTTTTTTTAACATTCTGACACTGGGACCATGGGCCATGATTCAGCAGAATGTTTTTTCCAGAAATAAATGTTAGAAATGAATATGTTGCTCTGAGAAGCATCATTTCAAATATCCTGGTTAATAAAAGGTTTACATTAAATTAAAATAGCTGGAGAGTAACTGAAGAAGTAAAATGCCTTGCCAGGTGCCAAGGGCTGCTACCAATTCATGCCAGTGTATGCCCACTCTGCTCTCAAGTATAGCATCAGTGTAAGCGTACCATGAGTACTTCTGTTAATAGTAGCCAGCCACCTTTCTCTCTGCTCGTTGGCTTGGTACACACCTAAGTGACTTGTACAGGAAGTGGCAAGGAGAAATAGTGTACCAGCACTGTATCGAACATCAAACTAAACTGCACATGAAGGTCTCCTGCAAGCCTGAAAGACTGAGTAAATGTAAAACATACATCAGTTAATGAAAGTATTACATAATGTCTGTGCCCAGGGTCTTTGGTTTTGGGTTCTCTTCAGTGAAATATATGGCTGGCGACTCAAGAAGGATGCCTGCCTGTTTCCAGTCTGTGGCCAGGCACAGTACTGATAATAACAAAAAATGTAGCTATTCCAAAGCTGTGCTAGGATTATTTGTATATGAGACACCCAACTAGTAAGTCATTTAACAGATAAACTACAGTGCAGTGAAAAAATGAAAGTTCCTCACCACTGAAACATGATTTCACCTGTAACATCATCTTCTTTGTAACTGAAGTCAGTTTCTCTACCAGATATCTAGAAATTTAAGTGCATTAACACTCAGACAATTCCACCCAAGCACAAAGACAGCAGTATAAGTGGTCAAAAATAAAAAGTAAGTATTTAAAAAATAAAGAAATAAAAATTAAGTAACTGAGTTGTTCTTTGGCATTATATAGGTTCATAGGCAGGTACTAGGCTATCAGCCCTAGGGCCTATACAAGCCCAGCCAAAAAGATACCCTGGCTTTTGCCACCCAAGAAAATTATTTTCCTGTGCCACTGTCGAGCAGAGCCACAGAAGTGATCCCCGGGGTGAATTTCCTATTTCCCATCCAATCATCAAGATTTTTCCTGAAGAGTGCTAATGAGGAGCTTTGTTTGATGTAGATAGGTAGTTTATTCCAGAGTATGGGAAGTCTCTGAGACAGGAATCTATCCCTCCGGCATGTTCTGTTTATTGTGGTGACAAGGTTTAGGTCCCTAGAACGTGTAGCTCGGAGGGATTGGGATTTCTTTAAGTGGAGCATGTCTAACAGCTCTGGGTTTGACATTGCTTTGTATGTTAGGCAGAGATTACCTCTGAGTAGGCGTAGGGCATCTGTTTGAGCCGGTAATACTCTTTGTGAGGTATTTCTGCAGCCTTTCCAGTTGTTGTAGATGCCTTGTGAGGTACATACCAAAAGGGGCATTGTATTCTATAATGGGTCTAATGAGTGATGAGTAGAGGGGAACAATAACCTCTTTTTTTCTGGATGAGAAACCTTTTGTGATAAGGTGTGCCACGTAGAAGGATTTCCTGACTACTGTGGCGATGTGATTATCAAAGGAGAAAAACTACTGTCCTGTCCACCTGTGTCCCAAGGCCTCTTATCACACTTTCGGTGTTAAGTATACTACCGCCTATGTTATAGTTCATGGGTACAGAGTTTTTACCAAAGGGGATGACAATGCACTTTTTGGCATTGAGCTTGATGCCATGGCTTTGACACCAGACATATGTCTCGGTGAGGCCCTTTTGTAGGATGTCCACATCGTTAGGAGTTTCAATTATGGCTCCTAGTTTGCAGTCATCTGCGAACTTCATTAGCCAAAGACCTTCTGTGTTAGCCTGTACTTCAGAGAAGTAAATACCAAACAGGAGAGGACCCAGGACAGAACCCTGTGGTACTCCACTTGTCATTGGTCTGAAGTCGGATTTGGAGTCTGCTACTTTTACAGTGTGGGTTCTGTCACTGAGCCAGTTGTCAACCCATCTTGTGACATAAGGATTTATACCTAGTTTAGTGAGTTTATCTATAATTCCGGAGTGGGGGATGGTGTCAAAAGCCTTGGAAAGATCTAGATAGGCTGTGTGAACCACCTTACCCTCGTCTACGGCTTTGGTGACTGCTTCAAAGAAGTCTATCAGGTTTAGGAGACATGATCTGCCTTTTACAAACCTGAACTGGGTGGGGTCCAGCATTTGGAGATTACCAATGTCTTTGTTTATAAGTTCCATGATGATATGTTCCATGGCCTTGCAGACCAGGCTCATCAGGCTAATGGGGCAGTAGTTCCTGGGGTCCGTGGTGGCTCCCCCCTTGTAGAGTGGGATAACCGTCACTGTGCACCATTCAGAGGGCACAAAGCCTGAGGTGAGGCTATGATTGAATATGGTACTTAGGTGGGGTGCCAGTTCATTCTGTAGTTCATGTAGAATGCAGCCTGGGATGTTGTCAGGTCCCATGCATGCTGTGTACTTGGCTTTGGAGAGTGTGGTTTTTACCTGTGCAGCTGTGATTACAGGAACTTTGCATTCTTCCGGTATAGAGATGGGCCCTTTAGGGAGTGAGAGGGGGGTAAAGTTAGCACTGAACCTATCTGCCAGGATGTTGGCAATATCAGTTGGGTCTGTATATTTAGTGCCACTGTGCTGTAACTCGGAGCAGATCTGAGTGTTGCCATTGAGATTCTTGACATAGCTATAGAATGCTTTGTAGTTGTCTTTAGAATCAGTGGCAATTTTGTTTTTGTAACTAGCTATGGAGGATTTTATCAGGGATTGCAGCTTCTTACTGAGGCTGACCAGGGAGCTCCACTCATTGGATTTTACTCTCTTTTGTAACAGTTTCTTTCTTCTGTTGTACAGTTTGTTTATGGCAGGGGACCACCAGATTGGCTTCCTTTTTTGGAGGATAGCATCTCGTTTCTGTTTGGGATAGAATGATCCATGCACTCGTGTGAGTTCTTATAAAGTGCAATTGTGTAGGATTCAGTAGTTGTAACTGTATTGTCCATATGCATGAGTGTCATGAAGTTCACCACTTCTGTCTTAAGAAGCATGAAGTTGGCTTTGGAGAAATTTTTTACTGTGGTTTCATTAATGGGGGGTGGGGGCAGGATGTGGATATCTAGGGTGATTAGCTTATGGTCGGATTGGACCGATGAGGCTTTGACTTCAGGTGTGGAACACAGGTCACTCATGTTGGTAATGAATAGATCTAGGATATTGTTGCCCCTGGTGGGGGTGTGAATAAGATGATCCAGGGCATTGGACTTTATGAATTCCAGAAAGCGTTGAGCGAAGGAGTTGGCACATGAGTAGTTTTCCCAGTTAATGGTGGGGTAGTTGAAATCGCCCATTATTAGGGTGTTTGGTTGAACCCTAATATTTTCCAGTACATCAAGAAAAGAGGAGTGGGAATCCTGGGGCATGGTAGGGGATCTGTAGCAAAATGCAGTTTGGATTGCAGTTTTGCCCAGAGTTAGTTGCACTTGGATAACCTCGGATGTATTATGCTGAGTGTATATGTATGTATATGTAAAGGTATGTATGTATATATGTGTACCTGTGTGTGTGTGTGTGTGTGTGTGTGTGTGTGTTTGTGTGTGTGTATATATATATATATATATATATATATATATGTATTTATATATATATATATATATATATATATATATAGATGTATTTATATATATATATATATAGAGAGAGAGAGAGAGAATTTTATAGATAGACAAATTCTGAATGCTGAGTTCGCTGGACAAAATTATAACATATATATTTATAGAATGCAGTCTAAATGAGCATATCATTATTCCCAGGGTCGTGCCTCATTTTAATTTGCATATCCATTGTCACACCTGATGTTTAATTAAGAAGTTTTCCCATCATATCTGTAGGGCCTATAATTTTTGTTACTTTCACTGACACCATGATTCTGTATATGGCATCAGCATGTTTATGTTAGTAAACGCATTTTAGGTATATCACACTTTTGACTGGAAATTGTTTGGTTAAATAGCCTGGTAATTCAGCCAACACAAAAGACCTATCAAGTGCTAGTGGCTGAGGAAATAACCCATGTGGAAATTACCTTTATACAAGTAGACTCACAATGATGAAACCACCTTTATATGAGTACACTTACCATGAAATCATCGTTATACTAGTACACTCACTGTGAAATCACCTTTATATGAGTACACTTAACATGAAATCACCTTTATACAAGTACACTCACTGTGAAATTACCTTTATATGAGTACACTCACTGTGACATCACCTTTGTAAATGAATGCTTGCTAACCAGAAATGAAGAGCAACCCACAGCCTGATAATTTTCAACATTCTTATCTCCATAGGGTACATAGTTGCAGTTTCAAATGATTTTTTGAGTGATAGGCCTTAAAAATGACTACTTTATCCAAACTTGAGAGCCTCTCTATTGTTACACTGAGAAATACAAAATCTCTGGTTAGTTTCTAACCTGGTTAATAAAGAAAACTAAACGAATGGAGAGCACATGATTTCTATGTGCATACCTCCCTATCTTCTTATTAGGTTAATCGGTTCTTGTGAAATGGTATGACCATATAGGGTGAACCACCAATAGATGTACTGGAAGAGTGAAAACACTGTTGTTTTGGCCACTGATAACCTGTATGATACATATTTTTTTCAGTAGATGCTTCAGATTCTGAAAAAGTAGAGGATGCATACAGCAGGCAAAGTTTTCAACTAATGGAAAAGTCGTTTGTTACCCATGCTTACTTGTGGGGAGCATGGTTCAAAAGAGAAGGATCTAATGACTTAGAAGGAAGGCATATGTGTTAATTTATGGATTACCTCATTTTTTTGTTATAATGAGGAAGATCTGTCATACCATTTTCTACTCATGAGAGGTTCAGATTTCATTGTGTAGGGTGTTTGGGTGCATCATTGACGTGGAATATAATTGACCTGTACTGATAAATCTACCAGAATAGCTAGTTAATAGATTGTTGTGGATAGCCTGCAAAGAAGGCAGGAATGAGTTTGTTTTTCTTTTTGCTAATGTACAGTGTTCCTAATATGTTCTGTATGACAGTTTAATTGCTGTTGGTGTATGTATTGCCTTAAGGATTTCCAGAGTTTGCTGGCTAACTAGTATGTTATGTGTGTGTGTTTTATTCCATCTGAAAGGGGGCCAAAGGCCTTACACTCTCAAGTCCTTCACAAATTTGTTCCATGCAGTGCGTGACAATTCAGAATGGAATCCTTTTACTGCATGAAATATGGCTGGAAATTGAAGCAACAGGTCCAGAAATTCAGTTTATTTCATGCTTTGAGTACATTAGCCAAGAAGATCTAGAAGTTACATTGTGCTGCATTCTTCCATGTTTCTAGGGAAGAGGCCTGAAGGTGTTTAACTCTTTTACCTTATTTGAAAAAGAAAATAACAAAACAGCAAAACTTAGAGGGAAATTCAACCATCATTCTGCGTCTAGGAAAAAATGCTGTTTATTTGTTATTTCTTCTTTACTTGGGCACTCCTACATAGAATTGTGTTGCTTATTGTTGCCAAATTGAAGAATAAAGCCAAAACCTGAGAATTTGGTGAGCTGCCTTTTATTTTATTTACATTTAATAAGTGCAGTGCAGCAGTGAACCTAAAATACCAATTTCAGGCAATGTTTGGTGTGAAAAAGAACATTCCAGAAAATAAGCAACAATGAAAATTATCAAGACATGAGAATATCTGTACATAAACAAGAACAGTTTCAGAACATAAGAATAGCTCTTCAATTTTACAACAAACATCTGAATTTGTAAGATAGAACCGTAACTGAGTAAGGACTTCAGTGCTAGCAGTGATGAAGAAGGTTGTAGAGGTTGAAGACAGGGTAGAAATGAGAGAAGGGAGGTGAACAGGGAGAGGTTTAAAGATTATAGCAAGTGGGTAAAAACTGTGGAAGCTATGGAAGAGAAGGTTTTTACACAAAGGAGTTTTGACCGAATAGTTTAGTGTGAAGAGTGGGTGGTAGAAAAGAGAGAAGAATCTTACATTTAGGTAATAATATCACTATTAGAGAAATGTTGGCATTCACTCATTTCATTCATTGTTAATTTTCATTCTTGCAATCTGGTAGAGCCATTACATCAAAAATTGCAAATGTGTAAAAATAAGAAATACAAAATCTTTTCTCCAATTATGTATTTCTGTAATGTTTTGCATTATTCGTTTTGTGCTAAGCTACATATGGCAAAACAAATTTAGTGTGTAAAACCAAAATGTGCAAGTAAGCAGCCACAGAAATGTCTTTGATGTGCAGAGGCACATCAATGATGTCAGACAGTTCTGCTGATTTATTCAAGGATTAGACATTTTGCCTGGAGAATACTACATATATAAACCCTTATGCGCTGCCAATGATACAGTCTTCCAAGAAAGTGCCAGTAGGTTTCAGAACTAAAATTGAACAAAAGCTGAAGTGTATGGAAACATAGCTATCATTAAGAAGCCATTAGAGTCAACATACTGGGTGAATATTATGCTCATGTGAAGAAAGACAAGTTTAATATTTGTATTTGAGTCACAAAATCTGAATAAAAGAGAGCTTTGCTATTCTTTTTTGTTGAAGAAATGGATCTCAAGAATGCAAAATGCTACATTCTTTTCAGTGCTAGATCTGTACCTGTGATTTTGGCAGATAAAAGCTAGATGAAACAAACCCCAAGTTGTTTACAGCTAATATTATACATCTGTTTATTTCTTACGTACCAGAAGAATTCTCAAGAACTGTTGTAAAAGGAACTGAATGCTTGGAAGCTATTCTAAATATAACTGGTGATCTATTAATGTGAAGTCTAACATAAAAAGATCATTCCAAGAGACAGGTAGTGTTGTTAAATTTGTCATTACTTTTATTTTATGAAGTGATGTGAGATTTTGATAATATTGCATCAGTATTTTTAGATTCAAAGTAGCTAAATAGATAAATGTAACACACATTCAAGTTATGTAAGAGTCAATGCAAAAGTGACAAGTCTGAAATAATGGGTCGTATTTGGTCATATCATAGTATTAGAATGACTGTAACTTGAAGCAGCAAAAATTGAGAGCAGTAGAGCAGATACCAAGGCTAAAAGACAAGGATGTATGTAGATGTTTCTAGAAAGCATGCAGTGTCTTAAAAATGTTTTCCTCTTATGTGTGAGATACCTCTGCCTCTGCGAAAGATGATAGGACAATACATAGTCTGAGAGAGGAATTATGAATGTGAATATAGTTTTTAAATGCTCAATAAAGTAGTACAAATACACCATTGTTAAAGTGTGAATAAGCTAATTATGCTGTAAACATGTGTGAGTCAGAATGGTATAGTAGCTGTATTACAAATAAACCAGTTGCCTGTGGGTCAAGAGCATTTATAGGTGCACAAAAGTGATATGCTCAGAAAAGAAGCTGTTAGCAGTAGTGTAGAGGTATGAGAAATTCCATGAATATTTTGTTTTTTTCTTAAATGAGAAACATCTTTAGTGAATTCTCACTTATGACATAGGCAATCATACATTTATGTAAGTGAAAACAAAACATGCTGGCATATTTTCAGTTGCAGACATTATACATCACATACAATCTTCTGTACAGTCATTGTCCGTCTAACATTCATTGATCATTCATTTCCCACCTTCCCTTAAACCTCGTTTCTCCTCTAAAACTTTACTCTGCATATATTGTTCCCATAATTTCATTTTTCTGTGTAATTTGCTCCTATCCTACTTCCAATTCTTTTTATCTCTGTTGTTATATTTACTACTAAAAATATGGGTGGTTTAGACCTTTAGTCCCATTTTTTAGTAATTACTTTTTGGCAGCCATCAGAATTAAACTCAGAAAGGCCTTACTATGTCTAGGCGATTACGATCCTGTATTACAGCTCAGAAAATCATTTCCTTAATTACACCAATTTGCTCACCCAGTATTTCTGATAGAGTGTTCCGCAGGGATTTTTTAAGGTCTTCCAACTCATTATGCTCTGAAAAAATATTTTCCCAGTTACCTCTTTCTTCCCCATCACACATCCAACATTCGCAATCTACCTGAGGGAAAATTCTTTGGAGTCTGCTTGGAATAAAAAAATATATATATTAACAAGCAAAAATCCTAAATCTTCTAGACTTGTTGCATATTTGGGAGCCGTGCATATATCCTCCCATTGTTTCTTTGTGAATTGCTTAAACATCTGTTTTTCCAGTTCCTTTCAAACCTCCTCTGATTGATTCCTATAGTTAACTTGTAATATTTTATATGTCTTAATAATTATCCCATTAATAACAGCAGCTTCTGTTCCTGATTCTTCTAGAAATTCCATTAATATTCATATGGAAAAGAAACTCGTGTGTAAACAGATCACACACTCTTGCAAAACATATTCATAAAGTCTATGAAAAAGAACCTCCAAGTTTGCAAAGTATGTTACTTAATCTACAGAAGTGTAGTCTAAAATGTAGTAGGCAGATAGGTACATAAAGCAAATATGCTGAGTGGATTAGTATTCATATGGAAAAGAAACTCGTGTGTAAACAGATCACACACTCTTGCAAAACATATTCATAAAGTCTATGAAAAAGAACCTCCAAGTTTGCAAAGTATGTTACTTAATCTACAGAAGTGTAGTCTAAAAATGTAGTAGGCAGATAGGTACATAAAGCAAATATGCTGAGTAGAGTACATTTACCAGGGATATGTTTAGCATTGTTAAAAGAAGAATTCAGAGAGTCTTTGAGAAATCCTGCAGTTACCAGTGACAGAGAAAAAGTGAGAGAGTTACAAAAATCTATTAAAAATAACTTAAAATGCAGTTACTGAAAGATGTGTCATTGAAAAGAATGTATGAGTGAAAATAATCAGTAAAGGAAGAAACTGCATCTTGTTTTCCACTTATTTTAAGGAGGAAAAAAGCTATGTCCAGGACATAATGTTCAAATTGGTAATATAGGACTTTGTAATCAGGTAGGGAGATGAATGCTTGAGAGGGTACAGGAATGGCATTTGGAAATAGTACAGCATAAAGCAAATATACAAAAATAGAAAAACATAAAGAAAGAAAGAGCAAATGGTATAATGTATTATCCAACAAATTCAACTCCTATAAGACCAGTATTACACAGCTGTGCCATCTCTGAGGATTGTCATAACCTAAGGGCAAAGGAAGAGATGTTAGCATATTCTTTACCAGATCATCCATGGAACAGTGCTCTAGTAAAAAAAATGATTTGTTCCATTTCAGTGATGCTATCATCTTATTTTTATACACTTCATAACCAAGTAAGCCCACTGGACTCATGTCCCCTTTTCAGTGGTGACTGATGATAACTGTCTGGTCAAGCAATTTACTTAGAGGCAGGTTTATATCAATTAGTTGAATGGCTTTTCATTGAACACGTATTTATTGAAGCCGCTATTCAGACAATGGCAGATTTTCACTAGGGCAAACCAGCAATTGGCCACTGTATGGAATTTGCCCTTTTCCCCACTGCAGTGCAATCTTGGAGTTAGTATATTTAGTTAGCCACCTTGGCAGGTTTTAAATTTTATGGGGGTTTTCTTGCGATCACTCGGTTGAACAACCGCTTGTTTGCCCTAGTGAAAATCCACAGTTCGCTGAACAGCAGCTTTGATAAACAGGTGTTCAATGAATGGGTATTCATTGCATAGCTGTTTGATGAACTGATATAGACTCAATTAGTGGCATATCGTAGGCAAGTAGAACTGGTAGGACTCAAACCCCATACCCTTGACTACAAGAAACAGTCAATTGAGAGCTCAGAACCTTAGTCCTCTGCATTAACTGCCAGATTTTACATGTGTAGATTATGCTAACTTCCCAAAATAAACAGCTTAAGAAGTGCAAGTGTAATTACTGCATTAAAGTCTGTTCAGTGCAGGGAATGCCTGATAATGTCATGTCTGCCAAAAGTTCATAGTGCAGAGTGCAAAAATCAGGGATTCAGACAACAGTACACAGTGCAAATATCAAGAATTCAAAAGGTTTACTCATGAGTGGGAATTCAAACAGTTAACATCCAGCTCGGTTGATTGTGATAATCAGGACCAGATACAGACAGCAATCAAAACACTGAAGGATCTCATCAAAATGAGCTGTAGCAAAAGCTACGCAGATTGTCAGCTCATAAATATGGATTATAACAATACTTTGGAAATTCATTCCCTTACCAGCTCAGTTGTTAAAGAAACCTGAACATTAGGTAACATTTCACAGCCAGAGGTATCCTCATTCACACACATCCTGGCTGTGAGTCAGACTATAGCAGCAGATAAAGACTGCTTTGGTACTCAGATTTCCATGTTCCTGCTGCTTCACAAGCTGTAGTTTTGCATTCAGCTCGTCAGTGCTCTTCTAGAAATGGAGTCTCCAGAATTACATGCAACACCCTAAATGGATTTTCACCACTTGTCTGTATTGAGGAGTATAGTCTCTGTCTTACTACTGGAAGTATCTCCTTGTGTGCAACCCAGCCGTTGGTTACCATTATGGCTTTTTTGTACTTTTGGGGGATCCAGTATGAATACTGTAGGCCCTTTTCCATTACTTTTACTGCTGTTATTCCTCCCACACTATATTTTGCTGCTTAATTTCTCTGTTGTATTGCATTCTACTTCCTGGTATTCACTCTAAGCTGCTCTACTTCCGACCATTTTTTTTTTTCAGTCTTACTGAGAAAATGTTCTTCCTCTGCGCACTGACGGGTTACTAAATCAAAAGAGGATGCTGTGAGTTTAATTGTGCCATTCAGTCACTAACAATCGCATCTGTTACATCAAGCAAAGTAGTGAGTAGGTATTGGATAATGGCACTGATTAGTATTCTTGGCTCCACTGCCTGGCAGAAGCTCTTTACTCCAGGCCTGTGTCAAATATAAGAACTAAGATGTCCTTTTTCTTATAAATCCCAATATGCAGAACTTCATTTCTATATTAAGTGTATATTAAAAACCAATAACAATGTATTTAGTTGACAGTATGCAATTCAGAGATGTTTTCAGTTTGTTGACAGTCTAGCAGAACCTATTAAGAGAAAAAGACAATTGTCAGGCAAACCATCCCTCAGCAGCAGTGTCACCTCCTCTCAGCTTGTCAGTACTGAGAGCCACCTCCAGTCTGACTCCGGTCCCTTCAGTGGACACATGTTGATAGCACTTCTATCCTCTTTGCCTACCTCATAAGAAGCTGGAGCAGTTTTCAGTCCTTCTGCTCCTCTGTAGTAACTGGTGCACCATTCCACCACTAATGAAACTGTAGCTGTTATTCTGTGAATTAATAACTTCATATCGAGTCTTGTTGATTTAGGTACATCATACATTATTATGACTGTATCTCCTGTCATAACCAACTTATTATTTGTTTGAGATATGGATGCCAAGAAATTCACATTGAAAGCAAAGCTTATATTGTAAATCTTGGCATCCATCTTGAGAGCATATAATAAGGGTTACGATTTATGAGACTCAGTCATAATTCTTTGCAGTACATGGAGCAATCTAAACCACATACTACCACAAAAGAAAGAAAGAGGAAGAGAGAAAGAAAGATATGTTGAAGAGTTCCATATTTTTCCAGGATTCAAAGCCTGTGAAATCTGATAAAATATTTTAGGACTGTAAGATAGTATGCAGAACCAAAATGTCCATTTGAAGAACTACCTGCTTTAAAAGCTGTTTTATCTTTTGTCTGTTTTTTGCCAGTTGGCTCTGTGTATTAACAATCCTTAGTGTGAGACCCAGTCTTAACAGTGCTTAGGGGTGCTTAACAAATCCTTGTTAAGAACCACTCTGATGTCAGATAGGTATTTAACAAGCTTGTCATTTTCCCATTTTTGAGAATAATTGCAGTGCTCCATGCACTAGAAGTTACATTTGCAGAACAAGTTATAAATCTCAGGAAATGGACTACTTTACATTATGTTAACAAATCTGTATATACATATTCATATTCATAGATTCATATTCAGATTCATAGATTTCATAGATATTCCAAGGCTATTGAGCCTTATGACCACGTACACATTGCACAGGAGCTGCACTTTTTTCTTTCTTAGATAATCTTAACTTTGACTGATGAAACAATATAAATAAATGGATACTGTCAAGACTGTCTGAATATGAGTATTTGTCTAATGATTTTAATACTGACTCTAGCAGCTGTGGTTCATTGAACCAATGTTTCCAAACATTAACTAATAAGTTAATTTTGTTGAGCTGCCCAGACACCAGCTGACTTCATCTGAGCATGAACCTATAGCTTCCTGTTGTGTCTATATTAGAACATCGAAGTTTCAAAACTTTGAATGTTCTAATATCGACTCCTAGTCAGTGAAAGCTGAAAACATTGAACATACAGAACAGCAAATTTCTTTCCTAGGGAAAAAAATTGCTGTTCCAAAACACATACGCACAACACAAGCACACCAAACAAACAGTATTCCATACACATACACCTAAAATCTTACACTTAACCCTACACTAAACTATACACACACCACTAACTATCCACTTACTTAACTCAAACCCTAACCCTAAAGTCCATCACTATTGCACACTCACCCGCGCCTTAACCATAACTCAGCTACCCCGCCCTAACCCTCATGTCCATACAGTCGCACACATACCTAACCCGCACCCTAACCCTCATGTCCACACAATCGCACACATACCTAACCTGCGCCCTAACCCTAACTCACCTAACCCGCACTCAATTGCACACTTACCTAAACCCGATCCATAACTTTCCACCACAGCACTGAAAATTCCGAAGCAACAAAAACAGACAACCAAATTCTTTCCCTAGGAAAAAATGTGGTTTTCTGTTGCTTCGATATTTTCAGCTTTCGCTGAATAGGGGTCGATAATAGAACATTCGAAGTTTTGAAACTTTGATGTTCTAATATAGACCCTTCCTGTTACCTTACTTCAGCCTTTGGGTCTTATCGATTCAGTTATGTTGGATTACTGAAGGATAAATGGTTTTACTTAATAGAAAATGGACTTCTTAAGTTTGGTTCTTTTATATTTCATTAGCTCCATAACTACAAATATGTTTTTATTTATGAATACTGTTATAAGTGATTAATTTATTCTGGAGCTGATCTGTTTTCTTTTATTGCTTATCAAATTGCCTTCATAAATGGATACTGGGACCTGGATTGATGACTTTTGTACTGCTTCTGGCAGCTCTGAATCAGTTAAGCAATTTTTTACAGATTTAGACAAAATGAAATATTTACTGTTTAATTTCTTAAATGCAAATTCTTTATTAGCAGTTCTATAAATGACCGTTGTTGTTTTAACAGCAAATGAACGTCTATTTCATATGAATGTAATCTAATTAGCAAATGCATGTGTAACTGTCAATGTGTCTTAATTTCTCTACATGTATATTTATTTATTTATTTCCAGTTTGATAACCGGGGAAGTCCACTGGGCCGGAAAAGCCCATTTTCAGTGAGGCCGAGAAAAAAAAAGCCAAAAAAAAAATACATTAAATACATTGCACACAAAAATACAAGCATACATTAATGACATTACATTGAACACAAAAACAGTAAAGAAAGAGTAAAAACTATACAATTACTGACAAAACTACAGAGTTCTAATTTTTAACAATTCTAACAATTCTTCAAAAGATGAGTACATTATATTAGGCATAATATATAAAAAAATCTTAATTTTAAGTAACTATAATTAAGAAAGAAGAAGAGGAAAAGGAGGAAAAATAATGAAATAATTACATTTCCAATTTTGGGAAAATTATTTTTGGGAAGGTGGAAGGAGGGGGGAATGGAGTTGAACTGTTCGTGAAGTAGTAGTGAGTAATAGTAAAGAAGGAAGGAAGTGTAGTTTAAGAAAGTTTTAAGAAAGTAGGTAAGCAGGAGTTGTGCAGGGGTCGCTTTTTGGTGGCTAGATCTTAGGAGTATGGGGGGGCTTTGGAGGAGGGCAAGGAGGGTATATAAGGTGGGCAAGTGTATAAAAAGCAAAAGGGTTAAAAGTAGGTTAAAAGTTGTTGTGTGTGCAGTTTGAAGTTGAGTGAAGTTGAGTTGAGTTGAGAGGGGCTGATGGAGGCAGGAGCAATGGAGGAGTTAGTGGGGAGGAGTGGAATTTTATAGTAGCAGCTTTCTAGTTTTGAGGAGATAGAGCTTTCTAGTTTTAGATAGAATAGGATGGTGGTTAGAGAGAGAAGAGGGGGAAGAGAGGGGAAGAAGGAGTAGAGGGGGTGAAAGTTAGCATTCTAGTTTTTATGCTTATTTTAGCATTTCTATTAGTTTTTTTTGTTCTTTCTTTATATTTTTTTATGTTGTTTAGAATGGAATTTCAAGTATTCAGAGTTCTGTTCAAATAAACTATTACAACTTGCAACTTCTAATGAGGAGGAGAGAGTGAGGAGGAGAGAAAGAGAAGGAAGACTGAGTTGAGAAAGAGAATGGAGAGAGAGATTTTGAAGAGAATTTTTAATGATTTTGAAGCATGAAGATTGTTTTTTGTTGTTGTGTTGGCATTTGGAGTGTTGTTGGGGCTTAGGCTTAATTTAGCTTGGAGCATGGAAGCATATTTCATTTCAGATCAGCATCAGCATGAGTCCATATTATTGAATCATTGATAAAAATGTTAAAGAGGGTATAGAACCCTGCGGGACACCGGTAGGGAGTAAGGGAAGTTATTGGGAGTATACCAGGGTAACAGGGGTACCAGTATATTTTGAGGGTACCAGTATTCCATTTCACAGCTTGGGATGTGGGAGAGAGAGGAGAGAGGAGAGGTGAAGAGGAGGGAGAGAGATGAGAGAATGGAAGGAGAAGAGAGGAAGAGAAGAGTGAGGTGTCAAAGAGAGAAAGAAAGGTGAAGAAGGAATCAATTTTGGAAAGAATAGTGAAGAAATTTTATGGAACCATGGAATTGTGGGGAAGGTGTTTGTGAGAGAGTGGGAGTTGGAGTTAGGATTGAAGTTGAGGAGGAGAGTTGAGTTGGAGTATTTGAGGGATTGAAGTATTTGAGGGAGAATGGTTATTGGTGTATTTAAAGTTAGAGATAGAATTATTTTGGAATTATTTTGAGAGAGAATGTTGGCAGCACAACAAAGTTTGGGGACATAAGACATGGTTATGGAATTTGGAATGGAGAATAGACATAGAATCTGAGATTGGAGAGATGATCTGATGGGGAGAAAGGAGGATGAGTTGAGGGCAAGGGGCAAGCTTTTTGATTTTGAGTGGAGAAGTGATTTGATGCTGTTGAGGGCATTTGAGAGATTTTTGAAGTTGGAAAGAGGGAGGATGAAGAGGAGTGGAGAAAGAGTTGGAGAAAGAAAGAGGCTTTGGGTGGGATTGGGTGGAAAAGGGAAGAAGAGTAGTGAAGAGGAGGAGGAGTGTGAAGAAAAAGGAGTTAAGAGTTGTTGATCTGGACAGTGATCTTATTATTGTCTGACAGGGGGTGATTTGTTTGTAGAGTGATTTTTTTTTGATTTGTTTGTCTTGTAGACTTTTTTTTGTGTGAGGAGGGTAGACTGAAGTTTGTTGTAGTAAGATTTCTTATCATTCATAATGAGTTTTTTAGCTACTGAATATCTGTTTAAAGATCAGAGGCACTGGGAATTAACTTTGGGCGGCATGATGCCAGGGAATCTTCTTGGGCTAGGCTTATATCCATTACCCTAGTACACACCTATGAACCTATGTCAACGAATTGAAGTACAGTGTTTGCATTTCATTCTACCGTAATGGAGAAGTTTGCTGGTGGCTAGTGGCAGTTCCATTCCTATTTTTTCATATAAAATAAATATTTTTTGTGAAAAATAGGACATGCAAGAAATGCTTTGTCACAGCAAGTCTTGTCCCCCTTTGTGCTTTGTGGCATTCATGGGCATAACTAATTGATGTCCATTTGGGGTGGAAGTTTGATGTCCTTGCGTCTGCTTAGTGGAGCTGAAGTTTAGTTAAAGAAAATTTTAAAGAAATATTGCTGATATTCCCATTTCCCTATTCCTCTAATAAAGAATAAGTACTATGAAGAAATAGGTATATCACTGTGTATTTTTTTCTTTGTTTTCAACTTTGCTTGCTGCCAGTAAGGGGTCAGGTGCTTCCGTTTGAATTATGCATAGCTACACATTAAACATTGTACAGCAAAGTATCACCCCAGCCATACAGACAATGTTAATATTTAATGAATACAGCTGTATTCGTTAAATATTAGCCCTGTACAAGTATGTATTGTTTGACTTTGTGTGCATAATGTTCAACACCTATAAGGGTTTAAACACCAGTGGCAGTATTAAATATACAGGAACTGAAAGTAGCTACACCCTCGACCTCACTTCATGACAATGTTAAATTTGATAATGTATGTCGAAGCAAATACACCAAAAGTGCCTCAAAATACTTGGATTTTTATGAAGTAAATAGTTTTAAAATGCTTGCAAATGGATTGTTTTTTTTTTCACTTGCTTCATTACTGCCCTTTTACATTTGCTGATGGCAACAATGTGGCCAGCTAATCCCTTTTGATTGCACATAATCTTTAAATGTCTTTGCAATTTGTTGGAGCTTTTCTCCCAGTGCCTTCACCGAAAAGAAAATTTTGACTAAACTATGTCAGACAAGCACAGTAATCAAAAACAAAACAAAAATAAATAATGCTATTATTAACATTTCAGTCTGTAAGGTCTTTTTTCTTAGTTTTTGCATCTTAAGCCTGCTGTTTTACGCAAATGCTGTAAGCATTGTTGTAAAAAGTAGTTTGGTTCTTACTCAGTTTACTGCTATTAGACATTATAGTCATATTTCATTTAAAGCTTGTTTAATTACTTTTACTTATTAAGACAATCAGCCAGGTTCAATAAAGCCTACATGGTCCATTTCCACATGGTAGCACACCATTTTGGATTTAGTAAGCAACACACACCACAGTGTAAAGCCGCTCAAACAAGGTAAACACCGTGGCATGCTAATTACAGAATAAGCAGTTGAATTGTATGCTAATCAACCAATCCAAGATTGGGGGAGATATTCAACAAGCTATCGTGTAAACTCAGTACTGGTTTTCCCTGAGAATTCCAAAACCTATTGGAATACAGCTACAGAAAGGAGTCTACACAGAAACAATGTTAAAGGCTGCTGTTGCTTTAATTCGTGTGTATGTGCAACAGGCTGAAGTCTATGCTGCTGCTGCTGCTGATATACCACGGCCAAGAAGGAGAAGAGTTTTTAGACCGTGGGTAATTTATCACAACCTACATGAACTGGAAATTGTAGAGCACTGCAGGGTGGATAGAGACACACTACAGAAACTTTGCAACCTCTGTTGTCCTCAACTCAGAGCCAGGGCAAACCAACAGGAACCCATCCCAGTGGAGATAAAGGTATGTGCAGCACTTTGAATCTTAGCTACAGGTACCTTTCAGAGAATAACAGGAAACATGCTGGGAATGTCACAGGCATCAGCATCCAAGATCCTCCATCAATTCCTTAATGCTACGCTCCAACATGCCAGTGACCACATATATTTTCCCCGTACTCCTGAGGAGAGGGCCAGAAATATGCAGGAGTTATACCCTGTAGCACACTACCCTGAAATACTGGCTGCCATAGATTGCACACATATAGAAATTAAGGCACCACCTGTGGAACAGGGAAAGCTCTACATTAAAAGAAAGGGCTTTCACTTTATTAACTGCCAAGTCATGTGTAATGCCAAGGGAATCACCTGGTAACCCTAGCAGTTACCATGACTCACATATCTGGCACACCACACCTCCCAGTTGTATCAGATGTTCGCTGGGGGATATCCTACAGAGTGATTTACTAGGGGATGCAAGTTATGTACTTGAACTATGGCTGATGACATTCATCAGAAATTCATACACACTCACTGAAGAAAGCCATAATGAATTTCACGCTCAAACCAGAAATATCATAGAGCATCTGTTTGGGCTGCTAACATCATGGTTCTGGTGCCTAGATACATCTGGAGGAGCCCTGCAGTACAATTCACAGACAAGTACTGAAATATTCTATGTACCATGCTACACAACATCATCCTGAGAAAACAGCTTCAGCAGGATCAACAAGGGGAAGGAGCACACATCCCACCACCAATGCATGGACATCACAGCCACATGCAGATGAGGAGTCAGAGGGGGAACCAGCAGCTGCTGTGGGTTTAGGCAGATGTAGGCATGCTCAATATGCCCATGCATTGGCTAAGAGACAATGCATAGCACACTCACTCACAACCTAAGGATCTAAAGCCTTCCTCATGTACACATACATATAGTAACATTGATGCCAAGCAACTCTCACTACTATTACCTATCTATGTATTTGCTGTGTACTGCTTGCATCACACAGAGTCATCCCTGAATTTAAACTGTTGCAACTGCTGTATTTACAATGTAAGCGATGAACCTGGAGTGTATTGTGTAATAATACGAATGACTTGCATATCCCTACATTTTTTTACTTAGTAGTGTAAGCAAGTAAAAGGTGAGTGATTTGTACAGAAATTAGCTTAACATGTGGCAGCAGAGACTTATTTGACTTATATGTGTCCATTATTAAGTAGTAGGCCTCAGGCATCAAGGATTCACACAGTCATACCTCTCAAAAGTAGTGATGGTCACTGTATGCGTTCAGTTTACCACCATAGGTTTGTACTGGAAAATCATTAAAATACTTGGACAAAGCCTATACTCTCACACTGTTGCTTAAGCATGGAACTCACTCCCACTACCTACAGGAAGTATTTGTAACCTAACAGCCTTCAAAACGTCTCTAAAACAGTACCTAAACAACTCTCGGCTGTGCCCTTTCTCTGCTCCTGGCTAATTTCCCTCACTCTCTCCCCTCTCTGCTGCTACTATCCCTTTCTCTCTACTGCCCTATATCCCTGTCTACAAGCTAACCCTACCCAGAGAAGAGAAAAAAAGCTATGTTTCAGTATTATGCATTACATGTAAATATATTGTTTTACCTTCTTACATGTTGTTATTCTTAGTATCTGCCTCCTCATAAGGGATCTTTTTCTTTGTATTTCACTGTATTCACATTTATTTCTTGAATAGCTCTGCCTGTAATGTTTTTTACATTTATGTTGCTTCACTTCTATTTCATTGTGTTTCTCTGTTTATAAATGTTTGCACATTAGAGTCTGTAATTTGGAGCATTTCTTCCTGGGCTTCAGCTGAAAAGAAGTTCTTTGTAACCCAGTCGGACCATCTTGGTAAACAAATGTCAAATAAATACATAAATAAACAATAAATAAATAAGAGATGTTAGAAATTGATATACATTGCAGTTTCAGAGTTTCAGACTTTACAACACTCACAAGATCATTAACAACAAAGATGGAAAATGTTGATGCTGTTAACTGTCTAACTTTCTAAAACCAATATAAGTCAAAGGTACAATTATCAGTTCAGCATCACAAATGCAGATACACTAAGCACTATACACCTTGAGCATCAGACACAAAGCTTACGTATTCCTGAATCCAAAATATAGAAAACAGCGATATGGCACAGTTATCATTTGCACAGCATGTTGGGGGGGGGGGGCAGGAAGCCTAGGTGTTGAGTGTGTGTTTGTGAGTAAGAAAGGGAAGCAGACAGACATTTGGACAAGCCAAGAAATGGCCAATGAGACAAAATGAGTTTTAAGCTGCACGGCTGAAGTATGTAACTGGAGTGTGTGTGTGTGTGTGTGTGTGTGTGTGTGTGTGTGTGTGTGTGTGCGTGTGCGTGTGTGTGCGTGTGTGTGCGTGTGTGTGTGTAGGAGTACTCCAGGTGAAATTGGTGTGTGAGTATCTGCATGAACACAGCCAAGCTCTGTGCTAGCTCTCTGTCTTGGTATGTTGGACAGGTATGAGCCATGCATGGTAGCAGTGGCAATTAATCATTGTCATCCCAGACCACAAGAACTGGCTCTGCCAGTAGTTGCACTGGTATTTCCATGCCCATAGCCAGATGCCCTGATGCTACCAGAATGTGACTTATGTCTTCTGGATGAGCTTCCCTCTTGAGTACAGCCAGGACCAAGACACTATTCTCTGCTAAGTCTGGGTGTGGATAGCTCACCCACTGATAGAGAACTGGAAGTACTGCCACTATGGGAGAGTGATCGGTACAGCTATGTTGGCTAACAGCAGATTATGTAGCTGACCTATGCCCACGAGGATGGCTTTCCCCTCCCAGCAGATGTTCCATCACAGACACTGGTTATGCCATCACAGACACCCATCGTGCCAATGTGTTATTCATCCAATCCATTGAATTGGCAACACTGTGGAGGCAGTCATGCATGCCAGCTTATGCCACATCTACAACCCTAAACATTTCTCTGGAGCACCTATGGGAATGTGCCTGTGCTTCCATGATGGCCCTAAACATACATTGAGTGGCATGAGAAGAGACACCTGGATTAGGTGGAGGAGGGACAGCAAGCCTCCTCAAAGCACCCTTAACAACCTCCTGCATGGCACCTCACCCACATTTTTACTACATCCAAAGTCAACAGGCACTGAAACCACAGTAACCACACTTCCCTGATCAAATGCCTTGGCCTCCACCTGTCTAGTATCTGAAGGCTCACTGGAATGGGTAGGCATAGGCCTACTGGCTGTGACTGATAGAATTGCAGGGGATGGCTGTATGTCAACCACAGTGTCAGTTCAACCTCTGCAACCCCCAACAGTGCCTCTGTTTGGCCACCATCATTATCAGTGTCTGCAGAGACACTGACATCAGATGGCAGACGTTCCACAATTCCACTGTCAGGATCGCCTGTGATAAAAAGCAACAAACATATGAACAATTATTACCTATACTAATATAATCCAATATATGCTAACAAAACAACATTGCTGTCTCTATTAGATAGTACAGCAATGCACACAACAGTCCTGACATCAACATCACACACTAAAATATTTATTTAAATTGCTCTTCTGTACTGACATAAAAATGTTTGGCTTGCCATCTGTGATGAGGTTATACTCTGCAAGCCAGATGGTTCTGGAAGAAGTTAAGTAAAAGGTAAGGGAAACATCATCACAATTAACAGTAATACAGGGGATAATACTATTACCCTTGTATAAATCCATTAACTAAACTTTCAACAAGAACTTGGATGAAAAGTCCGACTGAAGCTAATCAATCAGAATGTGTTGTTAAGTGTAGCAATCTTCAATCCACCCCCCCCAAAAAAAATTAATGTGACACAGAATTAACATATAGATTTCAATTGTTTTATTATACAATGTTATTCAACAATTGAGATACCAAAGCCCACCTGGAAGCTCCTCCTTGGACATGCTTGCTGTCCCTGAAACTGTTGCACCAATGTCTATGTCATGCTGTTCTGCACTTTCCTGGAAGCTGTCTGGAAACTGACAGTGGACAGGAACTCTTCATTTGGTGTTAGTGGTGGCTCCATAGCAGTCCCTGCATCAGTACCCTTCCAGTCACAGCCCACTGCTCTCCTCCATGCAGATGTGATCATGTCAGTGGCCCTATGGCGCACATGCTCATATGTCCTGCCATAGCCACCCATGGTATTAACATTGTCCACAATCTTCCACCAAATTTGCATTCTGTGTGCCATATCTCCCTGTCACTTTTCAACCAGGAAGACACCATTTTGCCTAAAAGCATCCATGTTCACTTGATTTTCAGCATCGGTGAAGGGTGGTCTTTGATGATTGACATGCCTGGGTAGCATAGTCATAGGTGTCCTAAAAGACAACAGAAGGATAATAAATGTATCACATAACTACAAAATAATTGTTCCCAGATAAAACAGAACAGGTAGCATCTCAATATTACCCACTGGAAAAACATAAAACAGTCTAGAGATCTGAAATACGAACAGGCTGGATGCAAAAAAAAGGAGAGTAACAACAGCAACATATCCTTGTTTGTGTCATAACAGAAATGCAGCTTTGCTCAACTTGCCTCCCCCCCCCAAAAAAAAAAAACAGGCAAATGACACACTTTGATAACAAACCATCTTTAAAATGCTATCAAAAGATCTGTCCCTGAAACTTTTGTATAATATCACAGTGCATTCCATTGTAAGGTATTGGCAATCATGTATACCTGTGAAATGCCTTGGCAAACATGCCCATGGCATTATTACACTTTTACCTAATGCATATAGATAAAAGTGTAAAAGTCTTTCCTTCAGATTTTTCTTAATTACATTCCAGCATATGCTGTATGTAGCTGACAAAATGCAAGCATACCTTCTGAATTTCAGTAATCCTCTGTGCAGATATATTTCAAAGTAATGGCCTCTGTTCAGTTTTCTCCACATAAACAAGTCTCCTCACATTCAGTTTGTGTAGATACACAGTTACCTTTTTATATGGTGTAGATTTAGGGCTGTTAGCACGGGGAAGATTCAAATGAGGTGTGAACTGATTAGAATTGCTGAATCCCAAATATACTTGGATCCATGTAGGAGATGTAAACATAGTGCAGACACCCCCCCCAGTGTTTGTTTTTAATGGATTCCAACATGAATTATTACTGTTTGGGAGTAGGAAAACACAGCAGTGCTGCAGGTTGCCTTACATCCAGTGGGTGTGTCACATTAGACTTACAAAGTGTTAGCTGTAAAGTTGGAAATGTAAGTAGCACACAATTTGCAGGCTGTGTTCATTAACATCCAACCTTCCCTTCATTTGTTGGCAACAGCATATGATATTATTTCCAGTTAATATCCTCACACATTTTAAGGCAATTGATATAGAATGGCTTACAGACTGCATGTCTCAGATTACTGGTCAGATAATTGAAGAATGACCAACAAACACAGACAGATAAGACAGAGCTGTATATGTGCAAGCAATAATCATAACCAGTTATGTGATTGCTTAGTGCACTACATCCAAAAATAAATGTACTAATAAGAGTTGTATGTTTTCATATTATTGTAGATGATGTTGCAGTTGGTTGTGTGCAAAATGATTTTAGTTCCTTGCTGCACAGCTGTTTGTGTGGCGAAGAGGAATAAGGCACCCTTCATGTGTTCTGAAGGTTCATTGGAATGAGAGTTCAAATCCAGATCTATGTAGACATATCTTATGTGGCACAACATTTTCTAGTGTTTGTCATAGATTGATTTTCCTCATTTCAGCCACTTGTCCCTTTTTTCTTTTTTCCCTTTCTGTCTTGTTTTTGTTAAATATTTTTTTTGGGGGGGGGGGCAGTGCAAGATGCAGCACGGGAATGGAGAAAATGAATGGCTGGTTTGCCTGTGCTTACTGTGCTTATCTCATTTGCATAAAGCATGGCAGTGCACAAACTGGACAACTGGAATACCCAGGAAGCAGACTGGACCCAGGCAGCCAAAAATAGAAACCAGATACATTCAATTAATTCTATTGGGTACCACTCAAGTCCACTATGTGACTTTGTGTGTTGGTTAACACAGGGACCTTAAGAATGATTAGTAAATTAGGGGATGTCATGTAACTAGTCCTGTGGCAGCAGGTGTAAGTTTAGGGCTGGAGTACAGATGGTCCTGGGTTCTAGTACAGGGTGTGCAACCTTTTTTTTACTGTTGTGGCAGTACAGTTTATAGAAATTAATTGAAACATAGAGAAGTGTTATTTCACCTTTATTGTGGCAAAAGGTGTCGGATTAACCTTCCAATTGCAATTATTTAATTCCTCACTAATTGGTACTGCTGCTGTTTACTTACCATTTTGCAAACATGTTCAGGTTTGCACATTGCCAATAAAAGTGATAACTGGAATTGGCAGAAAGCATCAGTCTCCATTGCTCTAGGTCTGCTGGTAGACATGCTGGAGTTGTAGAGGAAGGTGCCAGGTTTAGGGCACAGAGGTGGGGTGTCCAGGAGTCCGGAATATTTGTTGGACTCCTGGTAAAGCAGCACAGCCAAAGGTTTCTGCAGGAGGACTATTCCGGCTCCAAATACAAGTCTGAGGCATGGAATAGTTTAGCCCAGGCTGTATCCAGTTCCACTAGTATCCCGCACACTGGAGAGCAATGTAAGTGTCATTTTAATGACCTACAGAGGAGAAGAAGAGATACTGTCAACCATTGGTTGGAGGGATTTAGGACTGCAGACATCCCACACCTGTGTTAGTATCAACTAAAAAGTGCACTTGTAAGGCTTAGAAAACTTAATATAGGTAAAACTGGTGTGTGATGCTCTTCTGTTCTTTCCCCAGCTGCCAGGGATTGGGTGTTCAATGTCCAGGCCCATGAGGCTAGATTGGAGAGACTAAGGGAAAAAAAGTGATATGTATGCATCAGAAGAGAAGTGTTATTGTGGCATTAAAACTGAAAGCTATCTTTTTTGGTATTTTATAGAGTTGTATCAAATTGAGCATGCATACCCAAACTGTTAAAGCAAGTATGCATGCATTTGTCTGCAGCACTTACCAATTATAAGAGTCCAATATTAGACTTTAGTCAGAGTTTGTGGGTTCAAATGCCAAATTCACAACTGTGCAATACTGTTGATTCTTCAATATTATTTACAATAAATTAAAACCCTATACCAGTGGCACAAATGCCCTGCTATAAACTGTAATCTGTATAACTGGGACATGCATATGTGTAATATGCAGCAATATGTAGTATAGTGTGCATCTGTTAGGAGATATACTTAAATGTAAACTTAAGATAAAAGAGTTGTATAATTATATTAATGCATTGTATGTTACATATGATGGTACTGATTTCATCTTTTTTTTCTCTCGTCCCACTCGTTATCTCTATTTTATTTTTTTATTTTTATTTGATTTTATATTTTTTTTAAATATTTTTATTCTGTTTTTATTTTATATTGTTCTATTTTGTTTTTTCTTTTCTTTTTTATTTTTATTATGTCATCAAAATATGTCCATGTCATCCATATGTACCACATTATTAAATGCTCCAGAGCACAGCAAGGTAGGCCAGCCCCAGTGGAGCAGCTTGTCCTGCCACCACAGGCTCCAGCACCAATGCATAGCATGTCTGGAAGCCAACCTGGCAGCACTGCCTCTGCTGCCCATGCACTACCTGCACCTTCAGGTAGTCCTGCCCAGGAGGCTGGTCCAGTGGTACCCTCTGGGAGCAGTGGCAGAGTGGGTGATTTCCTGTCTATGCCATGAAATTGCATGTCAAAACATAACAAACTGAATCTCCTATCTAATAATATGTCAAATATTTAAAATGCAGCCATGCTTTGCCTCCTCCCATGCACTGCAACCCTGGTGTCTCAGTTCTTTTTCCCCACACATGTATTACTTACACTACAAAAATTAATATTCAGTATTGCATGATATGCAATGCACATCAATCTGATAACATGCAGAACTAGAACTATTGACCCATAAACCTAAAAAGCCGTATCTGCAAGGCTAGGAAAGGAATCAGCATGGATCTTTTCCAAAGAGACATAGGTGACCTTCAATACACTTGACTGTACCCATGTTGGTTCTGTCAAGGGAAGATCATGCTTATTAAATCTAGTGGACATCTTTGATACTGACTCCAAAGACCTGGATGAGTGATAACAGGGTATACCACCTATGATGAGTTATCCAAGGCCATTGACACTATCCCCCATTTATGTATCACAGAGAAAGTCTCCCATCTGGGAATTAAGAAATACATTACTAGATGGATAGCCAACTGTCTCACCAAATGAACACACACTGTTAAAGTTGGGGACTGCACCTCCACCACTAGACCAGTTACCAGTGGAATACCACAAGGATCTGTGGTGGACCCTCATCTGTTTGGAAACTATTTCTCTGAAGCTCAGGGAAAGGTAGATGGCCTGTGGTGTACCAAGTCTGCAGATGACTGTTAACCAGAAGCAGTCATTTAGCATCCCCAGTGATGGTAACATATTACATAAAGGGCTGATACAGACATATGATAGCGAAAAATTCCCCATTGTCCCCTTTGACAATGAAGTACCGCTTCTAATTATGATATACATAGCACCCCTCCAAGCTCTAACACAGTGTCGTGAGACTTGGGATCATGTCGATAGCAATCTACACATCAGTCACTGTGTCCATAGTGGTGGGACACACATTCTACGTTGTGCACCTCATAAATAAGGCCATGACATCCAAGACCAGGGGAGGTCATAGCTCTGCTGTACTCTACCCTTATCAGACCACTAATTGAGTACAATGCTCCCTTCTGGCTGTACTTCACCAGACACCTACAGCAACTGCAGAAAACACAGATGTTTCTGACTGGGAAAATCCATGGTCTCCAAAACACGACACACATGGAAAGACTGAAAGACCTGTCACTGTATTCAGTATCATGCAGGCTACTGAGAGGTGACCTATGCCTGGCCTACAGAGCAGTCTTAGACCCTGCCCTACTAGAAATGCTGGACATCTGCAACTCAAATGGGACAAGAATAATTTGCTGCAGGGATTGCAGTCTAGCCTGTGACATAAACAGAACATGCTGAGGAGATAGATATATCTCCCAACAATTGACACTCCTCTGTAATAGGCTTCCACTGCATGTAAAGCAGTACTCCTCAATGAACCTAATCAAACACAACCTTGACAACTGAATGTGTGATTGTAAATTCACCCCAGGGGTGGGACCTATGTCCCTCATGGATAGGGCCAGTCAGTGCTGATCACAAAATTGCTCTGCTAACAATGAACATCTAACTGTGCTCAATGAGGGTGCTTGTTTTTTTACACAGCTAGGCTTGTAAAGTCCCTAGAGCCATTAGGCTAGTAACCTCCTATGAACCTTTGAAGCAATGAACTTATGCAGGCCTCACAATATCTTCTCTCCAACATTGCCTGCTGATATCATCCAGTATAAGTTGACCTGCTGTCTTTTAAAAGTCAGACTTGTGCCGTGGCGTTTGCATGAAGCACTGAGTTCTGTAGTCTGTATACTTAAACAGGTAGGGGTTCTGTTCTCACTGCAGTCAACTGTGTGTGTGTGTGTGTGTGTGTGTGTGTGTGTGTGTGTGTGTGTGTGTGTGTGTGTGTGTGTGTGTGTGTGTGTGTGTGTGTGTGTGTGTGTGTGTGTGTGTGTCTAGACAGAATAGCAGAAGTATATATCTTACAGTTACTGCTCCAATGCCATGGATTGACAGTATTTTGATACTTGCACATCCCTACACATCCATGTCATTCAGGCCTCCCAACATCTTCTGTCTAGCATAGCCTGATGATGTCATCCACTATAAGCTGACTTGCAGTCTTAAGTCAGACTTGAGCTGTGGTGCTTGTGTAAAGTACTGACTTCTGTAGTCTGTATGCTTAGATAGGGAGGGGTTCCATTCTCACTGGACTCAACTGTGTGTGTGTGTGTGTGTGTGTGTATGTGTACAGGACAGAAGAATTGTGTATCCAACAGTTACTGCTCCAATGCCATGGACTGACAGCATTTTGATTCTTGCACATGCCTACACATCCATGTCATGCAGGCCTCCCAACATCTTCTGTCCAACATGGTCTTCTGATGTCATCCAATATAAGTTGACTTAATATCTTATATGTCAAACATGAGCTGTTGTGCTTGGGTAAAGTACTGAGTTCTGTAGTCTGTGTACTTAGGGGTTCTATTCTCACTGCAGTCTAGTGTGTGTGTGTGTGTGTGTGTGTGTGTGTGTGTGTGTGTGTGTGTGTCTATACAGAAGAGCAGAATTCTGTATCCTACAGCTACTGCTCCAATGCTGTGGATTGCCAGTAGTATGATACTTGCACATGCCTACACATCCATGTCATGCAGGCCTCCCAAAATCTCTTCAGCATAGCCTGCTGATGTCATCCACTATAAGCTGACTTGCAGTCTAGTATAAGTTAGACTTGAGCTGTGGCTCATGCATAAAGTACTAAGTTCTGTAGTCTAAGTACTTAGCTAAGGTTTCTATTCTCACTACAGTCAAGTGTGTGTGTGTGTGTGTGTGTGTGTGTGTGTGTGTGTGTGTGTGTGTGTGTGTGTGTGTGTGTGTGTGTTCATGCTGTTGCTTGGCATTACAGAGAGCCTTTTACACCAGTTTGTAGGATACTATTATTACCATACTCTCCTCAACAGACACTGGTGATATCCTCAGCTATATTGTGTATTTGTGCATATGCACTATTCCCACCAGAGCAGGGTCAGAGACTGGCCTGGAGGCAAGGCAGAAGTCACCTTATCCTGCACGATACAGCTTACAGTGACATGGCTTTCAGTCTCTCCACCTACATCATGGCATGGTTTGCAGGCCCTGTGTTTTCCTGATGAAAAAGCTCTGTGGTCTGTCCAGCTGTTGTGTGTTTGGTGAGGTACTTGCAAAATGGAACATTATAAACTATTAGTGTGATAATATGGTAATGCTGCCAGCTCAGTCACCTACCCAATCAGCATATCATAGCATTGGAGCAGTAGCTGTAAGATACACAGTTCTGCTGTTCTCTGTAGACACACATGCACACACACCCATGCACACACACACACACATACACACAAACACACACAGTTGACTGCAGTGAGAATAGAACCCCTACCCATCTAAGTACACAGAATACAGAACTCAGTGCTTTATGCAAGCACCCCCTACTCAACCAAATGTCATACTAACCCCATTCTCATTTCATATACCCACTGACACCATTAAGAAACTGAATCAAAAACTAAAACCCTGCTCCACCTCAGCTGTTAATCTTCCACCACACTACCTGAAACTGGCTGCCAACTCAATTGCCTACCCAGTCAGTATCTTTATAAATAGGTCTTTATCCAAATCAGTAGTACCTACCATATGGAAACAATCATACATCACCCCCATCCACAAAGGAGGCAACTCTTTTGAACCATCCAAATTCCGTCCTATATCCATCTTGTCATCCATATCCAGAATCCTTGAGAAAGGTATCCACCAGCAGGTAATGCAATATTTATTGCAAAACAATCTTTTAACCAAAGTCCAACATGGCTTTTGACCCAGCCACAGCACAGCTAGAGCCCTATTATCCTTTGCAGACACTGAGCAAGGCCAGAGATGCAGGATGCCATACAGCCTCAGTATTCCTTGATCTCTCCAAAGCCTTTGACACAGTGTCTCATCCCTTACTATTGAACACACTGTCTAATTTAGGCTTCTCACATAACACAGTAAAATGGTTTCAGAGCTACTTCAAGGATCATAAACAAGCAGTTAAATGGTGCAATGAACTCTCACCCTTTCTCCACAACCCTACTAGAGTCCCTCAAGGCTCCATCCATTGACCACTTCTCTTCAACATTTTCACAAACAACCTTTACACTGCCTCTCACCCTGGAACCCTCATTCAATATGCTAATGATTCCACTATAATCTGTACTGCTCAATCACTACCAGAACTACTGTCAACAGTCCTTTACTGCAGTCAAATCCTAACAAATGCTCAACACTGTCCTACTCCAAAGAAGACTAAACTATTTATTTTTATTTATTTATTTTACATTTGTTGACCGGGCTAGTCTAGCTGGATATATGTCCATTTTCAGTAGAGGCCCGGGGAGAAAAGCTCCACACAAAACATAAATGAACAGACTTGTTGTTAATAAAAACATACAGTAAAAATAGAAATAAAAATCAACTTGTTAATAAAATCAACATACATTAAGGAACTCAAACAGTTAGAGATCATACATAAAGTTCGGTCAGTTTCAAAGCAATTTTACCTAGTACATAAAGGATATGCAATATGGCATCTGCCATAGAGATAACAGTTGAAGCTCAGCGGGGTAGAGAAGTAGAAGGAGAATGTGAGATAAATAATAGTGAAGGGACAGGAGTCAGGAAATGAGAGAGGAAAAGAAGGAAGACGGTCAAGAGGAGGTGAGAGAGAATGGGAGAAGTAGGTAAGAGCATAGTAGGACAGCAAGGGTGAAGAAGCAGGGTAGATGCTAAATATTAAGCAAACAGAAGGGTTAAAGGTACAGAGAGGGTGGGGAGAGGGAAGTTACCCTGGAGTACTACAAGAACAAAGCCAGTGGTTGTGGAAGTACAGTTTGATTTGTTGTTTGAAGAGAGGTAGGGATGAGATTAAAGTTAAGTCTTTGGGCAGCAAATTCCATGCCCTGCCAACAGTGTTGGTGAAAAGAGTCACCAGCTACGTTATGGGCCTTTATGGGTTTGGTCATAAGTTTACAGGAGGGATTGTTATAAGGGAGTAAAAGTTGTGATAGTATAGGGGTGTTATTAGGTTGGTACAGTAGTTTGTGGGCAATTGTGAGTTGTGAGATAATAAGATAGTTTTGTAGTTCCAGCCAGCCTAAGTGTTTCAAATTAAGGCAGTGATGGGTTCTAAAAGGTTTACCAGTGGCGAAGCGGGCAATGTTATTGTAGCAGGTTGCTAGTTTGTTTAGGTTAGTTTTCTTGAGGTTGGTGAAGATAGGAGAGTAGATATAAGATGGGAGTGAGCAATAGTAGCTCTTGTAGAAGGGGTGAGAAATGGTTTAATGTGGTATAATGATCCTATTTTTCTGTTAACTGATTTGATAGTATTGTTTATGTGTTGTAAACTAGTACTCTTTCATGCCAAAAACACCTCCCCTGTCACTGATCATTTCAATATCCTTGCATCTGACAATACTCTCATAGAAATATTGCAGGAAACAAAACTTCTAGGATTTATTATTGACATTAAACTTTCATTTGACCCCCATATACAGCAAAATATGAAAATAATTCATCAAAAACTGGGACTGTTATATAGAAACAAACATTTCCTTAACACAACAGCCAAAACTATCCTTGCAAAAACATTTTTACTTCCCTCCCTTTTTTATGGTGCCCCTGCCCTAACTAACTTACAAATGTCTACCCTAAGCAAGATGGAACAGTGCTACAACAAAGTTGCAAACTTTGCCACAAACTCTAAATATCACACACCACTGTAAACTGCTACTAGAACTAAACTGGCTTGAACTCCCCAAACAACTTTCATTTATTCAGCTATCCACCTTGCACAACCTTCTTTCAAGCCTACTGTCTGCCCAGCACTAGGCAGTCTAGTGACACCTTACACACCAAATCAATCCCTACGATCAGAAGACAAAAATCTCTTAGCTATCTCAAAAACCACAAGAAAACCAGGTCACTCTCTGCAGTCATACTTTGTCTCTATACTATGGAATTCATTACCTCTAAATACCAGGCCTAATGCATTTCAAGTCTCTTTAAAAAATCATCTCAAAAATGCATGGCTGTATTCCAGCATAAAGCCTGCCTAGTGCTCAGCTCTTCCTCTTCTTCCACATTAGCTTCATCCTCCTTTTCTGTCACAGTCCACTCCCTCACAGTCTGCAAGATCAAGCAGGATCTACAAAGACATGCATCTGGAGCATTTCTCCTTGGGCCTCAGCTGAAAATTGGCTTCATTCCAAGTCGGACTTTTCCAGTTAACAAATGTTAAATAAATAAGATCCTAAGGCTCTCCAAACTCCTTCTCTCTTTCTATACCATATCCTTAAGCTATTGCTCAGGCTGTAATGCCTCTATTCTTCTTTACTCTTTCACTATCTTTCTGCATCACTAACTTTCTGGCTATTATTTTCCTAACGGAAACCAACATTCTGTTTTCTTATGTACTATAACAGTCAATGTCATGCACTGCACTACCTACATACTGTTTTTGTACACTATCTACTCATAGGCTATGTATATGGTGAGACTGACTGTAATGGTCTATAATGTTTTAATTCTATAGAATTGTCTAGATGTGTCGTATATCTTGTAACATGTATTATTTTCCTAACTGAAGCCAACATTCTATTTTCTCATGTACTATAACAGTCAATGTCATATAGTGCACTACCTACATAATGTTTTTTTTACACTATCTACTCATAGGCTATGTATATGATGAGAGTGATTGTAATGGTCTATAATGTTTTAAATCTAATTGTCTAGAAGTGTAGTGTATCTTGTAACATAGTTTATGTTCTTTCAACTTATTTTTGTATAGTATTTCTCATGTCGTTTGTATAAGATTGTATTGTACTGTATTTGTATTGTACACTATGTGAAGCTTTTCTCCCCAGGCCTCTGCTGAAAATGGGTCTGTAGACCCAGTCAGGACACCCTGATAAACAAATGTTAAATACATAAATAAATAAAATTAGTGTTCTGATGAGGTTTGAGTACAGTGCTGTCATACAATCCTATGATCTGAATATGATGGTGTGGTTTATGATGTGCACAACACAGGCTTCCAATACCAGTGTGGACACTTCGTCGAAATTCAGATTGCTATCTACGTGTTCCCAGTGCTTGCATCACCGGGATTCAGCATAGCAAGACTTTTGTCAATGTTGTAATTAGCATGGGATTCAACTTTTCAGAAGGACAAAATAAAGTCACATTTCTATATTTATTTGTAGACCATGTGGCTTTGGCACCAATCATTTGTCTGTGTTAGCCCCTGCTGTAGTATGTTATCATCATTGGTAGACTCAATGATTGCACTCAATATTCAAGAATCAGCAGACTTGGTAAGTTAAATGCTATATACTTTAGCCTGAACTGTCAAGAAATAGAGTCCAAACACTAAAGGGTCAAGTATAGATCCCTAGGGTATGCCAATGGTGACAGCTCTACTGGTACAGGTTGAATCACCAACTTTCACAGTATGTGTTTTGTCAGTGAGCCAGTTGGTTACCCATCTAGTGATGTAAGGGTTAATCCCCAGCTGGGAGAGTTTCTCAGTGATACGTGCATGGGGGATTGTGTCAGAACCCTAGGCCAGATCACAACAGACAGTGTCAGTATGCACTGTCTTACCTTCATCCAAGCCTATGATACAGAATCAGTGGGCTGTGACAAATTCACAGATCACCTATGGTGTGACTCAGCACATACTGATATGGTTGAAACACACTTCAACACACCCTCCACATGGATTATGTTCCCATAGAAGGGTGTACATCAACATGCTTCCATCTGAGTAGGAGGGGACAGCACCTGATGCATGCATGCATAGACACATCCTGACTCTCCTCGACTGTAAGGTAGACCAACATGGCATCATGGACCTTTTCTAAATGGACACTAGTGGTATCCCAGCTGTGTGCAACAGACCTGTGTGTTAATGCTACATCATGTCTGTTATATCTGATAGACATCCTGAAAGAGGTCATTGAGGGCATACATGATGACAACACTGTCATCTTGTGTAACCTGAAAAGGTCAAGGCACTTGACACAAATCCACACTGAGGTATTCAGTCAACACTGTCAGATATGGCCATAAACAGTTATATCACCAAGCCGGTAGACCAGTGTATCACATATGTGGCATCTCACTATGTTGAAATGTGTGATGTGACCTATATCTCCGGTCCAGTGATCATATCTGTTCATTAGGGCTCTCTGCTAGGCCATTTCCTGTCCATTATTTAAGTGATGGACATCACAGATGACATACATGTCCAAACAGCTGCCTAAAGGACTACAGACTGTGGACAATCATTGACTGCAACTGTGATAATAGTATAATACAGGCAGTATCACCACATTGCAAAGATTGCTGACACAGCCATGACAACACCTGCATTGAGAAGAAAACATGGGGGATTTGTTAAGTCAGGAAAACAAACATACAACCCAGGTATAATGTGGACATCACACCCTATAATCAGACCAATAGGTATGTGACCTGTGTCCTGGGGTAGATGGTGAGTGGACCATTCAGTGGCACATGGTCACAGTGATGACTATTCCCTTGTATATAACACAAGTACTGAGTATGAGAAGGACATCCACATCAGAGGCCATAATACCTCCATAGTTCCCAGCCTTTATCACACCAGTGAGCGAGTACAATGCACATTTCTTCATGTACCTCCCTACATGTCTGAAGTGTACCACCTTTGTCACAGTGAGCTGTCACACAGCTATACCAAGGCATTATTTTTGTGGCATAAACATGACTGTCTGATGGTGCAGAACACCAATCAAGTTGCTACACCAGATGCATGTGTGCTACCTTTCTACATACATAAGTGTTTGACAATATTAATGGCATGGATATCGTCTGTGACAGTGTGGATTGTGTATATATATATATATATATATATATATACATATACAGTGGATATAAAAAGTGTACACACCCCTGTTCAAATTTTTTTGTGATATAAAAAAATGAGAGCACAATAAATTATTTCTAAACTTTTCCCACCTTTAATGTGACCTCTAACCTGTACAATTCAATTGACAAACAAACAAATCTGTTAGGGGAAAAAATATAAAAAATAAAAAACATACAATAAGATGGTTGCATAAGTGTGCACCCCCTTAAATTAATACTTTGTTGAAGCACCTTTTGATTTAATTATAGCCTTTAGTCTTCTTGGGTACACACCTGTCATCAATTAAATAGACTATGATTAACCCCAAATAAAGCTCAGCTGTGCTAGTGGGATTTTTCTGACATTTACTTAGTTGCCTGCTACAGCAAAAGCCATGGTTCGCAGAGAGCTTACAAAGCAATCAAAAGGATCTTATTGTTCATAGGTTAGTAGTACTAAGCTAAAAGGTATCAATAAGGAGAAGGGTAGAAAAACATGTCCACAGCATTGGATTTGGATATACCATAAAACACAGTGAAGACAGTCATCAAAAAGTGGAGAGAATATGGGACAACAGTGACATTGCAAAAAACTGGACGTACCTCCAAAATTGATGAAAGGACAAGACAAAACCTGATCAAGGAGGCTGCCAAGAGACCTACAGCAACACTGGAGGAGATGCAGGAATTTCTGGCAAGTACTGGTTGTGTACTATATGTGACAACTATCTCCCATATTCTCCATATGTCTGGACTATGGGATAGGGTTGCAAGATGGAAGCCTTTTCTTACACAGAAAAACATCCAGGTTCAGCTAAAATTTGCAAAACAATACATCAAGTCTCCCAAATGCATGTTGGAAAATGTATTATGGTCTGATGAGACCAAGATTGAACTTTTTGGCCACAATTCCATAAGGTACGTTTGGAGCAAAAACAACACTTCACATCACCAAAAGAACACCATACCCACAGTGAAGCATGGTGATGGCATTATCATGCTTTGAGGTTGCTTTTCTTCAGCTGGAACTGGGGCTTTAGTCAAGGTGGAAGGAATTATGAACAGTTCCAAATGCCAGTCACTTTTAGCCCAAAACCTTCCAGCATCTCCTAGAAAGCAGAAAGATGAAGAGGAATTTCACCTTTCAACATGACAATGACCCCAAGCATACATCCAAATCAACAAAAGAATGGCTTCACCAGAAGAAAAGTGAAGTTTTAGAATGGCCCAGCCAAAGCCCAGACCTAAATCCAATAGAAAATCTGTGGACTAACCTGAAGAGGGTCTGTGCACAAGAGATTCCCTTGCAATCTGACAGATTTGGAGTGCTTTTGCAAGGAAAAGTAGGCAAATATTGCCAAGTCAAGATGTGCCATGCTGATAGACTCCTACCCAAGACAATTGAATGCTGTAATTAAATCAAAAGGTGCTTCTACAAAGTACTAGTTTAAGGGTGTGCACACAACACACAGTTTATTGTACGTTTTTTTTTTTATATTTTTCCCCTAACAAATTTGTTTGTTTTTCAATTGAATTGTATAGGTTATAGATCACATAAAAGGTGGGAAAAGTTTTGAAATTATTTATTGTGGTCTCATTTTTTTATATCACAAAAACCTGGCATTTTAACAAGGGTGTATACACTTTTTATATCCACTGTGTATGTGTGTGTGTGTGTGTGTGTGTGTGTGTATATATATATATATATATATATATATATATATATATATATATATATATGTATATGTGTGTGTGTGTGTGGGTGGGTGTATATGCTATGCACACAAGTCATCTAGGCTGTATTGGTCATAATGTCACATACAGATATGGCAGTGTCCCTCCTAATACCTACAGCAGATGTTACAGTGCCAGGACAGTATGCGTAATTATCCCCATAGAGTGTGTACGTATTAAGTTGTACAAGTGCATTTCTGCAGAATCATCTCTGATCACTCTAATTCACATATGTTATGTCAGAGGCTTGTAATCACAGGTGGTATTATTCTGATATTGTCCGTGATTGTGGTTGGTTCTTTTCCTGCTGTCCATGAGGCGTTACCTGTGTCCTGCTTGCTGGAGACCTTTGCTGAGATTGCACTCATATTCAGGTAAATCAGTTTGCACAGCTTTACAATATGCACTCCATTCCAACTGCATGTCAAATCCGTGATAGATGTCCTCTGCATTATTCATGTTAGGGTGCTTATGTCACACAGATATCCTCCCCATTGTAATGTCACATTGTGTGGCAGTCACGTAATACACATTTTCAATGTGCAGTCCCTACTGTACCATATAGATATGTGATTGGTGTTGCTGCTACAACCATCTTCCATTGACATGCCCTCAACTCCTGTACATTAGGTTGTTTCACCTGTCCTTTTTCCCTGTGTTTATTCCTGCAGTTCATCTGTGTGTCCCTATTCAACACACACACTTCCCCTGAGTGTTTATTTTACATGGCAGGCCATATACCATTACAGGTTATTTACAATGCTTCAGTACAGAATGCCAGGAATGGGCTATCACAATACTGTGCACTATGGATACACTATTATATACTGTGTTTGGACCATATACTTTGCATTCATGCCTCAAACTGTCCAGATATTCCCTGGATGTCCAGATGTGTTCCTTATCGAATATGTGGCTTTCTGCCATATCACTGGGATGATCTCAGGACTGATGTGACTCAATATTACATACATTTGAGTAATGTGTTCACATCCTTCAAAAGTTATCTTAACACAAACCCCTGGTAATACTAACAAATTTCTCTAGGGCATATATGTCAAATATGTCCCTATTTCTGGGGCTTTGTCCTTGCATTATCTTGGCCTTTGTCCAGATGTCTGCACTAAGAGATTAAGAGCTATTTGTGAAGCCCTGGTGGTCATTGTGGTATTCTGCACAAATTCATGGACCGTCAGTGCCCTGGTTTCAACAGGTGTAATATCCATGTTCGCTTAACCACAAAGCCTTGCTTAACTGCAGTGCGCAACATGAACATGCATTGCTTGCTGCTGCTCGCCACGTACCACCGAGCAGACATGTAAACTTCATGTAAGCTTTACGCGAAGCCTACACAGAGTTTATTGAATCCTGAAGAATATATTATGTTGTTTTTCTCTAGCTGTATATAACTGAACTAGATAACATACTGCATTCCCTTAACCTGTTATTACAGGACATCAGATTGCTTTTAGAAGAAAAGGAGATGAGTACATGTCTGCCTCTCTGTTTCCACCCACTTCTAAAGCTGAAACACTTTTATAGGCACATCATTGATGTAACTTCCTATCTAAACAATTTAATTTCCTGCCAATCACACAAGAACTGACTTCAGTTGTGAAAGTGTTTTGGTGCATACTTTATCTGTTAGCTTATTATGCTTATTTACCTTTTCCTTTCCTGTATTGTTCTCAGAAATGATTTATCCACTACTTTATCACATGCCGTCTTATTCTGATTACACAAAGTTGTTGTGAAAGTTATTAAAATCAATAATGTTAATGTAGGGAATAATTTATCTGCTGTGTTGAAAACAGCTTTTTATTCACAAACCAGACATTGTTAGAGTCATAGTCTTGGCTAAAGCCTAGTGACATCATTGTCAGTCTAGAAATTGAAACCTCTTCTGCAACATCAACAGAATGGTTTGGAGAGACAGGTATATCTCGCAGATGATATCACTGCTCTGGAACAGACTCCCATCCACATAAAACTAAGTTCATCCCTGTCCATATTCAAGTACAACTTAGATCTGTGGATAGGAAACAGAATAGCTCCTAAATGCTCTATCGTGCATGGGTCCCTTCAAATTACCTATGGTATGATCCCAGTTACTCTCATTAGGGATAATATATAATTATCAAACATGAGATGGGTAAGGACAATCTATAAACCAATGGAATACTTATTTTGAGCACAAAAATGGAAACTGGCTAGGTTTAAAGTGGCCTGCAAAGGCAGGTGGCCTAGTACTTTCCTATGAACCTGTAAAACTAAAAGGACTAAAAACATTTTCACTGGTTGTATCTTACTATCCATAGCCATAAACAGCAGCTTCCACTTTCTTCATTTTGCATTATTTAGTCTCTTTCCACATATCCTTAGCTATCATAACAGAAGTATTTTTAATCCATGCCTAAATACTTCATCTTGTCATGTTCCCATAAATATGGGTATTGCTGAACCAAGTTAAGCATAGGTATATAATTTATGGATATAGCCTTTGTTTTATCTTTATTAATTCTATATCCTGATAAGACTTGAAACATCGGGTAGATTTCTGAAGAAATTTATGAAAATATTTGGTATGGAAGACATGAATTTAGTAGCAGGATCTCGGACAGAATTTACCTAGTATTCCCCAAGGTACAATAACTATGCTAGTCTGGATATAAATTATATTTCACAGGAACATGTGCATTTAATTGAAAGCTTCCACACACATCCAATTACTATTTCAGACCATGCATGGATAAAAACTAAGATTAAAATGCAGGGTAATGAAGTAAAAATGAGACACTGGTGTTTTCTTTCCCACCTACCTGTTTAAAGAGAGAAATTTAAGGAGTAGGTTGTGGAAATTGAGAGTTGTTAGAAATTTCATTAGAAGAAATAGCTAGTTAGTGGGCTAAAACTAAAATGGAGTTTAAAAATAGGGTAGAAATAGAAGAAAATGACATATGTTTAAGAAATAATAAGAATTACTTAGAGGGGCTGACAGAGGTTAAAGTATTGCAGAATAAGGGAGATCTTTACAGAACAGGAATAGGTGCGAACCCATAGTACAAAAGAGAAAATAAGGGACTGTTTTGATAACCGTCATGAGTTTAGAAAGATTGCTGTTAATCATCCACGTAATTTTTGATAACTCCAAAGTACAAAAACTTTTACCACAACTCAGGCAACAGAAAGTAGAAAGGGGTGCTGCCAGACTTAAGGAGCCTATAACAAGAGATCCTATACAGGTAATAAACATATTTTGGAAATTTTAAGAAAATTTGTATAAAGCAGAGAATGTGGAAATCAAGAAAGGGCACAAATGGAAATGTTTATGGAAGACTTAATTGTGCCAAGATTAGAGGAAGATGAGGCTCAACAGCTAATAGTTACGATAGGAAGGGATGAGATGAAAACTGTGATGTATAATCAATCTTCAGGAAAGTCTCCAGGAATAGATGTTATTCCTGTGGAAATTTGAAATTTAGCAGGGAAGAAAGTGGTAAATATCCGGAAGGTTTTGTTTAACCATATTTTAAAAGGAGGGGAAGTGCCAAAATCTTGGAAGAAAGCTGTAGTGGCTGTGTTAGCTAATGATGGTTCAGACCCATCAGACCCATCTTCATATAGACCAATTTCATAAGTTCATAGGTAGATACTAGGCTATCGACCCTGGGGCCTATATAAGCCTAGCCAAAAAAGTTCCCTGGCTTTCGCCATCCAAGAAAGTTATTTTTCTGCACCCCTTTCTAGTAGAGCCACAGAAGTGATCCCCGGGGTGAATTTCCTATTTCACATCCAGTTGTCGAGATTTTTCTTAAAAAGGGCTAATGAGGAGCTTTGCTTGACATGAATGGGTAGTCTGTTCCAGAGCATGGGAAGTCTCTGGGACAGGAATCTATACCTCCAGCATGTTCTGTTTATTGTGGTGGCAAGATTTAGGTCCCTGGAGCGTATGGCTCGGAGAGATTGGGGTTTCTTTAAGTGTAGCATGTCCTACAGATCTGGGTTTGACATGGCTTTGTATGTTAGCCACAGGAATAACATCTATTCCTGGAGACTTTTCTGAAGATTGATTATACTTCACAGTTTTTATCTCATCCCTTCCTATCTTAAAAAGAGGTCACTGTTCCTCTCTACTCATCCCTCATCAGACCCATTATAGTGTACAACACCCCGTTTGGCATGTAGTTCGCAAGACATCTACAACAACTAGAAAGGCCACAGAAATACCCCACTTTTAATTTAATACCTCAATTTTAAACCATGATTATAAAGTGCTTATGTGTATATTGTCTAAAATAATGTAAAGAATAAATATGTTGCCAAGATTGATAGATATGAATCGGTGTAGTTTGTGGAGGGAAGGCAAACATTTGACATTACTAGAACAATGATGATCCAGAGGTAGGCAGAATGTGAGAAAATACCACTGTTGTTGGTAAGTCTTGATTCAGAAAAATCATTCCACAGAGTAAACTGGGATTTTATGAGTAGGACAATGGAAGCATTTGGATGGGAAATTATAGGCCCATCAGCCTAACTAGTCCATACAACTAGCAACAATAAGAAAATCAAGACCACTGGTTCAGACCCAAAAGTATTTTATTTTCTAGCGCTTCGGTACAAAACATTCTAGGAGTTACAAAATTCAGCTAAAAATGTGCTACCTTTTATACAAAAAACACAAACTCAATCAATCAGTAATACAATCAAACAATTAAATAAAATACTTCCAATTAACCTTTCCATTCAGTCCCATAGGGACCAAAATATCACATTTAAGAGTAAAGACAGACTCTTTGTATAACAGTTTTTCTTTCAAAAGAATTTTATCATCATTTTCAACAAATACTTGCTCTAAAATACAACCTTGAAGCATAGAAAAACCACTGCCATCTACATCTCTAAAATGATATGCCAAAATCTTGTCTTCCTTTTGATTTTTTATGTCCCTGATATATTCCATTAACCTCACTTTAAAACTTCTTTTTGTTTCACCAATATAAAAGAAACCACATGGGCATCTTAAAGCATAAATAACCCCCTTGCTGTTACATAAAAAACATCCCCCTTGGTACGTATTTGATTTTATTCACATATTCAAAGGAACACATTATATATTTACAAATAGAACAAATGTTGCATTTATAAGTGCCCATGGACGTTGGACAATCACCTACGTTATTTTCTGGTAAGAAAAAATTTCCATGAACAAGCATGTCCTTTAAACTGCTTCCCCATGTGTATGACATCATAAGATGCTTGCCTAAAATTTTACTTAAATCCACATCCTTATGAAGAAAATTCAAATAATATCTTACAATACTACTAACGTCTTCACTTTGAATGTTAATTGTGCTAACAAAATACATTTGTTCATTCTTGTTTTCACCATTCTCCCTACCCCCCCATTGACCCACAACCTGTCACCAACATTATTTCTTGATTTTAACACAAAAAGTTTTTCCTTAGCTTCTTCTATCGCTTTCCTACTATAACTTCTATTATAAAACATAATGTAATTATTGTATATTTCTTCCAGCAAATTTGTCTCAACATTGCGTATTCTAGATAATCTTAAAAATTCACCATACGGCAAAGATGATAGAACATGGGGGGGGGGGGGTTGACAACTAGTAGCATACAAGTACTGGCTTCCATCTACAAATGTCCTATGTACCCCAGTACAAATTTTGCCATTATCCAAACCCTTATATTGTAGCCCATCAAAAGACAAACTGAATGTATTTTGTTGTAAATCAGCAACAAACTGCAAAATTACACTCTTGTCCCCTACACATATAAAAATTAAATCATCTATAAAACAAAAAAAAATTTTACATAATTTTTAGCAAAAATACATTTATACAAACATACTAATTCAAAATAAGCCATGAATAAGTTTGCATACATGAGGGCAAATGATGCCCCCCCATGGCTGTTCCCCGTTTTTGCCTAAAAATTTCATTGTTTGTGTCTTTCGGCTTTTCCCGGTTAGGGGTCGCCACAGCGGAATTCCAGTCCACTAATGATTGGCAGTAGATTTTTACGTGCTGGCTTGCCGGGCCCAACGCACAACCTTCAATGAAGGAACGCCCATTCATGCATGTTGACACACAGAAGACGCTCTAACTGAGAATCGAATGGGCAACGTCTAACTGTGAGGCGAAAATGCTACCGCAGCACCACCACCGAAGCACCTAAAAATTTCATTATTATAAGTAAAAAAAAATGATTACTTAAAAATAAGTCAAATCAACCAAATAATTCGTTAAGGGGATATCCCCCAAAAAATACATTATAGCATGAAGTCCATCCTTGTGTTGGATTGATGTATATAAACTTTTAACATCCAGCGTTATCCAATACATGTTTTTATTCCACAAAACATAAGAAATCTTATCCAAAACTATCCTTAATATATACCTATCCTGATCTGCAAGGCCATGGTATGGATTATTATGGATCTCATTAACAAGGACATTGGCAACCTTCAAACACTCGATCCTGCACAGTTTGGCTTCTTCAAGGGGGGGGGGGGGCATGTCCGTTAAATCTGGTATACTTTTTTGAGACAGTCACCAAAGCCATGGATGAGGGGAAGACAATGCACACCACCTACCTTGACCTGGCCAAAGCCTTCGATACTATTCCCCACTCAGGCATAATAGATAAACTCTCTCAACTAGTCTTCAATCCATATGTTACCAGATGGTAGATAACTGGCTCACTGATAGAACCCACCTAGTCAAAATAGGAGAAGCCACCTCAAGCAGTAGACACATATCGAGTGGCATACCCTAGGGTTTGGTCTAGGGGCTTCTGTTATTTGGGATATACTTTTCTGAGGTGCAGGCCAAAACCAGTGGGCTATGGCTGACCAAGTTCTCAGATGACTGCAAGCTGGGTGCTGTCATTAATTCCCCTAGTGATGTGGACATCCTCCAAGAGGGTCTCACCCAAACAAATGACTGGTGACAAAAACATGGCCTCAAGCTGATTACAAAAAAATGCATCATCATCCCCTTTGAGGAGAGTGACGTCCCCACACATTATCACATTAATAACAATGTCCTAAGCACGCAATCAGTCATGAGGGATTTGGGCACCCAGATTGATAGCAACCTGACTTTTGACCACCATGTTGCTTCCATTGTATGGAAAGCTTTCTACATGCCCACCTCATAAGTAATGGTATCTTATCCAGGGACAAGGAGTCATAATGTCCCTGTATTCTTCCCTTATAAGGCCCATTATTGAGTACAATGCCCCATTTGGCATGTATCTCGCAAAGCACATGCAGCAGCTGGAGTGACCACAGTGGTTCCTCACCAGGAGAATCCAGTGCCTCAAATATCTGCCATACACAAATAGACTAAAATCCCTATACATCTATTCAGTTTTATACAGACTCCTCAGAGGTGACCTCTTTCTGGCATATAAGGCAATCTTGGACCCGACCTTGATGGGACTGCTGCATATCCACAAGTCAAGCTTCACTCGAGTAACCCACACGTGTGACCTCAACCTGGTCTGTGACATCTGTACGACTTGTTGGTGGGACAGATTTGTGTCTCAGAGACTCCCCCCATTTGTGGAATATACTCCCTCTCCACATCAAACAGAGTACCTCTTTACCCCTTTTTAGGCACAACCTGGATAACTGGATGAGAAATGCAAAATACATCCCTGGGATTCCACCTGTGTCCCTGCTGGACAGGGGCATAGGGTGCTGATTTGTCTAAGCATGGGCTAAATTCTTGGCTAGGCTTATAAGGGCCTCAGGGCCAATAGCCTAGTAACTTCCTGTGACCCTATGATATGAAAGATCAGCAGCAAGAATTAAACTGGGAGGGTTCCTAAATGATAAACTGTGTATGAATAGATGAACTAAGCAGGGGTGCCCTCTTTTCCCATTGTTATTTGTTTTTTATTTAGAGCCATTGGCAAAGAAAATAAGGGACTCATTATATTTCACCTTCTGATCCCAGATAGTCCATGCTAACTACATATTTTACCCCACCAGTACACTCATAAGTTGCGTAATATTTTATTAAATGGCATCTCACTGACATAGTATAGGGTGGCAGGTCTGGTGTACCTTGCTAGCCATTCTCCGTTGCAGTACCATAGTCATGACAACCTCCCATTGGATCTAGCCTCAGTATGGCTATCATAGGTCAGAGGTAGTAATGGCCCATCTTATAGTGTGATGTTATTTGTTTATATTATTAGTTAATCAGGCAAGTCCACAAGGCACAAAACTCGTTTTCAGGTCAGTCTGGTTAAGACACAGACAGAAGGCAAATGGAAACAGACGAGAATCAAACTCTGAGCTCCAGGATGAAACGTATTAGTGGTTTATAGCCCTTAAACCTTTGGGCTTGACAAATATAATGTGAAACAAGATGATGACTGCAGTAAGTGAGGAGGAACAGATATAAAAAAATGCAGCCACCAAAATGCTTCTAGCAATGTCACAAGTATTTTAAAATAGCATGTTTTTCCAGTTGCCAACAGTTGTTCAGTCTGGAGTGTGGATGCTTTCTGTTTATAATTTTAAGCAGTTTATGTTGCCAGTCATATAGGATGATGTAGGGTTTGGGAGTATTTATTTATCTCACCGTCATAATGCTAGTTGGGTTGGAAATTGGCAACAATTTCCTAGGCTGCTGTTGTTTTTAAATGAAAAGTCTGGCCATGGCTTCTGGCCCAAACGAGGTGCCTTGTCCACACTGACTTATAAGCAGGTACTGGTAGTAATACCATTAGTAGATGCATGGGTGAATAGTGAAAATATGTAATTGTGGCTATCTTACAGAAACTCTACAGATGCATTCATACCTTTTGTCTGCATATCACAACAGCTGAATCTGCACAATACTTAATTGTTTCAGTGGCAATATTTCACTACATGAAGTTCAGGAAACACTCTTTATTAAAGATTATTGAATTTACATAATATTGTGATTTTGTAACAGTCTGAGATATATTCTCAGGTGTTATATGTGGAGGCCAGAAATTACAAGAGGAGGTTATATCTAATATTATTTTGTGCCTTTATCTGTTTTTCTTGCTTACTCGTCTCTACCCATCTGCCCTGCTTGCCTTCTAAAATGTAATTTTTACTTAGAAATTGATTTACTCAGTGACATATAAAATGCCAAGCAAAAATCAGTTGTTTATTTTGAAGACGATAGTGATGTTCCCATTGATAATTCTGCAAAGCCCAGTGACTGATTAACAATGTCTCTGAACACTTTATGGTTAAATAGTAGAATGCCTGAGGTTTTTATGGCTTTGTTTTTAAATGCAAATCAGGCAGAAAATGTTCTTCTTTCGGCTTTTCCCAATTAGGGGTTGCCACAGCGGAACTCTGGTCTGCTAATGATTGGCAGTAGATTTTTACGGTGCCGAGGTGCCAGCCCAACCTTCAACGAAGGCATGCCCATTCACTCATGTCTTTCGAATGCCACTTGACCGTGGGGAGGCTAAACACCATGCTGAATTTTTCTAGGCCTTGATAACAGTAAAATTAAGTATGGCAGGCTGCCAGTTACCAATGTAGCATTTTCCTTGCCCATTTTGCATAATTATTACCACCCACACATGACCATCAGAAAAGGGCTATAGATTTTCTCCTCATTAGATGGGCAGATGGTAACTGCAGAGTTCTGTTATATGTTTATTTTATAAGTAACTATTTTGAGTTTTCCCCCTTTGAAGAACAATCAAAAGTATTTTACCTACCCCCTCTTTCTCAATAGAGTTGTGTTTTGTTGATTACTGATTTTTCTCCTCAAGTGTTTCCCGAAGCTGCTGAAACATGCAAGGGTCACTTAACAAGGATGACTGTGTGACAGAAGATGTGCTCTGATCTGGAAGGCATATTTGCTCCCTGGATGGCTGCTATTTGCAGGGCTGGACATATTTAAGTTTGCAAAGTAGCCAAGTGATATCTCCTGCAGTAAATGTCAGATGATGACCGTTTCTTCTGCTTCTTTTACATGTATGTGTGCTCTTGGGTTAATTATAATGTGTGTTTTGTTTCCCTCCACTTTCAAAAAGGAGTAAAGGATAAAGCACATAAAGGGCTTATACAGTAAGTGGCTTCTTGAAGTGCAGCTTCTGCGTATTATGTTTTTATTGTTGCTATTTTTGAAGTACAGCTTTTCTTCCCAGAAGCGGCTAACACCCTTTTAACAGCGGAAATTGTGCAGTCACACCCCACTCCCTTTCAGATTATGGCTGATTAGCTGTCCAGCTTTAAATGACATGTATAGGATAGGTGATAGCCATGCCAGAAGTTCTATTAATGTTTCTGTTTAGGTTTAGGACATCGGTTACTGGATATAAAGGGACATGAGACTACTGATGGAGCACGTAAAGAGTTCAAGCAACTATAAATGGCTCACTTCTGTGAATTCAAGTTAATTGCTTTGTATCTTTCTGTTCGTCTTTGAAAACATGTCATCCTTAACAAGTGGTATGATTTCACCAGACCCACTCAGTTGTAAAAAACATTTTGGTAAGGTCATCAGGGGTTACAAAAGTATTTGGCCATGTAATGGAGTATGTAAGAAGATATTAAAAGTGTTTATTTCTAGAGGCTGTGAAAAACACTTGAAAGGTTGGAAAGGAAGTAATAAGTATTTCAGCTACAGTCTGTAGCTGCTTCTCAAATGATGCACCTTTCTGTTATAAAACTGCATATTGGGAAGATTACTGTTCTGAAAAAAAGTCATATATTGAGCTATATTAACATAGTTAAACTGAAAGTTGGACAGTTGTTAAGTGTTGATAGGAACATAAGACTTTGGTGACAGGAGAATGTCTTATTAATGACTCATCTGACTGGGAAGCTAATATTTATACAGATAATAAAAATACCTGCCATCCCACTTTAACCTTCATCTGTTCTATATTTCTTGACAACATAGAATTATGTTTCATAGCACATTAAATAACAGCAGTCCATAGATTACTTTATTTGAAAAATAGTATCTCTCTGTCTGATATGAAACTGATCTAATGACCTATACATTGTAATCCCTCCTCCCTAATTTGCCCTTCATCTTCAGTTACAACCCATCCCTGTGTCTCAGAATATCGAGGTATCACTATAAGTTTCTGTCTTATCTTGGTACTGCATGGTTGTCAGTCTGTACTCTTAATGTATATCTGCATAGGATTTCCTAGGTTATTAACCAGTATACTTAGAAGGAGGTGTTGGAAAATGCAAAAGTCAAATTGTTGTAAAAGATTTGCCAAGATGTGTTACACAAATTGATGTGAGGGGTAGTAGCCTATAGCTAATCACTGTAGTGATATTACTTCTTTTTAGACAGTTGATTTCAGTAATACAGTTGATTAACTAATTAGTACTTCAGTATTAATTATAAAAAGAAAAATATTTTACTGGCGGCCATGGACTAAACAGAGCCAGTAGAGTCCGTGTCCGCCAGTATGATATTTTTCTTTTATTCATAGTTTTTTTAATATCCTAATCACTGTGTGTGGTTTTTAAGCATTAATTGTGGACATTTAATTGGCCTAATCACACTTTACTTCTGTCCTTGGATGTTTTCCTCTTTCGATCACAATTTTCTAGCTTTTCCTAAGACTTTGAGTAGTTGTGGACCTAAGGCCTTTAGTGCTTCTGCTTCATATTTTAAAAAGGCTGTTGACAGCATGTTGCAGGATTGTAATAATTATTTTTCTTGCTCAGGTAAGCACATTTTTATAAAATAACAAAGTAGAAAAAGGAATTGTTCAAGAACAAAGTCCATTGTAGTCTCATTTGTATATTTTGATGAGAGATGAAAGAGCTTAGCAAATAAGTCCTTTCAGATTTTAAGTTTTTAATTTTTCAATTTCTTATTCATTTTTTTATTTACTTTGCTGAAATCATTGATAACATTTGTTTGCAGAGTGTTATTTTATATTTTAAATGTTTTCTTTTTTTTTTTGACAAAAGCTGTATGCCGTTCCGTGTAGTGAGTCTAGGTTTAAACATACAAATGAATTTTACAAGTTTGAATGCATCTGATTGCTATTGTATCTAATTGCAGTTGATTTTGTCTGTTTCACCACTGTATAATGAATATATATATATATATATATATATATATACTTCATAAGTTCTAGTTGAGTAATATGAGGTCAAGCAGCAAATAGACAAGCAAGTACAGTCAATTGTTCCATGAAACAAATGTTCAAATCATCGGGAACAGATCATCAGTTAAAAGGAATGTAAGCACCACACCAGCAACAGGAACTAAAAGCATACCTCTCAACTGTCCACATTTTCACAGAATGTTCAGATTTTTGACACATATTTTTGTTCTATTAATAAATAGATAAATAAATAAACTAGTATATGAATACCTGTCCCTCTCTGAAAATAAAATAAAGACTCATCCCTCTCAAGTACAAGGTCAAAGTCCAGCACAAAAAAGTTAAAGTCCATTGCACACCACTGCAATCATTTTATTGAATGGGTCCACGTGTTTATACAACAGCAATAGTGGAAAAAAAAACAAAAAAACAAAGAGGGTAGGAGGATTCAAGCCTGTATCAACAGGTATCTTAGACTGCTCCTGTATCCACTACACCAATGACCAGCTTGATGACAACATCTGCACAAGTCTTCCTAAATCTACCAAAGTACAGACACTGCTTGAACTCATCTATAACCTAGGAAGCCTGATTGACAGCTAAACATAGAAATGTAAAACCACAAATCTCAAAACATTAAATCAAAAGGATTGACAACGCACAAACACAAGAGAGTAAAATATGAACAAATGCAGCACCGAATATACCAATAAAATGCTTAAATATAAGGCAGCTGCAAGCATGTTTAATCTGTCTTCAGACTTCCTTGAATCTGTTGTGCTTTATCAATGTTGATAAATATAAAGATAAAGAGGATGTCATAAGCAGATTATGTGTATAAGAAATGAATGTCAAAAACGTCACCTTGAGAGGAAAGGTCAAAAGAATTTATTGACATCAATTTCTCCAACAGATTACAAGCGTCTTATGACTGGTTGTAATAGCTGTGAGTTTTAGCTATTCATATGTGATTAGCATTCACTTATAAAAAAACATTTCTTGGGTGGCATGAACTATGGGGCAGCTTTAAAGCTGTTAGTGATTAGAGGTGCACTTCACTTCTGAATGCCATTTGTGTTGCAGTGCAAGGTATGTTACAGCTTTTAAAACTGCTACTTGCTTTCTGATACTGTTTTTTAATGGCTGCCACCTGGGAGCAGAATATTTGCTTAGTGTTATAAAAGTGAGTTTGCTATGCCTGCTTATAGCAACTTTGTTATAGCAAGCATAGCCTAGCTGTAACAAGTTTATCTTGCCTTCATTTCTAGCCAATAAACAGAGCACTTGTTATAAGTAGAGAAACAGATGGAAGACTAAGTAGAACTATGAAGTAAACATAGGGATGAGGTTTGATGTCTCCCTTTGTGGAGAAAAGAAGTCACTTAGGAAGGTAATTTAATGAAGGCACTGCATCTTAGTTGGTTATGAGTGGTTTGATTAGTGGATTAAAAGTGATCAGTGTTGATTTTTATTTCATTTGCAGTCAGTTTGAAAGGCCTGTCCCATAATTTATTTGATAAATTAATGTTTTTATTACTATTTGTGATGACTCACCAATGCATCAGTAATCAAGGAGTCTCGATCCTCATTGCTGGCAACAGTGAGGGACGCACATTGGGAGGATGACAAGTACACACACTATTTCCAGATGCAGTTTTCTGCATCAAGTGCAATTTCCCTTAAGAGCATACAGAGACCACAGTCAGTCCAAGGCTGGTTTCTCCCTCTTCCTCCTGATCCCCAATAAGACACCCCACTGGCATAGCTACAGAGTTGCGATGTCAGCTGAGTGGCCAAGCCAAGACCTCCAGCGCCAGTGCTTTGTGTCCCTGCCCAAGTAGCTGACACATACACTCTCTGAGGTTTGATTTACACACACACACACACACACACACACACACACACACACACACACACACCTGGGAAAGGTAGGCACAGGTTTACTAGCTATGCCCCCTTTTGCCCAGACTATAAGGTAGTTATCACTGCCACCAGTCACTCCTCATTTGCTGCTTAGGGCCCTTAACAAAGGGTGCCCAATCTTACTGTGTAATATTAATATTAATACAAATGGTAGTTTGACCAAGAGCAAGGCTGTTAAGAGTGGCCCACAGTGTCACCAAATAAATATGCAAAAACACTCATAACCTAAATATGCCTCATAAAGATCAGCCACAATAAAAGGTTTAAATATATTTAATAATAAATAATAAAAGAACAACAAAATGCTCAGTATATATTCACAGTGACATCAGAGTTCAAAACCACAGTAAATATTTAAAACAACATTGCAGGACAGTCTCAAATAAATAAAGAAAAACATCTAAACTGTGCTTCACTATATTCCTGACTGAATCTAAGAGAATGACTATACCCAAGTTAACTTACTTAAGAGCAAGGCAGATGAGGTGAATAGATCTTCTAGTTGTTTTCGTCTGGTCCAAGACACATACAGAATGCTGTGTCTCTCTAAGAGACCTCTCAAATTAATATCCCAAATATTACTGCTGAAATACTTTGCAGAATGACATAATTTCTTGTCATCTGACTCTTTCCAGGTGAAACCCCCACTAGCATCTACCAGTGAAAATGAATAGAACTCAGATCTTTGGCAGATGCTGGAAGTCATAAAACAATTACATTCCTTCACATTTCAAGACTAGTAATTGTTTCACCCAAGAGACAATGCAGAAAACTCCCAAGTTTTAGACATTATGTCTCCTTGATGCATTGAAACTGAAAGATTCCATTTTTTATGGCGTAGCCATAAAGTAATTTAATTTCAGTTATTTTTTTAAGTTAAGCTCCTGTATTCCAGTTTCCACTGTTAACATATATACATTTAAACAGTTACAGTAGTGCATGCAGATTTCTGTTCTCTTCCAATATGGCACACTGTGGATCCATTTTAAACACAAGCATTTTGCAAATACCCTTTTCAACAAACGTCTGTATAAACAAGTTTGATATACAAATGACATACAGTTATAATACATTTGTAACACAAGCATCTTATATGAATCATGCTGATATTCACAGATGACACACAGTTATTTACAAAATTCCAGATAGCTGTGCTGGCAGTATCTCCCTTTGTCACACTATTATTTGTATTACATCTTCACAATAATTCAAGCCTGTCTGTGACTGCTGTAGCTCCCGTATGCACTGGCTGATGCAGAAACAGCACTTGGATGATAGCTCAGGCCAGGGAGCAGCCTGGATTCACTCATTTACAACTTTATTTTTATTTTATTTTACATTTGTTGACCGGGCTAGTCTAGCTGGAGATATTTCAATTTTCAGTAGAGGCCTGGGGAGAAAAGCTCCACAGAGAATACAATAAAGGAAAACATACTTGTGTTTTAAAGAAAGTTTGAAGAGACAAAAACTAACAACTCTACAGTTACTTATTATTACTAAGTGAGTTAATTACTGACTCACACAGTTACAGTCCAAAAAAAAATACTTATACAAATATAAAATACTAAGTAAGATAAAGATGTTAAATGAAATAATTACTACCACACACAGTTAAAGTCCAAAGACATCATATAAAGTTAAAAATACTTTGTAAGATAATGTTAAAGGAAGGAAGTAAGAGAAAAGAGAGCTAAGAATAAGGGAAATTAGAAGTGGTTAGTTATGGAAAGGAGAGCAAGTAAAGAGAGCAAGTAAGACAGTCAGTAAGCAAAGAAGTAATTAGGAAGACAAGTGGCAGAAGAAGAGGAAAAGCCAAGTGGATGATGGAGTAAGTAAGAAGTAGGAGATAGTAATGAAGTAGAGTATAAGTAGTGGAAAGTTAATCAGGTTTACTACAGGTGCACCTGCAGATGTAGAGTGATAGGCTGGGATTCCTCAGGATCAAGTGCAGCCATAGACATTTTGGATCTGAGTGGGTGGTCAGAGGGCCATAAATTCCTCATTTAGCCTTGTTTTCAAATGATTATTCATAACACAATGGAATCTATTGCAAAGTTAGCTTGTTTGCAATTATCTCTTGGAAGTATGAGGGCAACAGTAAAAACTGAGGTGTATATTGCCATGGATCATGAAAGCTAAATTAGAAAAATGATTAGGAATATAGTAGCCAAGATTCAGTTCTAAGATATGAAAAGTCATAGACAAATGCTAAAGAAAGTTAGGCAAGTAGTTATTGACATAAAGGTACTGCGTATTGGACAGTAACAGATGAAGACTTGAGCTGGAGTGTAGCAAATTGCTTACATGTTATGGATGTGGAAGAAGACATTTAGAGAAACCTACAGAATGGTGGGATTCATTTTGAATAGAACAGTACAGTTAGAATTCAGATAGTCTTCTGTTTTTCTGGATCACTAATGTGAACAGGCAAGCAGTGCAGATCTTAATGTTTGGAGCTCTTAGTATAAGAGAAAGAAAAAGCAAAGTGAAGCATAGGCTGAAAGGGTTACCTAGAAGGTCCAAGCTTGTTTGTAAATGTCTCATCATTTGGGTCTTCTACTCAAAATTAAAGACCATTTGACTCAAAGTCAGTTCATTGTTTTCTTTTACTCTGTACTAAGTAATGGCACAATTCACAAATCTCACTCTGAGTCAGCTGAGTTAAGCAAAATGTCTGAGTTAACTGAGTCTTCATCCTGCAAAGCATTCCTGCCTAACAGTTGCATCTCAAAAGTCTGAATAGACATTGTATTTAAATATATCTCTTTCTTTCTTTATTTGAACAGGAATGCAGACTGGGCTGCTTAGGCCCCTTTCAAGCTGGACCTTGTTGCAAAGAAAAAATATATAAAATATATCACACTGTCAAACTGGGTCACCCATGGCTGGTCAAAGTGCACTCTGAATACATTTCATTCAAATTAAAGTGATCAAATCGAGTTTATTTATTGACTTATTTATGTGGATTTGTTAACCAGGTTAGAGCACTGCTCACAAGTGACACTGTAAGTCTGGAGATAGACATAAGTAGTACAGTTACACAGCAAGTGCAATAAAATTGTAGTATCATTAAGAAACATAAAAACAAAAAACACATAACATTTTAGAAATCAATAATATACGCTTATGAAACAAAGTAGATCACATAATCAACAGAACTACAATGAGATTAAAGACATAAGAGGTGACTTGATATACATTTACAAATAAGAAATATGATGTTATGTTTGAGAGAATGAAGGTGAAACGAGGTATTTTGATGCAGAAGGTTGTTGCTGATTTTAAGGAGAGTGTACAAGGGTTGAAGAGATTAGTGGATCTGTCAAGGCAGGTGATAGTGGCATCTAGCATCATTATGCAGCTAACCTTTCAAGTGAGTGTGGACACCTGGCTATGAAGAAGTGTCTTTAAGGTGGGGTGATAGATTCCCAACTTTTAGGGCCTTGTTTGAACAGAGTAAATGCAAATCTAATATGTGTCTGAGAATCAGGAAATGTACCTTCTAGTCGCAAAAACGATGAGGCAATCCCAAACAAAATGCAAAAATCAAACCAACGTGTTCCACAGAAGGCAGTCCTTTATTAAAAATCCACAAAGTAAAATAAATGCTAAAAGCACCTCAGACTAAGCGTTTTCGCCTGTTCTTATTCAGGCATCATCAGAGTTTTGCATTTTTGTAATATGCGTCTGAGTTCGCTCAGTACTGGAGGTAAGATAATTTTCTCTTTTCTCTGATGTTGTGCAGCCTCATACTTGATATATTTAAATGAGCAGGGCTTTGAGGGATGCAAGGAGGCTTTCTCCCCAGCAGAATAAACAGTTATTTTCTTTGAAAAGCCTTACTTTGGCAATTACATTCTTCAATGTATTTTACATTGAAAAATGTAATTTCATTTAGGTGTATTTTTATCAATTACCATCACCCTGTTAAAATACAATACTCTGATATTAGGATTAATTTGCATTGTTGCAGAAGCATAACATTGGAAGCAACTCAGAAATAAATAGGAGATTAACAACAGCATAGCTAACAACTCAGATGGCAATTAACATTCTTTGACAAACCTTCACAGATGCATGAAAAAGGGTCACATACAGCACTTATAAATCATAAGCTTGCATGATGTTAGATAATACTTGGTGGTAAGTCCAGTTGGGCATGCAGTTCTGTCATTAGCTGGTGTTATGCCATTGTGTTTTCTACATAGGGCACCTATAAGAAACTGCCATGCCTTTGTTCTGGATTGTCTTCAGGTTGTTTGTGTCCTTATTTAATATGCCAGTAATAAAAGACAGGGTTTATTCCAAAGTGGAGAAGATGCTACTTTTTTAATCAAAGTCCCACTGGCATTTTGTGTAAGTAGACCATATAGTTAGTGACTAGTTGCATGGAGTGCTAGGATTTAACAATAAAACTCACTAATGTGCAATGAAAATATGAGAAAGCCACAATATTAGGCACTAATCCGAATTCAACCTCTCTGCATGCACACTGATGGCCCAGGAAGGCACCATCTGTCTTTAACAATATCCAGGCTTTTATGTATTTTCAAAAGTATGCTTTCTGTTCTTAAGAACTTAAGATTAAACCAACCAATGATAAACGTGTAAGAACTTTAAACAGTAGGGCAGTGATGCTGATCTGATCCATGTTGGATTCTTATAGTCTAGTGCCTTTGTCACGATGGTGGAAAAACAGCACAGAGATGTCAAGGATGTATTCAAACCTCCATGAGGCTTTGAATCATAATAGATGAAAGTCTATCACATAAAATACAGCTTGCTGTAGATGGAACTTAAAGCTATATATCACATATATATAGCTTTATTTTCTAAACATATGTGCACACACATATATTTGTATGTACTGAAATGCAACATTACTGTCCTTGGTATTGTAATCAACTTTCAAACTGTCCATATAGCCATCTAGTTTCTTCAGGGGTCATTCAGATCTATATTTAACAGGACTGCCCTTACTTCCTTTTGGAACAGGTCATGCAGCACTACAGTTTTTCTTAAAGGCAGACATTGATAACCTGATCTGTACAACTCAAGACTCACATTTATCACAATCTGAATTTTCCTGTGACAGTACTGGTTGCTTTGCTTCATGGAAGTTCAGTACATTTATGTTTTTACGATTGCCTGCAATTTCTCCTCTATGACTTTCCATCTTCCCCATGGATAACTTAGGATCTTGGTTCATCTGCTTCACCACCAATGTCAGCTGCAGGCTACAAACTCTCCCATGTATGTTGAATTGTTCTGTCACCAGACTACATCTGCTAGCCTTCTGCAGTTTCTGTTATACTAATATTTCTTTTTAGGCTGATTTCTCTCTTTCGTTTGATTTTCACAAATTGATAATGTAGCTGAAGTAGACAGTTTGTTTTTCAACCATTTGCCCTTTAGCGGCTGAGGTCGTGAAACTAGAGTGTTTCTCTATTCTAAAAGTATGAGATGACAATCCATGTAGCTTTAGCTCCATATTGTTCACATGACGTTTTTCCTTGACTAGCTATTTCTTTCAACTTGTCCTTATTCAACACTACTACATGGACTTGTAGTGGAATTATCAAACTCCCAATAAGGCTCTGAGGTGGAAGAGACTCGGGTATGGATGCACTTTTCAAATGTTTTTTGCAAAGGGGCTTGGCATGCATTGGGTTTATGTCTTAATCAGATTCTTGATTCATTCTGTGTGAATATCAACAAAGCAATTGTTTCCAAAGATCTGGCAGAATTTGTTTAAAGACTGCAGTAACTACCCTTATAGTAACCTCTGAAGCTACCTGAAAGAACTTTAGAATGGTGTTATAATAGTAGTAATAGTTAAAGAGCTTCTTTGTATCAATGCATGGTCGAAACAATCCATTGTAAACTTGTTTAGTAGTTTACTTTGTTCACAAATAAGTTAAACAATGAAACAAAATGTTAATCTTTTATCTTGCAGCAATGATTTATGAAATATTTCCATAAATCTTTTGTCGTAAGCATAAATGGTTTGGCTATCCCTAATTTCTCTTTGTAAGACAGTAACATTTTCCCAAGAAATGCATGCTGTCCACCATGCTGTCATTTACTTGTCATAGGGAAAAAGAAAAAAACAAAGTGAAATAGAACCACAGATGTATCCTTTCTTACCACTTTCCTTTTGATTTATCCGATTGGCAATAACATTCTCATATGACTTAAACTTGTAATGTATATACGTAGAACTGTGATGCGTTTTTTCACTTGATAAGCCATTGCCTTTTAGTATTCGTCATAAGGTGTTTCACATGTGAGTAGTATAACTTGAGAATCTTATGATCTCTGTCTGCATTGTCAGTTTCCTATGTTTTATATGTGTCCTTTACACGTATCAGGCTATGTACAGTTCTATCTTCATTATTCTGTCATTCGTTAAGTCATTTGTTTATTTAGTGCTTGAAACTAAAGAATGCACATAACATAATGAAACCCACACTGAAGTAAAAGAAGGAACAAAGACCCATACAGCAAGCAAGAAAAGTTATCTAGAGTTGAAATGTGCTATAAAATATGATAAGTGAGAAGTAGCAAGGACATTCCAATATAGTAAATATAAAGTCATATTCAGAAAATAAGTTAAAGACTGAAGGAGCACTGCTTCTTCCTCCAATCAGAGTTCGATACTAGGGACAGTCCTTTTCGCTATCTTTGTGAAAGATACAGACTGTGATTGTAAACAAGTGAGAACAGTGTGAAATGCACATAACCTTACAATCTATCGTGTACAAATTGCAGTCACCCCTGTTGATGCTAAACAGCAATCTTCATTTGATTCACTGCAGATACAGCTAAAAACTACAAGGCGGCACTTTAATGCAGAAAACAAAAGCCAGTTTGAAGCACAACAATCCAACATTATAACTTTCCAGTAGATAAAAAACTTCAGTATGGCACTTTTACACCATTTGGCACCCACTTCATGCTTTAATGACATGCAACTCTGGGGCTGGAGTAAGCAGTCATAGCAGTGGGATACACATCCGTACAAAGTTACAGAAGATGCAGAAAACTGCAAACTACAGCCTTCAAAGACATAGCAGTAGTCAGATCATTGTTATCCAAATGAAGGTGCACTGTGAATATGACAAACTACAGCCTTCAAAGACATAATAGCAGTCAGATCATTGTTATCCAAATGAAGGTGCACTGTGAATATGACAAACTACAGCCTTCAAATACATGCCAGCAGTCAGATCATTGTTATCCAAATGAAGGTGCACAGTAAATATGACAAACTACAGCCTTCAAAGACATGCCAGCAGTCAGATAATTGTTATCCAAATGAAGGTGCACTGTGAATATGACAAACTACAGCCTTCAAAGACATGCCAGCAGTCAGATAATTGTTATCCAAATGAAGGTGCACAGTAAATATGACAAACTACAGCCTTCAAAGACATGCCAGCAGTCAGATAATTGTTATCCAAATGAAGGTTCACTGTAAATATGACAAACTACAGTCTTCAAAGACATGCCAGTAGTCAAATCATTGTTATCCAAATGAAGGTGCACTGTGAATATGGCAAACTACAGCCTTCAAATACATGCCAGCAGTCAGATCATTGTTATCCAAATGAAGGTGCACTGTGAATATGACAAACTACAGCCTTCAAATACATGCCAGCAGTCAGATCATTGTTATCCCAATGAAGGTGCACTGTGAATATGACAAACTACAGCCTTCAAATACATGCCAGCAGTCAGATCATTGTTATCCAAATGAAGGTACACTGTGAATATGACAAACTATAGCCTTCAAATACATGCCAGCAGTCAGATCATTGTTATCCAAATGAAGGTGCACTGTGAATATGACAAACTACAGCCTTCAAATACATGCCAGCAGTCAGATCATTGTTATCCAAATGAAGGTGAACTGTAAATATGACAAACTACAGCCTTCAAAGAAATAGCAGCAGTCAGATAATTGTTATCTAAATGAAGGTACACTGTGAATATGACATGACTATTGGATTTAGTTATTTCTAGAAGGTTTTATATTTTGGATCTTAGATTTCAATTTGGATAATTTATCATTATTATTAATTATTGTTATTGTTATTATTATTTATGATAACAATTGTTGGGACTGTATTTGGTTTATAAAATATGTTGTAAGGAGCCTTAGCTTATTTAGTACTAGTGTGCATTTTAACTTAAGCCAGTCAGTCTTTTAGTATGCAGTGATGTGTTTAGCTTGGGATATTAGCAACATGTCTGGTAATTTTGTTCAACACTTGTTCCAGATTAAGTAGATTTGTTTTGGAAATACTGGTCACTATGATGATAGAGTATAGGAGGCTGCGTAGAAATAAAGACTGAGCTGTATTCAGGAGTAATATTTGAGATAGGCATAGTTTGACCTTATAAAGCATACCAAGCGTCTTATTTGCTTTTAATAAGCCATAGTCTCTATTGTTATCAGAGTGGAGCGTATAGACTGTGATGACTCATAGGTGTTTTGTTTCAGTACCCTTTTTCCATGAGAGTATTGTTAAGAGATGCATTGCAAAGGTTTGATATTTGTTAAATGTTACAAGTTCAAAAAGAATCCTCTTGGTCTTTTTGGAATTTAGAAGAAATTGTGAGTTGGAGAGCCAATATTCTAGTCTGTTGAAGATGTTTTGGGTAGAAACTTGTAACTGGTTCAGTGTAACATCTGAGTAGAAAAGGGATGCATCATCTGCATTTCGTACTGGCTTAACATAATATGTGTGGATGTTGTTAATGAAAGTATTAAATAGGAAATTAGATGGATCCTTATAATAAGCCTTCTGGGACACCTATTGATATAGTTTCAATGTCAGATTACGACTGTGCCCAGTTTGTAGCCTGAGACCTACTAGAGAGGAAGCTAGAGAACATTTGCATGGTGGAGTGTCTAATGTCTATGTTTGCAAATCTCTGGAGTAATAAGGGTTTTGGAATATGAAGTAAAAAGCTTTGGAAAGCCATTTGAAGATGGAAGCTATTTAAAATTATTATTATTGTTATTATTATTATTTTACAGTGGTTAAATGTATTCAGGAAGTGGATTAAGGTGGTTTCAATATTATTCACAGCTTGGAAACCTTATTGAGTATTTAGGATATGTGTGTGTGTTTGTGTGTGTATGTATGTAAATATATATATATTTATTTATTTATTTATTTTTTTTGAGGTGATTGAGCAGTTTCTAATACATTTTCTAATAATTTTGATGGAGGAGATAAGATAGCAGTGGGTTTGTAGTTTGAGAAGTTAGATTCAATGCCATCTTTGTGGATTGAGATTATTAAAGACTAATACCAGAATTTTGGGATATATTCCTCTAAGATTGATCCATTGATTAAAATTGCTACTGGATTCCGTGGTCAGTCAAAAGTATTCTGAATCTAGAAGATCAGGTGCTAGGGTGGTAGTGGTTTTATTCAGGAGACATTAACTAATTATAGGTTAAGTAAACCACTGGGGAGGTGTTTGGGTCTATCTTATTTGAGTGGCTGATAGCTGTATATACAGCACTGATAAAGTGCTTATTAAGGGTAAAAGCATTGTTATAGATCACAAAAGAAATGGGTTGGCTTATTTTTTCTCAGGCTTTAATAGTTTATACTTGACAGGTATTGTTTTGGGCTGTGTTTGTAGTTGAACTATAGATATAATAAGCATGTTGATTTATTGCTATAAAATAGGGATTTAACATAATTCCTAACAGTTTTGTAAGTTTGCAGTGACTGAGAAGTGTATTGTGTTTTCTGTTGTTTTCAGGATTTGTCTCTGTTAAACATAACATAGGGTACATAGGCTCATAGATAAGTACTAGACTAACTGCTCTTGTGGGCCATTTTAAGTCTAGCTAATTTCCCTTAAAGGTGAGAATCAAACCCTGTCCCTTGTGGCTGTGAGGTAAACACCTTAGCCATTATGCTAACCATTCCCCCCTGTTTTGTTTCTGTAGCTGTTTAGGGGGTAGTTTTATATTTGACTTTTTCTTATGTAGTGGGACTATGGACTTAAGTAAGGAAGAGAGGGAATTTTGCCCTCTGCTTTGTATCATTTTGTTTTCCCTCAATTGTTTCCACTGCCTTCTTCAAGGCATCCTCTGTCTCCTTCCTATTGAACCAGCCTAAGTCTTCTCTGTCCCACATCTCTTCTCACATCTTTTGGAGGATTATTCCTCTGGTGCTTAGTAATTTTAGGATTTAGTTCATTTTTATCATTACTTTGTATGCCATCATTTTTCCCATATCTGATGATCCAGACTCCAGTTCCATTCTTCCTCTACCACTCCATTCATGTTCTTTAGGATTTTTTCTATAATCCTGCTCAGTCCTTCTGTCAGCAGTCCCTTTTCTGTCTCATGCTGTGTCTTTTGTTTCCTCTCTTTAGCTCTTCTTTTTATTTGTTTAAGTCCATCTCCTTCCCCAGTAACCATTTGTAATTTATCAGCCAAAACATGTCTTTCCAGGTTGAGTGCATTCCATTTGCCTTTCTTGTGTTTTACTTGTAGCCATCTGTCCATTGTTCTTGCTACCCCTCCTTTCGGCACAAACTTGTTGCATTTTTGAAGCCCTATATCATTTTTGTCATTTCCTGTCAGATCACCATCTTTATGATATTAACCCACCCTGCGATTGTTTTGTCTTTCCATCTCCCTAACTTTTTTACATGAGCTTGTTTTCAGGGTTTGCAAGCTTCCACCTTGGTTTGGGCAGTTCTGCTGTGATCTTTCAAATGCAAGTATGTTATCCCAGGTGTGTGTTCTCTCCACTCCAGGATTGTCTTCCCTTTGATCTGCCCTATACTTACCCATTTTGTTTTCTTGATGTTACACTCTAATTATGCCACTATCTGAAATCTCTGTTGCAGTAACATGTTAAGCAATCAGTATACTGTTTTCTTTAAATATTTTAAAAAAAAAAGATTTACCTCCTTCCTTTTGCACTAGACCCTCTAGAATTTCCATCACCCTTCTCATAAAGATTTCCTCACTAGTGGAAAGAGATGCTGTCAGGGCAGTGACCTTGTCTAGCCCTTCTCTCTATTTTCACTTCAGTTAACTTTCCATTTATCAGAAATGCTACAGTTGGGCTGTTGTATAATTCTTTTATCCAAGAAATTACTTTTTCTCTTGCTGCAGTTAGAATGCTCCAAAGGGATACCCATGCTACTGAGTTGAACATTGTCTTTATATTGTTCAAAATTAGTCTTAGTTCTCTTGTTTTCTTTTATTTCATATTTATTTACCAGGAAAGTCCGACTTGGAATGAACCAATTTTCAACAGAGGCCCAGAGAGAAACTCTCCAGACAAATGTCTTTGTAACATGGTAGGAAACTGGAGCACCCGGAGGAAGCCCACATGAACACATGGATGAAATGCGCACTCTGCACAGAAGGTATCCCAGCTAAGAATTGAACTGGAGAACCTCTTGCTGTGAGGCAACAACACAAACCACTGCACTACTGTGCCACATTATTTCATAACATCTAGAAGGGCTCATCGGCAATCAGCCAACTAAAGGACTTTTCCTGTATAAAATGTGCTTGCCCAATCTAGAGTATCTTTGTAATCTGAATCTCCACTTTTTTTTAGCCTGGCTGTATGGTACAGAAGGATGGCGCCCTGACTGCAACCCAGGTGACCAGGGTTCAAATAGCAGTGATGGCACTGGAGGAACCAGGCAGGAAGGGGGAGGAGTGAAGGGGTGTGACCCCACTCATGTCCCCAGGGAGTGGGAGGGGTTGTGCATACTCTGCAGCACACTGGGTCAGTGCAGTTTTCCAAGTGGAGACCAACAAAACCATCTCCCCTTCTTGGCATGAGAGGCAGAGCTGTTTGAAAGGAATGTCCTTTGCTCAAGTGAGGAGATGCCCATCGCAGTCAGTTCAGTGCACATCCCCTCTCTGGTGCATTGCTGAGTGTATTCAGGAACAGGGCTGCATAAAGAAAAACATGAACCACCTTTGATGACTATATAAATTGTAGCAGTGCCCCAATGACCCTTGCCCTGGTGATGAGGAATGAATGAGCCTCAGCTGAGAGGGACCTGATGACTGACAGGTAGTTTGGCCAGAGTAACAAAAAAAAATCTATTCTCCTTAACATGATCTTAGATATTACTTTTGTGCCTACATTAATGACAGATATGTGCCTGAACACGCAGTACATGTTTTTATTTTCAGTAAATGAGCTGCTGTAGTTTTCACCATTAGAGGTATCAGTCATTTCACCTTTGCATCTTCATTTAATGTCCATATCAGTGCTCCACTTCCTCCTTTTCAACAAGTTTGTAAAATGCTGCAAGGAAAACATCTATTTCTACAGTCTTTCATCTTTTAATCCCCCTTTCGGAATACAGCCTGCCTTTATGACTTTTTCTTGAATCCATTTCTTGAACACATTAACACGAAGGATTATGATCAGGTCTTAAAGCACAACCAACTTATTATGTGTTCAATGTGTGGATGCCAAGAAATAAACCTTGAAATTAGACTTATGTGAGACTCAAGAGGTGAATCTTGACAACCATGTCAAGAGCACATAACGTGGGTTATGAAAAGAGAGACCCATGATAAAACTTTGTAGTACAAGAAGTTTTAGCTGCCCATATATACTACTAATTACAGAAAAAAAGTGTAGAAGTGAAAAGTGTTTTACAGCTTTTAAATCATTAACCCAGTCAGTGCCGTTGACAGACAGAGGCCAGTTCAATATTTTTATTGAGCCTGTAAAAAGCTGTGATGCATTTTATGGCAAGTCCCAACTAAAAAAAGAAGTGTGCCTTTCTAACAAGTTTTGCAGTGTTGTTCTGTGATGGCCAGCACCTGTGCTGTTTGTGTTCTAGTATGAGACGACAGCTTGACAATCTTTATGTCAGAAAGTTGCTTAGCAGGGTTGTCTTCTTCCAAAAAATGGAAGGTAATCATGGTGCTGCATACACTAATTAGTTATGACGAATGACCAGTGACCAATGACCTTGATCGTGCTCCTTTGTACTGTTGTACCACTGGCCATTTATTACCCATAGATGTTTGAGGTACAGCACCATTTCTTTTATTACACCTACTTTTAGTGCTGTGTTTTACTGTAGGATAAAAAAACCTGCACATCTTGTAGACAAAAATGAGACATTCAGAAATATTAAACCAAGGATAAGCCACAGTATTTTACTGTTCAAGCAATGAAAAAACAATCTATGCATATACTGTAGTCCTGTGTATAAAATGTGTAAACAACAATTTTCTGTTGATTCATTTGAATGTCATATCCACTTATCATAGCATAACCTTGTTTTAAACAGAGGCAGTTGACTGTGGAATTTAATTTGCATGCAGTCTGATGAGACACCTTGATATTTCTTTCTGATTTACAAAGCAGGTGCAAGTAGACAGCTTTAAAAGGCCACATCTTTGTTTTATTTTTTTTTTTGTTTGCATTTCAGTTTTACGGGGTTATTTAATTATTCACATTGAGTTGAACTTGAAATGCCTGTTTCCTATATTCATTGTTCTTTTTATGGTTTCTGTTTTACCTTTGGAATGGATTCATCCTGCCCTTTGAAACAAAACTGCATTGTGTGATTTTACCCATTAATCACTGATACCCATACAACTTACATCCATGACAAAGTAATACCACTAAATTAATTTTTACAAAATGTATTTTCTGTTTCATGCTGCTAATAATTTTCTTTCTCTCCTTTATCTTGTCTTATTGTTGCAGTCAGTTGCCAGTGTTCTAACATTCAGAATTGACAGTTACTTTGTTTTCACCTTTTTATGACTATTTTTAGTGTGGTAAAAAAGCCTGTCCTGTCTTTTCCTTTGATGTGGTAATATTTATGATGTATATGTTTTACATAAATACTCATATGAAACTAAATACATAATCATCACCTTTCCATCATTAGCTTTTCTGTGTTTGAAAAGGCCTTACATAAATATATATTACACCTCCCACAATGAAAAGCTCTGTATTCTGTTAATTCTGAGGGACATTCTCTACAGGTAACCAGTACCTAAGCTCTGCCACTGAGCTTTGTCAGTTTTGAGATATGATAGGTAGTATTGATATGTCAATATGAGTATAATATTTTGGTTCCATATCTGCTGCATATTTTTTCTATTTCCTCAGTCAATGTGATCTTATGATATGCAGCTTGTAGATCACCTGTAGTCACTTATACACAGGACATGTCATTTATTCCTCTTGAAAACAATGGACCTTTACCTGTAGAGCACCTTGCCTATCCTCCTTCATGGCTGTTTTCCTCTTTTCTTTTTGCTTTTGCACCAAACCCATGAGAATTGGGTGCAGGTCTTATTAACAGCCCTGTCTTGGGTGGAAGACAAGGAGCAGTCTCTAGCCAAACAGATTCATTCACTGCCTCCACAGATACATTATTGGAAATAGTTTGTCAGACAATGACTGGGTAAAATAATGGAGCTGAACAGTGGCAAACATTTTGCTTTCAGATCCCTGAGAGTCAGAACATTAGAAGAGTATGCATCCTGATAGTTTCCTCTCTAATTTTTTCCCTTTTCCTGGTAATTTTTGTATAATCTTATGACCTTACATAGCCGTAGGACTAATCAGTAAAGCCCACTCATCCTTATGTTGACAGACTAGTGCTGATTTTAAAGCACAGTAGTCCTCTACATGAGACAGCATGGACCGAGAACTTTTACATCATGCAAAAGACAGACTCAAGCAGAAAGTACGATAATTTAAATTCAGCTTATATTAATAACATCCTTTCACAGTGCAGTTTTCATTTCTTTCTGGTGTATGACTTACATTGTTAAAGTAATATACTCTGAGAAGGCTGTTTCAGTACAACACAGAATATGACCTTAACATCAGTTAAATTCAGTTGAGCTACATTTTTATATCTTTATTTCAACTTGGAAAGGATTGATTTGGTCATTATAGGGCAGTCAACCAATTCCTTTACTTCCCAGTCACTCTCATCTGCCCCTCTGTTGAGGCATGTAATTACATGTGCCTGGAGGTGTTGCAAGGCACAGCCCATTAACGCCAAGTGCACCCACTTTTAAATGCACTTTCTGACACTTAAATGGCCTCTTTTAGCATCTTTCAGAACAATGAAGAATGCAGTTGAACTAATAAGGACTGCTTACTGAAGCTACATCCTTCCACATATGTCTACCTTTTTTAATGAAAAGACAGAAATAGTAATTCCTTACCAGGGCAGTGAATGCTCCTCATATTCTCTGTATGCTTTTCATTAGTTTTAATAATGAGTACAGTAACACTAAAGCTGCACAATCATGTGGGTTCTTTCTTATTAATCCAAACAACGAAAAGTTGAGTTAGAAAAAAACCTTTTATAAACAACAAAGCTTTCAGGTTAAAGAAAACTTTTTTCTTTTCAATGTCAAACAGTATTTTTTTAAAAATATATCTATATATATACATCACATGAATTAAATGATCACATGACCTACACCCAGGCCCTTTTTCCTTTCACATTCATTGAGGAGTATAGGAAGTGCCGATACTGTTCCAGTGAATTTTTTAGCGCAAATTTAGACTGCAACATTATATGCAGTCTCTTAATGTCACGTCTGTAAAATCCAGATGCTGCTGCAGAAACTTAAAAACACAAAGTCTGTATTATATAAATGGCATTTCATATGAGACTGTGGCTTCCATATAAAAAGGACATGTACTGTTAACATTCTTAAGAAAGATATAAACTGCCCAAACCTCTTCAAGTCAAAAGTGAGCAAAATGTAAGTAGTTATTCACCAGAGGTAATACAGGGATGGCACAGTATGTGCCATGGATTGTTATACTGATAAGTGTGCCATCTATAAACAAGTGCACACAAGGGCAACACTCTTGCACCAGGGAGTTTGGACCATCGTCTTAATACTAGGTGTGCACTTCATGAATACGAAAAAATCCTAATGTAGTTCCACAATACTGGGTAAAACTCACTTCTAAAACTGTGGGCAGTTATTTATGTCTGACCTCTGGTATCCAGTTGTTTATTTAATGTTTGTTTACCATAATTCAGAATGCACTTGACTATTTGTCAAAAAGCCTGCCTATCACATGTGTGAGAACCAAAATTAGGGGTCCTGAATGTCCAGAAAATATAAACTGTGATACATACCAAAAAACTGTGAATTTTGAAGCTCACTGCCGTACCATTAAAGTGATTTTGGGACATGTGGGGGGAGTGGTTGCACTCAAATCTGCAGCCCTTGACTTGGGTGGATATGCCCCAACCCCCTGCTATTTATATATATTAACTCCAACATGACTCTGGCACAGAGAAAGAGGATATATTTGAGGTGCTGCAACCTCATTCTTAATGGCAAATCAATACACGTGCACTGAGGAAATTTCTCAGTGCATGCAAATATATATATATATATATATATATATATATATATATATATATATCTACTTTTACATGGGGGCAAGCATTCCTGCAGCCCCCACTCCCCTACTAATTATAGATATGAACGCTGAGACCATACAATACTAGGGAACAGGCATATTCTCCAATCCTAGAAGTTGTGTGATTTCACATACCTGTTGATCGTCTGTTTAGTCAGCCAAATTGCGTAGACAAAACAGATGTCAACTATAAATATAAACTGAGCATATTAAGTAGTAACATATACATGTGCACACACATGATGATAACTTTAAGTACCTTTTATTATAGGTTCTTAGGTAGGTACTAGGCTATCGGCCCTAGGGCCCATACAAGCCTAGCCAAAAAATGTACCCAGGCTTTCGCCACCCAAGAAAATTATTTTCCTGTGCCCCTGTCGAGCAGAGCCATAGAAGTCATCCCTGGGGTGAATTTCCCATTTCCCATCATCCAGTCATCAAGATTTTTCTTGAAAAGTGCTAACGAGGAGCTCTGTTTGACATAGGTAGTCTGTTCCAGAGTATGGGAAGTCTCTGGGACAGGAATCTATCCCTCCAGCATGTTCTGTTTATTGTGGTGACAAGGTTTAGGTCTCTAGAGCATGTAGCTCGGAGGGATTGGGATTTCTTTAAGTGGAACATGTCCAACAGCTCTGGGTTTGACATAGCTTTGTATGTTAGGCAGAGATCGTCCCTGAGTAGGCGATATGCGATGGATAAAGCTGTAGTTTTTTGAGACGGTCTGCATAGGGCATCTGTTTGAGGCCAGTAATCCTCTTTGTGAGGTATTTCTGTGGTCTTTCCAGTTGTTGTAGATGTCTTGTGAGGTACGTACCAAAAGGGGCGTTGTACTCTATAATGGCTCTAATTTGTGATGAGTAGAGGGAAACAATGACCTCTTTTTTTCTGGATGAGAATCCTTTTGTGATGAGATGAGCCACGTAGAAGGATTTCCTGACCACTGTGGTGATGTGATTATCAAAGGAGAGACTACTGTCCACCTGTGTCCCAAGGTCTCTTATCACATTTTTGGCATTAAGTAGACTACCAGCTATGTGGTAGTTCATGGGTACAGAGTTTTTACCAAAGGGGATGACAATACACTTTTTGGCATTGAACTTCAGGCCATGGCTTTGAAACCAGGTATTTGTCTTAGTGAGGCCCATTTGTAGTTTGTCCACATCGTTAGGAGTTTCGATTATGGCTCCTAGTTTGCAGTCATCTGCAAACTTTGTTAGCCAAAGACCTCCTGTGTTGGCCTGCACTTCAGAGAAATAGATACCAAACAGGAGAGGACCCAGGACTGAACCCTGTGGTACTCCACTTGTCACTGGTCTGATGTCGGATTTGGAATCTGCTACTTTCACAGTGTGGGTTCTGTCCATGAGCCAGTTGGCAACACATCTTGTGACATAGGGATTTATACCTAGTTTAGTGAGCTTATCTATAATTCCAGTGTGGAGGATGGTGTCGAAAGCCTTGGTGAGATCAAAGTAAAAAAAATGAAAAATCATTGGCTCTACTGGTTTAAATGTGCTAGTAAAGATTCAAAATTAAAACGTAAAAACTCACGGGTATTAAGAAGCCTCCTAGCTGAAAGTGTAGTTTGTCTTTCTTTAAAGGGTGATTTGCACATATTCCATAGGCCTCTGCTGCAGGAGGTTTAAGGTATACACTGAAGTTTTTAGCTTGGCTGAGTCTTTCTTGTAGTGTCCCTTTTACCATTTGGTATGGATCTTATTTGGAATATTTTGCAGACACTCTATTAACTATTGACATCAGGCTTGGTGCATACATTTGGGATAGTCGATATATCAAACCACATAGGCTGGTAAGAGTTTAAAACATGTCATGTTGTGTCCCTACTCATAGTGTTTAGTGCTATGAGCTGTCAAGCAGAGTGGGAGTAAGAACATTGTACTTAGTAAATACAGCCAAAAACATGGGAAGGAGTAGCAATATATCAGAAACACTGTCTGGGCAAGAGTACCAGCCATTAAATGACCACAGGTTAGAGCACACAGTAGTGTAAAAGGTATGACAAAGTTTCTGTGAGATGTGGGCAGCACCAGTTTAGAGGAGAGCATGTCGCATGTGTAAGCCATATGAAATGAAGATAGCACTTCAGTGTATAACAGATAATTATATAGTCTTTTATAGCTATATATGTGTGCAGCAGGTGGGGCTACACTACAGGAATGTGGTGCAGGGGCACCATGGTATAACAGCATGTGATGATGCAAATGATGTGGGCATGAAAAAGGCAGAGCAAGCTTTATTTCATTTTGAGATGAGGTCAAGCAAGCAATAATGCCCACCAGGTTGTGTATGTATGGCCAGGGGTGTTATGAGTCCCGACCCCAGTGGCAGGGGTCCTCTGCACCCCTGGAAGGGCATTATTTACAAAGTATCACACACCCTGGAGGGCATTATTACTCTTAGAGAATGGGCTGTCTGTAAAATTGTTGTGTTTTGCTGGGTTACTTTTTTTAGTTATTGTTTTATTGTTTTATTGTTTTATATATTTTTGATGTAAAATAGTAACGCCTCCTAATGTTTCAAACTTGCTGTAGTATATGCAAATTGTGTTGCAGAAAATATTTTACATCCACATTGTAACATTTTCAAAAATATCAAAATATTTACCTCATGTTTTGTCCCTTATACATGCAATTTGTGATTTGTTGCCAATCATTGGGGATTGAAGTCACAAAATAATGACATGCATTTGACTTTCAGACTTTATTTCCTTCAGAAAATGCATGTTAACACAAATCCTGTTATTCTAGCAACTTTCCAGTTTTTATAAGAGCAATATTTAAAATCTGTTTCTATTTTTGATCCTTTGTCCCTCATTTATTCTAGGCTTTATCCAGTTATCTTAAGCTAAAAGGTCGAGTGGTATGCTAACCTCTTAACTGTTGCTGCCAGTGGTTGATCACTTTTTTTCTCTCTTTCTCACACACACACAAACTCACTTCCGCTTTCATGCATGCAACCACACATATACTCAAACACGCAGACAGAAACATAAACACACATATGCACACATGCACATACGCACACACATGCACAAACAAACACACACTTTTCTTTCTTTGTTTTTTTAATGTTTCTTTTAATTTTATACCAGCTAAACTGCAAAAGTGCTGCATAGTGAGCACAAAATAATGGCTTGATCAGTTTCACTCTCACTTTCACGCATGCATGAATTCACACAAACGGACATAAACACACATAACACACTTTTTTTTTTTTTTTTTTTAATTTTACAGTCGCTAAACAGAAAAAGCACTGCTTAGCGAGTGTAAAATGATAGCAGCCATTCACTATGCTACAGTCCAAGCTCCAGAGCAGCTTAATATACTGCTGTGAAGTGTCGGACTCATTTTTCAGTGGGCATTACTTGTACATTAACACCCTGCTGGCGAACCTTCATTGTCTAATCAGACTGCTGATGTACAGGATGCCCATTCGCTTGAGTGGTTATCACATCTTGTATTGTAGGGGTGAAGTCTGAAGAAGTCATACATTACAAGATGAAAGTGGTTACTGAATTATGTCTGCATTTGTCTGTTTTTAAGCTGTTTAATGTTTTAGTGTTTTTATATTTGCAACAAAGTTTTCACTTTTTTGTCAGATATGTAATATATATCTCACATTTTTTATCATTTACCACCAAAAAGTTCAAGCTTTGTGTTCTGCTGTCTAATTGTCTTATTTGTCCTGTAAAATAATAAAGGTTATTTTTTTAATCTGTAAGGCCATAACACTGAAATGTTTTATTTCCCCCTCCAAAAATTGCTCAGTTTGTCCCTATCATGTGTACAGAGGGCAATGACATTAGTGAGGGAGACATGTTTTTTGTGTGTGTGTGAGAATATGTGTATGTGCTCACATGTTGTTACAGATATATAACTTCACCTCTCTTTCATATTGCGTCTTCCCTGGTCTCCAGTGTGGGGTTACCAAGAAATTCAAAAAAGCATATCAACTCCCTCCTTAGAGGACAGTTCTCAATTGGGTACACAAATATTTGCCTCCACCCTCCTCCATTCTCCCTCTATCACAATACCTGCTAGTTAAACCCAGGTTAGTGACATCACAGACAGGATTTCTCCCTGCCCACCTCTAGCCAGCACATAGCTTTCTTCAACATGATCGACTGGGGCACTTAAACAATCAAAGTGCATAAGGAGCATCTGTGCCATACGTTCCGTCTTTCTTCTTGCACAGGGGAAGATTCCAGGTGATCTAGAATGTTAGGAAATGCCAGGTGGCCCTTTGGTCTTTTGGAAATGCCAGGTGGCCCTGTGGTCTGTTGCATATGATCTTGAAACTCATGTAGCTTAGCAAGTATGTACTGCTTGCAAAACCACTAATATTTATTTTTATCTTATCAATCTGGTTCCATTTGTGTGATAGCATAGACATCACCTCAGATGTAATGTGGTAAAAAGGATGCATATTCTCTGAGCTTGTGCAAATGTGTTTCCCAGGGAGACTGAATGCTGACTCATACTTCAAAGGATTTAGTCACTTTGGAAATAAGAACATCTGGGAACAGCCACTAGGAATTCATACATGGCAGTCTAGATCCAAGAGGATGTATTCTAGGTGGAAGGTGACCATCTTCTGATCCTTGCCTACATTTTTATTCCATTGCTTTTTATGTTGTTTTTATTTGTATGTTTCAAACAACAGAATATATGAACAACTTTAACTGTATTACACTGGGCTAGAAGCTTAGTGATAAATGTAACATTTACATTCAGTGACATTTGCTGGTAGTAAACCTGAATATTGAAATAATGTATCAAGGCCTTGGATGAGGAATTAGAAATATACATTTCAAGTATTGTTAACATATACCTACAAAAAATGGTATTGGGATTAAAAAAATGTTGTCTTTACAAGCAACAAAGTAACAATATAGTCTTTATGCATGTAAGGGATATTGAATAAATAATGCTTCTAATATAAAACTAGCATTACATTTTTGCAGGAAGAATAACTTTTTTAATTATAAATATTAGGATGTTTTATCTTTTATAGTGATCATGTGGTCAGTTTTAATGTTATATAAGGGATTGCTTAGTTGTTTCATTTTAGTCTGAAAAAATAATATGCTTTTGAAATATTACTTGAGTTAACAGTTTTCTTTGTTTTTGGTGGCAGAGTCTCTATATTTTGTGTGAACAAACATGTGGCAAGATGCTGTTGTCTTTAGACCTCCATTCAGTCAGACTATAAAGTTTGTATTCTGTTTTGAACTGTGTAGTAGTTCACACTTTTTTTAGTTAGATTTTCAGTATTGGGTGATTGAGTGCTTTCTTGCTAAAAAAGAGGCTGAAGGAATCATAATCTTTCCCTATGTACAGCTTGCCAGCCCATTGTTAAATCTAGTTACACTTCACAAAGTCTAAGATGGATACAAAGGCAGATGCAAAAAAAAAAAAAAAACATCTGAAGGTTGTGTGAGCAGGACGGCACTCCTTCAGCCTTCTTCTTGGTTGGCACAACTGCTGCAGATGCATCTCCCAACAGTTATTGTTTGTGATATTTTTATTTATTTATTTGCAGTTTGTTTACCGGGATAGTCCATTGGGCCAAGAAGAGCCCATTTTCATGGAGTCCTGGGGGGAAAAGCTCCATGAACAACAATATAACATGAAGACAATGCATTTACATTTATGTAATACTATTGAAGAACGATGGTATTATACAACATGACAAAAAATCCATGATTGCAGTGAATATACAGTTAAAAAAGCAAAAGGTAAAATTACACACATACACACACACAAAAATAAGTCAATTAAAATAAGAAAAATCTATTGGTGCATATTTACAATGTGAAATAACACAAGGTTGAGTTTACAGTTTTACATGACATCTTAGCAGAGTTAAAGTAGGATGGGGATAAGAGCTGTTAATTGTTGAATGATAGAAGGGTGGGACAGTAAGAAAAAAAAAAGTAGAGCAGGAGTAGGAGTAAATGAGAAAAATGAAGATGGCCGTAGTCAGAGAAGCTCAGTGTGATGAAGAGAAGTAAAGGAGTGTGAGAAATGGGGAAAAAAGAGGGGAGTCATGTGGAATGAGAGCAGGAACATTCCCAGTGGGTTTTAAGATGGGAATGAAGCAGGGTCTTAAAGGCAGAGTGGTTGTCTGTAGTACGAATAAGAGGTGACAGGGAGTTCTAGAGGTGAGCTGGGGAAAGGATAGTAGGTGTTTGCTGAAGGACGAGCAGACTTGTGCAAGTCAAGCAAATTTTGGTTATTGGATCTTAGAAGTCTGTTGGGTAGGTGCATTTTGAAGGAGGAGGCAAGGGAGGGGCAGATGGAGGGATTAAAGATCAGTTTATGGGCATGAGTAAGTTGAATGTAGGTACGATGGTTAGGAAGTTCAAGCCAATTTAAGGAAGGAGGAGGTAGCTTCTTTCCATTTTACAGCTTTTTGTTGAGGTAACTAGAAAGCAAGTTGACAGAAGAGTGGGATAGGTTTAAATTAGAGAGTTTAGATAGGAGAAGGTTATGGGAGATGGTGTCAAAGGTCTTGGATAAGCAGAGTGAACATTAGACAGCCGGAATCCTGGGCTTTGTTGGCGGTTTCAAGGAAGGAGAGGAGAGCAGTTGTGGTACTGTGGCCAGGTCTAAAACCATGTTGTGTGGGGGTACATAGGTGGTTGTCTGTGAGGTAGGGTAGAAGTTAAAGATGGATACACTTTTCTAGAACTTTTGAGATAGGGGATGAGATAGCGATTGGCTGGACATTGGGAATGTTGTTGTTGTTACCTCCTTTGTGAAGGGGAACGATATAGGCCTTTCTCCAGAGTAGGGGTTCATAGTTTTCTTGGTTTATTAGAATGGAGCTGGGAAAGGTGATGGCATCAGTAGCAATTTTGAGGAAGTAGGAAGGAAGGTCATCAGGGGCATTTGAGCATGGTTTCAGTTTCCGAAAGAGTTTTTTATGGTGGAAATAGGAATGGATTTGATAGTGAAGGAAGGTGTTAGGGAGGTGGTAGTGTTAGGGGAGGGAGAGATAGGAGGAGGTGGAAGTGAAGCTTTGTTTGGGAAGGAAGTAGTTAGTTTGGCTATAGAATCAATAAAGGAGGAGGAGTTAAAATGGGTGGCTAAGGTGAGGTATGGGACATTTGGGTCAGGGCAGTGGTTGTCTCTTTTGCCAGGATTGAGGAGGGTGGAGATGCCATTCCAGAATTTTTTGGGTTGGTCTTGTGGTTATTTTGAAGGGTGGAGAAGTAAGGTTTGCAGTTGGATACAAGTTTTTTTACTTTGTTACGTAGTAGCTTATATTCTGTCAGAGTGGTGTGGGTTTTATTTTTCTGGTAATGTTTCCAGGCTTTGTCACGGAGATGCACAATGGTTGTAGTTTCTTTGCTTAACCATGGGACAGTTTTAATTATTTTGGCTCTGGAGGGAGCAAGGATATTTAACAGGTCTAAGAATGTAGTATTAAAGTAGACTACTGCATTATCTTGGGAGAGGGTTTTTAGAGTACTCATGTTTGTGTGTTTTAGAGAGCTGGAGAAGGTTTCAGGGTTGAAGTTTTTGAGAGAGTGGGAGGAGATATAAATGTGGGATAGTTGTAAGGAGGAGGGAAGGCGATGAGTGAAAGAGGGAAGATTTTCGCTAAGAGTGTCAGGTAGGATACCGCTGTCAGAGATGTACTGCGGGTGGGAAACAAGAATCCAGTCAAGAGTAGTACCAGAGAAGTGTTTCAAGGGCCTAGTAGTAGAGTTTATTAGTTGTGAGTTGTATAAGTCTATGTTGTGTGGAGAAGTAGGAGATTGAATATCAGTCCAGTTAATGTTAACATCACCGAGGATTATGGTCTCGTTGGTAATTTTAGAGGAGAACCAGGAGAGGATATCCTAAAGAATAGGGATATTGTCTCCTGTGGCAATGTAAAAGTGGCTATACATATGTGTTTGTTTCTATTCATCTGGAGGAGGGCCAGGGTTAGTTTGGCACTGGTGAATTGGGGTATGGGCTTGGTGAAGGGAGTAACTGTAAGGGAGGAGTAGTAGAGAAGAGCTACTCCACCACCTTTTCTGAGGGTCCTGTCATTTCTATTTATATTGTAGTTGAGGGAAGTGATCTCAGGATCTTTAATGTGTGGCTTTAACCAGGTTTCAGTAATGGATAGGATATCTAGGTGGTTATGTTGCAGCCAGGCATGGAAGTTTGGAATCTTGTTATATAAGCTTTGAGCATTCAATGTAATGAAAAGAATGATTTGCAGGATGCGGGAGGAGAGGGAAGGGATGGATTTGAATGAAAAGAGGGACCAGGGTTTGGGTGAATGTCACCAGAGAGAAGGTTGGTAATAAGTTGATGAATATGGGAAAAGAGGAATTTAGAGTGCTTAGTGTCCTGTTTGAGAGTTGGGTGCTGTGTTATAATAGTGTTGTTAGGGACTAAGGATGAGAGGACAAATGAGTTTATAAGGGAATAGGAGGTGCTATTGAAGAAATAGAGATGAGGGGATATAGTAGTTGTGGGGTATTTAACATATGTGGGGTATGTAAAAGTTATATGAAAGGAGAGAAAGTGATTACAATTTGGAGGACTGGTGAGAAGGTGAAGGTAGGTTAGGAGGAGAAGAAGAAGAGGAAGGAGTACAAATGAGGTGGGCTTTAGAGGCATAATGGTGTTTGAGTATTGTGGTATTGGGGAAATTGTAGTAGAGTGGAGAGTAGGGTGGCTGTGGGATTAGTCAAGCTAGTTCTAAAGTGGAAGATAGCTAAGGGGGTGGGGGGTTGTGTGGGGGGGCTGATGAGCTTGTGATTGGACCTTTTGGATGTGGGAGTGGTGCTACAAATGTTAAATAAATAAATAAATAAAGTGTGGACGTTGAAAAATGATTGGTATTGAGGGAAGATACATTCTTGTTTGTTAAGGTATTGGTGTCTTATAATGTCACATATTCAATGTTAGAAGTTATGTATAAAATGATTGGGGTGTTTACTGGGTATGTTTCTACTGGGTAGTCAGTTTTGTGTGTGCGCGCAAATGTATTTTAAATAGCTAGTAATTTGTAATGGGAGGGGTTAGTTGTAATTACTGTAGCAGATTGGGTGGTTTGAACTCTGGTGGGTATGGTTTGGTCAAGTTTAAATTACAGGTATTGGGGGTGGGATATGGGGCAGGGAGGGGAGCGGAGTGAGCCCAAGCAAAGTGACGCCGAACAAAGAGGGATGAGCCAAGATCCAAGCAAAGGCAAGTTTGTGTTTAAGAAAAACAGTCAGAATTGACCAAGAACTGCTGTGAAGCTCTAAGTCATTTCTTAACCTTTTATCAGGTGGAAAACAGCATAACCTCATATCAGTAGGCTACTGTGCTCTCAATTAAATGAACAAACATGCACTGTATTTAATCAGTTATGGATAATACTTGCTAACAGGAGGGAATAAAAGAGAAAATGGAAGATGAGTGTGTGGGGTGGGGGGGGGGCTGCTTACAAGCCAAAGCAGAGTGCTCTCCAGGGGATAATGAATATTAGCTCAAACAGGTAGACACATGCACAAAGTTAACTTTAGCTATTTGTGTTTTCAGACAGTTGAGACCCGGACTGCGCTTTTCATATAACAATGCATCCACCGGTTGGGTTAAAGATGAAGGTGTTATTGCAGCTGATTGCTTAGAGTGGTGTTAGGTCTAGAAAAAAAGATTACAGAGAGGAGTAAGCACTTTTGAGATGATAAAGATACTTTATAAAGACTACAAAATAAACTGTGCAAATAGCTACTGCATACAGGAAAATATGTCTTGAATCAACTACTAGTATATGCAAATACTGAGCCAATTGGAAACACATTAGTAAGAAGGGACCTCAGCTGACAGGTATGCAGTCACAGATAAAAATATAGCGAGCAGCACTGTTTCCTGGGTCTCTAATGTGATGCTATCCACCACTTACTGTCTATCCTTTATCCTTTGCAGTTTGTCCTAAACCATTGTCCCTGCCACTCTGATATGAAATGCAGCAGTTCCCTTATGGTCCAAAGAAACTACCTAGCTTATTCCGGTTATTTTATATTTCTTTAATGTCTTTATCAATGACCTCTATATCGCTGTAGGTCCAGCCTTTCTTATACAATAGGCTGATGATTCTATGCTTATATGTGCATCTAATAACTTGCCTCATCTCCTCCATATCAAGCAAGCAAGAAACGTTGTCCTCATTTGAGAAATGGCTCCATAATGCTCAGTTATTACTCACCCCTAAGAAAGTATTTACTGCTATCTTGCTCCTAATACACACACCTGATAAAGTGAATATAAAAGTCTTTTCACTAAACAAAACTGAAACTGAAGCAGTCTGCCATACAGTACTTCTGGGAACGATTACAGATGGTAACCTTAAATTTGACCTGCATGTTCAAAATAACATAAAAAAGACTCACCAAAAATTAGGAGTGCTCTACGGGCATAAAAACTTCCATAGCAGAGCCACAAAAAACACTCTTGCCAATAGCTACTTCTCCCATCTCTCTTATAAGGTGCACCTATCCTAACTAACCTTCATGCTACAGTTACAAAATAAGCTGGAGGCATGCTATAATTAGATTACAAAATTTACCACCACCAAACAATACAGCAACACCACTGTATTGCACTTAAGGCTTTGAATTGGCTCAAAATGCCTCACCACTTAGATTACATACAGCTTATTTCCACACACCACATTATTCACAAAGCCGTTGACTGCCCTATTCCCTATTCCTGTCACCCTAACAGATTACTTCAGTCTAGTGAACGTATTTTCAGTATATGAATCTCTGGGGTCTCTAGTTGTGCTTTGTCACTAAAATAAAATGGAATCTATCCCTCTGCAAATCAGATCTACTTCTAACCTCTCCAATTTCAAACTACTAAAAGACTGCCTAAATAAAACTCTGTTCTGCTCCTGCAATGCCCCAGGCTGAACTAGACCCTCCCTCCTTCTACCACCAGCATACCTTGCCTATGTTCAGAGAGAAGGAATTAGTAAAATCAATTTCTTAGACAAAGATCAAATATATTTTTGCCTGAGCTATATTATCTGCTCATCTCTGTTCCAAAGAGAGTACTCTGTGTTTTTAATAGGTTCATAGGTTGGTACTGGGCTATCTGCCCGAAGGCATATATTAGCCTAGCCACGTTGTGCGGTATTCACCACCCCTTTAGTAGTTCCCTAGACCCTTGTACTAGCAGCTAGTACCCTTGGCCCCTATCTAGTAGTGCTGTTGGTGTGATTCCCCGGTGTGAACTTTCTGTTACCCATCCACTCATCAAGGTTCCTCTTGAAGAGTGATAGTGAGGGGCTCTGTCTTATGTAGATTGGGACCCTGTTCCATAGTAAGGGAAGTCTCTGTGAAGGGAATCTATCCCTCCAGCATGTTCTATTCATTGTTGTGTTGAGGTTTATATCCATAGAGCATGTAGCTCGAGTAGATTTGGTTTTGCTAAGGTGGAGCATGTTCAACAATTCTGAGTTGGACATGGCTCTGTACGTTAGACAGAGATCGCCTCTCAGAAAGCGGTATGCAACAGAGAACAGTCTTAGCTTTTTCAGTCGTGCTGCATAGGGCAACTGTTTGAGACCAGTAATCCTCTCGGTTAGGTACCTCTGTGCTCTCTCCAGCTGCTGGAGATGTCTAGCCAGGTACATTCCAATTGGTGCTTTGTACTCAATAATGGGTCTGATGAGGGAAGAGCAGAGGGGCACCATTACATCCTTAGATCTTGATATGAACCCTTTTGTGATCAGATGGGTCACATAGAAGGATTTTCTAACCACTTTGGCAACATGGATACAAACACTAAAGGAACCAGGACACTCTCAATGGAGTAGCTGTTGTAAGCTGCCTTTTATTAGTTGAAAGCTGAAGTGCGATTAATAACATACACTTTTCGACACTTTGGCAACATGGTTATTAAAGGAAAGCTAACTATCTACTTGGGTCCCTAGATCCCTTATTTCTTCTTCAGATTTCAGGGGATTACCTCCTATGTTGTAGTTTGCGGGTACTCTGTTTTTTCCAAAGGGGATTACTACGCATTTTTTTGCATTTAGCTTGAGACCATGGCTTTGACAACATGCATCAGTCTCATTTAGGCCCTTCTGGAGGATGTCCATGTCGGCCGGAGACTCTATTATAGCACCCAGTTTGCAGTCGTCTGCAAACTTAGTCAGCCACAGCCCTTCCGTGCTTGCTTGTACTTTTGAGAAGTATATGCCAAACATGAGGGGCCCCAAGACAGAGTCTTGAGGCACACCACTCATTACTGGTCTGGATTCGGACATAGATCCCACTACTCTTACTTTATGGGATCTGTCTGAGAGCCAGTTTGCGATCCATCTTGTGACATAAGGGTTTATGCCCAGGCTGGTGAGCTTATCAATAATATCTGAATGGGGAATGGTGTCAAATGCTTTAGCAAGGTCAAGGTAAACCGTGTGTACCTCCTTTCCCTTATCTATAGCCTGAGTAACTGTCTCAAAGAAATCCACCAGGTTCAGGAGGCATGATCTGCCCTTGACGAAGCCGAACTGTGTGTGGTCCAGCGACTGGAGGTTCCCAATCTCTCCATTTATGAGTTCCATAATGATTCACTCCATAGCCTTACAGATCAGACTGGTCAGGCTTATTGGTCGGAAGTTCCCAGGGTCATTTGTGGCCCCACCCTTGTGTAGCGGCACCACCATTGCCGTGCGCCATTCTCTGGGCACATATCCTGTGGAGAGACTGAGACTGAACAGGGTATTAAGATGCAGGGTTAATTCCTTTTGGAGCTCGCGTATGACACAGCCTGGGACACCATCTGGTTCCATGGAGGCAGTGTTTTTAACTTTAGATAGAGCCTTGTTAACCAACGTATCAGTAATAATTGGACTTACACAATCCCCTAGAATGGTAATAGGCCCTGTAGGTGGTGAGGGGGGGGGGGTTTGCACTGAACCTGTCAGCCAAGATGTTGGCAATGTCAGAAGGGTCAGTGTATTTTGTTCCATTTTGTACTAGCTCAGAACAGACCTGAGTGTTGCCATTTAGGTTTTTGACATAGATATAGAAGGCCTTATGGTTATCTTTGGCATCCTTGGCAACTTTCTTTTCAAAATTAGCTCATCTCTATGAACTGAAAATTATGAATAGTTTATCTATTGACAGTGTTCTTTTTCAATTTGCTATAGCTGTCCAAATATTTGCACTGTGTTTGTATGCATAGATTTATGCTGTATGAACTGAAGCTGAATTTTCACTTATTTAATATGTCATTCTTCCATATTAGGCTTTACAATAACTTTATTTAACTGTAACCATATTATGCCAATGTGGATCTTTTCTCCCAGCACCTGCACTGAGAATGGGATATCATCCCAATCAGACTTTCCTGATAAACAAATGTCAAATAAACAAGTAAAATAAATAATATAAAACCCTGAGGGATATGCAGAGACATGCCAGAACTTTCCATGCATGTTACAAATGCAGGTAAGACATTAGTGCTGAGTGGCATCCTTCCTTCACCTTGAAGGATTCTAAGATCCAGAGAAAAGATAATTGGCTTTAATAATTGGTTAAATAGACAGTGCTATTCCAGGGGGATCTAGTCTCTGTCAGTATGGGATGAGATGCTCAAAAGTCCAGATTGCTTAGCTAAGAATGGCCTGCACCTCTCTTACTTGGCTTTCCCACACTAGCTAAAGCATTTGCTGTCCCAGTGCCATTTTAGACAGAATCCAGTCAATGGACATGCTAGAATAACTAACATTTCAGTCCTAAAATCAGATAGCATTAAGTTGACTGTTCTGAATGCCAGAAGCCTAAGCAATAATTTACCTGATCCTGAAGCACTCCTGCATTTGCAAAAAAATGTCTGTGTTGTTATTAAAAACTGGTTAAAATATAAAGAGAATATTCCCTCTGTACAAGGGTTGTCTGCTTTTCGTGCATTCAGACCCAGTGGTAACTATGGTGGCTTCTTCGTATTTGTCAAGGAACATATTACCTATAGGCAGATCCCTATGGACTCAAATTGAGGTTATTGAAGTACAGATCTCTCTCTCCCTCACTAGGATTAATTATCAACTAACAGCGTTACTGAACATTTCTTTCTCCCCTGATGACCATGTAGGATTCCTGAGTGTTCTAAATGATCTACCTTTTACAAAAAAAAACTCCCATATTTTGGGTGACTTTAACTACCTTTCAGTAAATTGGGACACTCATACCTCCAATGTAGGATATGCCAAAGAATTCCTAGATTGAAACAAAAATTCCCTTGAGCATTCTTTTCCTGATTCTTACAAATATGAATGGCTGTTGCACTCCTCCTTCTCCAGTGGTATCTCCTTCCTCCCTGATGTCTGACTATAAGCATATGGCGTTCTCCTTTAAACTCACAAAAACCTTCAATAAACACCAGTGATTTTAAGAACTATTAACATGCCAGCTTCAAGAAAGTTAGAAAATTGCATAAAGCTGTCAATCCCTACCAGACCCAAGTATCATGAGAAATACAAAAACAACCCCCCCCCCCCACACGGTGGTTCCCTGCCATGTATAAGCTAAAAACAAAATAAATAAACTTCTTAGAATTTTACAGACCCAGAAGCTCTCTTCTGAAGGATAATATCAAATAAATTAGTAAAAAACTGAAAAACACTGTAAAATCCACCAAAGGAACCAATCAACTTAGGCTGGGGTTTGAAGGCAAAGAAAATTGTAAATCCTCCTTTAACTATGTTAGAAAACTAAAAGAAAAAAAAATACCCTGCATTGCTCAGAACTTTTTCATAATGTTCACAATAATCCCTCCTATTCTGACCCAATAGACATTGCCAATATCCTTACAAACAAATTTAGTGTTAACTTTACCCCAGAGATTTTTGTTCGAAGCAGCAAAATATCTCAATCGCTTACACCTTCAATTATCTCTGATGATCATTTACCGAAGTGCTGTCCAAAACCAAAAACACTTCATCCATAGACCCTGACAATATACCTGGTTGCTTAATTAATAGTGTTAAACATGCCTTTACATACACACTCCTTGAACTGTTTAACCTAAGTTTAGCTACTGGCTTTACCCCTGATGACTGAGGTGGACATGCCTGTCCAAAAGAATGGACTTACCATCAACCTGTGTAATTACAGACCTATCAGTCTTACAAACCTCATTTGCAAAGTCATGGACTGTACTATAACTTAACTCATAAGATGTGTTATCAAGAATCTTGTTATACTTGGCCCCCAACAGTTCACTTTGAGTAGATCCTGATAAACATCTTAGAAAGGGTTACAAAGGCTGCAGATTGTGGCCACGCAGTGTACATGGTATACACTAATATATATTTGTTGTATTGTAAAGTGTAATTGATTTCCTTTAGCACTGAGCATTACAAGTTTGTTGTGTTTTTCAGTTTTTGTCATATACTGATCATCATTTCAGTGGTTTTAGAAGTATTTACAGTTAAGTGTGTTATTAAAAAGCCAATTCCAAATAGATTCAATGTCTTATTTAGAGAATATGTTATATATTTGGGTCTATATTACCAGAGCGAAACTCCTTTTGAGCAAATACCAAAACACCGACACGAATTGTGTGAACGGCGAGAATGCCGAACGCACTCAACTGTGAAATTTTAAATCTCGAACTGTCATAGTCGGCCAACCTCACCACTCGCTACATACTACCTACCCAAACAAAATAAATAAGCCACATACATACACTAACCAAATCCTACTTCTAACCCTAAAGTAAAGCACCAAAACCCTACTTCTAACCCTACAGTAAAGCACTAAAACCCTACTTCTAACCCTACACTAAACCCCACATACACAACTATCTATGCACTATCCTTAACCCCTCCCTAACCCTAAGGTCTGTAACTACCACACACTTCCCCTGCGAAAATATAAACAAACAAAATAAATAATCCACATACATACATTTACCAAAACCCTACTCCTAACCCTACACTAAATTTTACATACATTAAATATCTATGCACTTACCTTAACGCGCACCCTAACCCTAAGGTCTGGAACTATCGGACACACACCTTCTGGAGCTATACCACAGACAGGCCAACCGTGGTAATTCTACATTTCCAAATTTGCGGTTTTGGACATTCGCTGTAATGCCAGTTCGCACAATATGTGTCGATGTTTACGGCTTCACTTAAATGGACTTTTGCTCTCATAATAGGGAACCACAAATTTTGCCAAGCAGTACATGCCCTTGAGATGTCATCTACATGTAATGTAGTATTTAGGTATAGAAGGACCTAATGTAGATTGTTGATAGTTAAGGATAACATGAGAGGTCCGGGTCCTAGCACAGTGCCTTGTGGAGTACCAGTTACAGTGTTGGCTGTATCAGATGTATAGTTATTGCCAGGTACCCTAAAACTATGGTAAGCCACATATGATTGCAGCTGTGGTATCAGCACATTAGATGCTCCACTCAGGCATACTTTTAGTAGTAGTAGGCTATGATCTACATAAATAAAATGACTTTTTTAAGTCCAGAAAAATAGCCGTGTTTGTTTTTTGTTGTACATGTGAAAATTTAATCTGTTAGTGAATAAAGAGTTATAATGCAGAACTGCAGCTAGGTCATCCTACACCCTTAGACAATCTGTAGTTAGGTCATCCTGTACCCCTGGACAATCTGTAGCTAGGTCATCCTACATCCATGGACAATCTGTAGCTAGGTCATCCTACACCACTGGACAATCTGTAGCTAGGTGATACTACACCCCGGGACAATCTGTAGCTGGGTCATCCTACACCCCCGGACAATCTGTAGCTAGGTCATCCTACACCCCTGGACAATCTGTTGCTAGGTCATCCTACACCCCTGGACAATCTGTAGCTAGGTCATCCTAGGTCATCCTACACCCCTGGACAATCTGTATCTAGGTCATCCTACACCCATGGACAATCTGTAGCTAGGTCATCCTACACCCCCAGACCGTCTGTAGTTAGGTCATCCTATACCCCTGGACAATCTGTAGCGAGGTCATCCTATACCCCTGGACAATCTGTAGCGAGGTCATCCTGCACCCCCGGACAATCTGTAGCTAGGTCATCCTACACCCCTGGACAATCTGTAGCTAGGTCATCCTACACCCATGGATAATCTGTAGCTAGGTCATCCTACACCCCTGGACAATCTGTAGCTAGGTCATCCTACACCCATGGACAATCTGTAGCTAGGTCATCCTACACCCCCAGACAGTCTGTAGTTAGGTCATCCTACACACCTGGACGATCTGTAGCTAGGTCATCCTACTCCCCCCGACAATCTGTAGTTAGGTCATCCTACACCCTTGGGCAATCTGTAGCTAGGTCATCCTACACCCATGGACAATTCACCAAATTGGTATTCCCTCAACTCAAAAATGAGGAGCAAAAAATGTCTTCCAAAGTGTGAGGGCCAAAAATGCTTCTCTGCATTTCAATAACTCTAGCAAACTCTTTGGAAGAAGTGTGACAATCACTTTCAGCAGTAACTGCCATGCACAGAATTTGAGCCAAACCACTAATTCAGTGTTGACATACACTTATGAAGCTCCGGTGATCTTTTGGCTTCATAAATCAATGTCTGCACTGCACTCGTGATGTATTGACATCTGCTGATCATACCCCATAACAGCTTATGTTTCAGGCAGCTGCCCCTTCCCCTTGCCCTAGTTATAGATGTGCTGTACAGGTATTGTAATTCCATCTTATACCACACTGTTTGTCAGTGAATATGTCATATGTGTATCTATTCCAGTACTTGTTTATAGATTATGTTTATATTATACAATGACCCCCCCCCCATTAATATTTCAAAACGTGCACGCTGACTCGCTAGCATGCCCGTTGTAAATCCCACAATTATTTGTTTGTTTGTGACTTTCGGCTTTTCCTGGTTAGGAGTCGCCACAGTGGAACTCCGGTCCGCTAATGATTGGCAGTAGATTTTTACGTGCTGGCTTGCCGGACCTAATGCACAACCTTCAATGTAGGAACGCCCATTCACACATGTCGCTACACAGAAGATGCTCTAACTGAGAATCAAACGGGCAACGTCTAACTGCAAAGCAACAACGCTACCGCAGCACCACCACTGCAGTATTTGTAAATCCCACAATATACCAATGGAAAAAGGTCCGGTCGCCCGGACTTTTTTCCACTGGTATAAACTGCTAAAAACATTTGTTTTTAACAAATAAAAAAAAAACGGAGCAACGGAAACTTTCTTTTCTCTGTTGCTTCCATTTCAAAGCATTGATGTACTGGGTATGCATGGGATGCAAGTCCCATATGCATGCTGAGTACATCAAAACAAGGAAGCAGTGTACCACAACCAGCAGAAGAACAGTAATGTGCCGTTATATAAAGACATTATTTAAGAAAAGTAACTATTTTTTTCTTAAGTAATGTCATTGTATAATAGCAATAACCGACTCCGTGGTTGTGGTATATTGAAATTTACCCATGGTTGGCTTTATTTAATCACTCGGGCTTCGCCCTCATGATTAAACCACACCAGCTGTGGGTAAATCTTCAATATACCACACCACGTTGTCGGTTATTGCTTAAATAACTTTGCGAGACTACAGATATAAGTTGTCATTATTACTGTCTTTTGATCCTAAATTTCAACAATGCCTTTGATAGAATGTCACCTTTTGAGGGGTAACACCTTTATTTTGTGCCTGCATTTAGAGATGAGATTTTAGTCAATGATTGCATAGTTACCCCAGAGCTGGAAACGATCAGTGACAATGTTATTTCTGAAGAGCTGGGGTATAAGATAAGTTACAGATGTAGTTCAGAATCAGAGATACTTGCAGATGTTCAGAATTGTACTTAGTTTATGTTTCAGATATACCTTACAGATATGACAATTCTCAGTAAGTTGTCTTTTAACTTACAATGTTCCCATTTCTTGTAAAGTCTTTTCTGACTCATACATATGATAGTTGTTCAGAGGATCATAGATGTGTAATAGGCTAACGACCACCATGGCCTATATAAGCCTAAACATGCAACCCAAATGTACTCCATGCGTTACTGGGCCTTAGAGGTTATTCTAAGTGATGTATGTTAGCTAAGCCATGATTTAATGGATGCCTCTGTTCATCAGAGACATTGGTGCCAGACCTGCAGTGAATTTTTAATTTCCCATCCACTGGTTAGTGTTATGCTTCAATAGGCTTAGGGAGGTGTTCTTCTTCACACAGATGGGAAGGACATTGCAGAGAATGGGAATCCCCTGAGGTACATACCAGACCCTCCTACATGCCCTATTTATGTCATAAGCAAAGTTAAGGTCATTAGATTTCATAGTTCTGATACGGTTTATTCTGTGGATATGTAAAAGATCCATCAGAGTGAGATCCAAGGATGCCTTGTATGCAAGATATACATCACTTCTCAACAGTCTCTTGGAAACATAGTATAGAGACAGGCTTTGAGGCAATCTGTATAGGACATTGTGGTTATGCCCTGTATTATTATTGTGTGGAACCTCTGAAGACATTTCAGTTGTTGCACGTGCCTGGTCAGGTACATACTGAAGGGGACATTGTACTCAGTGATGAGTCTGACAAGGGCAGAATACAGTGGCATGATGACCTCTCTGGAGCTAGTAGTCATGCCCTTAGTTCTAAGCTGAGTGACAGAGAAGGATTTTCTTACTACCTTAGACACGTGTTGGTGTAAAGCCAGACTACTGTCTACATGCAACCCCAAATCCCTGGGTGTATTCTTAGGGGTGTTTTATCAATGAGGTAGCCTCCCAGAATGGCCGACTTCGAAAAGGTACTATTATGCATTTTTTGGCATTTTGTTTTAAGCCATAACTTTGACACCAGTAATCTGTCTGCATTAGACAGACAGAGGGGTTTACAACTTAAGGGGAGCCATGACCAGCCACCTGGTATCTGAAACAAAATAACTTTATTTTTAAAAGTTGTGTTATCTTCGGTACTCCTAATTCTTTTTAATTAGCTTATGTTCAGAACATAATTGCAAGTAAAATAATCATCTATTTTTAGTTTTATTTAAATAAAATATTAAATAACAGGGACACAGAGAATGTTTACTTTATACTCATGGTGCCTACCAAATGTGCATACACACTTGCTCAGTGCTAGTTGGTGACGTTTTTATTTATTTATTTACAGTAAAGAAATGTTTCTTTAAAACAAACAAACAAATAAATGTCTGTCAATGACAGCTGAATCGTTTTGATTGTTGTCATCCCATTAGCCAAAGGAACAGCAATGAGATGAAAGCTGCAGATATTAAATGGTAAGATGAATAGTTTTGAAATCTAGATCTGAAAGTGCACAAGAGGGCCCTGCATCATGAGTAAATTAATATATATTTTTTAAATTTTCACAAGCAACCAAATACAACTAGAGAATGGTAGTACAGCTAAGGAGCAGTCAGGAACTGTTGATGTTAGGACCTTGTACTCCTCCCTCAGTGCTACATCCTCTTCTTTGAACCCCAGTAAGTCTTTTACTTAAGAGTTCTTTCTCTTCATGGAGGAAAAACTTAACAGATATTTAGAATTCTACTGCCCACAGCCAGAGTAGAGAAGATGGTGGACTGGTCTATCCTGTTGTAGCTGACTTGTGTTTTCATTCTGTGTTACATGCACGTTGGTGTTGTCAGGTGAGCATATGAATATTCATTCCAGGGGAGTTCACCTGCCTCTGTGGTAACATGCTACTTAGCTGCCCTGCCTACCTCTTTTAGCAAGTGATATTTGTGCCACTGTGCCACTGGCCATCACCAGAAGTCATGATGTCATTCATGTCCCCCACTCCCCAGAGAGGTGTGTGCAATTATATGTCTCATCATTCCTATGTTACCCTCAGTCCAGCTTGTTCAGTGTTTGGCCACTAGTCAGATGTGGTCATCTGGTAATATTTAGGGCTTCATCTCACATAGTTGACTGTGAGTGCTTGTATGATATGGCTGAATGACAGAAAACTAAGCTGAAGCTCAGTGAGACAGAAAGGATCAATATTTTACAAGGAGTAAAGTAAACACTTTCAGATCTGGTAGGAGTCAGGCAGTGCTAAAAAATAATGTTCTGAACTGCACATACCTGATGCATAACAAACTAAATACAATAAACCAGCTAGGATGAATGAAAATAGAAGCAATAAAGTAAGAAAAGGAGCTAGTATGATTGCATTAGTTGAAAGGAAAAATGAAATCCACTGTATCGCTACACGCCTCCGTGTCTTGGGAAATCCACACACTACTACTCTGTTAAATGCTCAAACTACTTCAAGCAAGAAAAAAATCGAATAAACGACCAAAAAGGCAACAAAAGTTGTTGATAACTTTTATCTGATAAAATAACAAACTCCACAGTTAAGCGCTTTCACTTGTAAAAACACAAGCTTCATCAGAACTCGAACATTATTCGATTTTTTCTTGCTTGAAGTAGTTGGAGCATTTAACAGAATAGTAGTGTGTGGATTTCCCAAGACACGGAGGTGTGTAGCGATACAGTGGATTTCGTTTTTCTTGTCATTAGTTATTCCACTGGTTTGCTTTTGTGGTCTTCATTAGTTGAAAGGAGATTTTATTATAATGGCAGGAAATGGCAAGCACTGTTAACAGTGGTATAATATCTATATCAGAAATCCTAACAGGAAAGGCTTAGAAATAAGTATGCTGTCTAATCAATAGAAGACAAAATATCAATGAAACACCAGTGTAAAGTAAAAGCAGTACAAAGAACATCAGAAGTTAATAGCACATTTTATTATTTACAGGGGAGGGGGGAAGCATGGCCAAAATATTCTCACAAAGAGACGTGATATACCTCTCAACTGTTCTGTTTTACAGGAATGTCCCTGACCTTTCCTAAGAAGTTTTCTCTGTTCCTATTTAATTGTGTGATATCTGTGATAAAACAGTAAGGGTTACAATCATTACCTAGTACTATGATTTATAGTAACAAAGGGGTTTGTTCTTCTTCTTCTTCTTTCGGCTTTTCTCGGTTAGGGGTCACCACAGCAGATCACCTGTCCGCTCATGATTGGCAATGGAGTTTTACAGTGTCGTGTTGCCAACCCGGCATCCAACCTTCCACAGAATGCACACACATGCACGCACTCACACCTAGAGCCAATTTAGAGTGTCCAATCCACCTACAGCATGTCTTTGGGATGTGAGAGGAAACCGGAGCACCTGGAGGAAATCCACACGACCACAGGTAGGACATGCAGATTCCTCACAAAAGGCACCCCAGCTGAGGTTCAAACCGGAGAACCTCTAGCTGTGAGGCAGCAACACTAACCACTGTTAAAATGTATTATAATACTAATACTAATAATAATAATAATAATAATAATACAACTTTTATATGTTATGAAGCGTGTATGAATATTGCCAATATTTAAAGTGTGTCAGTAATCTGGGGCTATACCCTTTACTTATTGTCACCATTGTGTCTGTTTCTTCTGGCAAGATATTGACAGCTATGGAGTAAACAAGACAGAAGAGTGTATGGGGATTCAGCAAAAGGGGTGAGAAGCATGAACTTGACAGCAAGTAAAGGCCCAATAAATATGTCCTTTTCCTGAAATACAGGGTACCATGGTGGCACATTGGCATACCTCTCAACTGACCAGATTTTTTCCCCTCAGATATTTAGAAATACATATTACATAATATATATATATATATATATATATATATATATATATATATATATATATACACATATATATATATAAAGTATATTACAAAACAAAACAACTATTTACAAAGGTGTCTACTTTATAACAAGAAGTCGAAAAAGAATCAAACAAATATAAACTTTAATTACTGACAACTGTTTATCTAGCAGTTCTTTAAATTTCATCCAACTGTTGTATGTAGACATGGCTCTTTCTTGTCTTGATTGTAATAAGTTCAAATTGACATACTTCAGTTGCAATGTTTATACATTTTTTCATAGATGGAGTAGATTCATTTTTACAGTTCTTGGTAATGTTTATTGCTATTGTTAAGATACTCCATAAAAGGGGATATTTTATTCTTGTGACACAAGCCGGAATTGGTATATTAAATAAAATTAGAGATTTAGTTAAAATAAATGTATCACTGAATATAGCCTGTAAAAGAGTTTATATTATCCCAGAATGGTTTAAGTACAACACAATCAAAATACATATGCTGCCAGTCAGCTTTGACATTTAACTAACATCTGCAACATCCTACATTTTTATGAACACAAATTCCACTCTATGTGGTGTGATAAAAGTTCTGTGCATGAATCTGTAAGAGAATAATCTTCATTTTGGTTAGGATGTGGTTTGTTTTGATTATAATAGCATTAATTTTTATCACCTTCATTTGGATAGCTATTGTTCATAAGTCTGAAATAATCCCAATAACTTTCTTTATAATATATTGTCAAATTTTAACCACTTTATATATTTAAGTCCTTTCCCCAGTATGTTTTGATGTATCAAAATTATTAAAAGAACAATAAGCTTAGGAATAAGAGTTTCTTACTGTTGATTGCTTTAAATTAATCTTATATTCAACTGATTGTCTGATTGTCTACAAATTTGAATATCTAATCATATTTCTGTACTTAAATTAAATTCATTTATAAGAAATACCCATGTAGCTCTCCACAGGATAAGTGTCCCACTGCTTAGAAGTATAAATCCAAATAGACCAACATACAAGATAGCAGTGACACAGCCAGGCAGTAAACAAACCATAAAACTTTTATTACATAAAATAAAAAATGGTAAGTGCTTTCACTGTGAGCTTCTTCAGACCAGTAAAAGCATCTTAATCAAACAAAGACATTTAAATATAATTGGTCAACCAATAAGATTCAGAAAATATTTTTTATTTTATGTAATAAAAGTTTTATGGTTCGTATACTGCCTAGCTTGCCTCACTGCTATCTTATGTGCTGGACTATTTCAAATTCATTTATAATATAATCTACAGTTTGTAACTTTTCACTGTTCAGCTGATACCAATATATCAATTGTTTCTTTAAGTATAATCATTGATGATAAGTTAAATGTACTTATATTATTTTGAGTGTAACCTATAGGAACTAGTAAAAAAATCCATGTTTTATATCCTGGATTCTTGTAGATAAAGTTTCTAAAGATGATCATTATCACAGAAATATAAGAAGGCTTAATTGGTTTGTTTTTACTATCTAAAAATACTCTTTTAGTAACCAATGAAAAATATTAGCTAATATTTTATGATGGTGTGAAATTTTTACATTTTAACCACATGCTTTCTTGTATTTCTTTCCATTTGACCATATAATTATTATTTAATCAAAAGGATATTGTTTTTATAATTGATGATAAAGAATATAATTCTAAATTTGGCAAACCAATGCTGATGATTTCACGCTAATTTAGGTTTGTTGGGAAACCAAATATATTTCAAGATTTAGAAATTAAGCTTTTTTATACTATGTTTATGTGGAGGAAGATAGAAATTTTATTCTATATACATTTTTTGTAAGGTCATTATTTTAATTAAAGAAAATCTCTCTTCCATAGTACAGAAAAACTTATTCCATTTATTAATAAGATTCTTTATAGAACTTAAACTATTATAGTTAAAAGTTATTATATTTTTAATATTATTTGTTAAGGTTAGCCCCTAAATAGTTTTTTTTTTGTCTTCTAGAATATATTTAAAAAATATTCATCCATTTTATAAGTATTGCAATTTATAGGTAATTTTTTTGTTTTGTTTTCATTAAAGTTAAGTCCTGACTTCTTCTGAAACTTATTCCATTTATTAATAAGATTCTTTATAGAACTTAAACTATTATAGTTAAAAGTTATTTTATTTTTAATATTATTAGTTAAGGTTAGCCCCTAAATAGTTATTTTTTTGTCTTCTAGAATATATTTAAAAAATATTCATCCATTTTATAAGTATTGCAATTTATAGGTAATTTTTTTGTTTTGTTTTCATTAAAGTTAAGTCCTGACTTTTTCTGAAAGATGCCTACAGTATTAAATACAACAAAGAGAGAAGTATTACAATCATTCGGGAATTAAAGAATATCATCTGCAAACAACTGAATATTAGAACTTAGATTATTGTTTATCTGTATGCCTTTGATATCTAAATTTGATCTTATATAATTTGCAAATGGTTCCATAATTAAAGTAAAAAGAAATGGAGAGAGAAGACATCCCTGTTTAGTTCCTTTGGTAATCTTAACTGACTCTGAAGTGTATGAACCTATTTTCATATAAGCAACAGAATTTTCGTAAAGAAGATTAATAAACTGTAAGAAATTACTCAAAACATTACATTCCTCTAAAACTAATAAAAGGTATTTCCTATTAACTGAGTCAAAAGGATTGTTTATTTCAAAACTTACTAATGTTAGTTTATCTTTTGTGTTATTAGAATAATCTATTATTGTTAGTATTCTGTTAATGTTATCGTAGGATTTCTGTTTATTATAAAACCAGTTTGGTCATTATTTACCAGAAATGGAAGAAATTGTTGTATTCTGCAGGCATGAATGGTCATACATATTTTATAATCAATAATTAATAGTGAGATTGGTCTATATGAAGAACATTCTTTTGGATCTTTATCAACTTTTAAAATTTGGGGTATAAGAGTATATTTCCAAGACAGCGGAACCTTTGTTAGACTTTTAACTATTGAAAAAACTTTGAGCAAAACAGTTGAAGCATTATTTTGTATAATTTGAGTATTATACCAATAATAAACTGGGGCTGTCTAAAAACATTGTCTCTAGATAATGCAGTTGCCCACTTCAACTCAACATTCTTAAAAGTTCTAGACTTTCATGCTCCCTTAAGGACAAAGAGAATAAAAATTAAAACTGCCCCATGGCTTACCAATAACACACTAGCAATAATGCGGCATAGAGATAAAGCCTGGACACACTTCCAGAAAAATAGGACCACCCTCAACCATAATGAATACAAAACACTTCGAAATAAAGTAAAAAAACTCATCATCTCTGATCGACAAAATTACTTCTCCATACTCCAAAACAATAACAAAACAAATCCTCAGAAATTCTGGAAAAGTATCTCTAACCTCCTCAACCCCAGCAAACCAGACACCCCCACCCCAGACCCTAATGCTCCTGATACTGACCTAGCCACACAATTTAACTCTTTTTTCATTGAATCCATCTCTAAATTAACCTCTTCTTTCCCTAACAATATCACATGCTCCAACTCACCCCAACCCCCCCTACCAATACTCTGCCCTGCACTGCTACCACTCCCTCATTCTCATCCACTAACTCTCTACCCTCTTCCTCTTCTCCTACTCTCACTTCCTCACCCCCTAATACCCCCTCTTCCCACTCCCCACTATTCTCACTAAAGCCTATACCCACTTCTACTATCAAAAAACTCCTTCTAAAACTGAAGCCATGCACTAATGCTCCTGATAATATCCCCTCTTTCTTTCTTAGCACAGCAGCTGAAGCAATTGCCTACCCCATTAGCATTCTCATCAACCCCTCTATCCAAGAAAGTACAGTACCCCAAATCTGGAAAAAGGCCTTTATCATACCATTACATAAAGGGGGCAACAATAACAATGTTACTAATTTCCGCCCCATTGCTATCCTGCCTCCCATCTCTAAACTCCTTGAAAAGTGTATCCAACTTCAACTCCTACCACATCTCTTAGATAATCACCTACTAACTCCCACACAACATGGATTCAGACCTAATCACAGCACTATGACAGCCCTCCTCTCCTTCCTTGAAACTATTAACAAAGCCCGGGACTCTGGTCTATTTGTCTCTACCCTATTACTAGAGCTCTCTAAGGCCTTCGACACTATCTCACACAGCCTGCTTTTAACTAAACTCTCAAAACTTAACCTATCTCCTCCATCCTTGAATTGGTTCTCCAGCTACCTATCCCATAGATTTCAAGCAGTAAAATGGAAAAAGGCCACCTCCTCATTTCTTAATACTCCAACCAGAGTTCCCCAAGGTTCCATATTGGGTACTCCCTCTTTAATATATTCATAAATGACTTCCGCAACTCTATCCCTTTCTCAAACATCATCCAATATGCAGATGATTCAACTATTATCTGCTCTGCCACATCTATCCCTACACTTCTAAAGCTTACTCAAGATGCTTTTTCAACCACTGAGCAATGGATGAAACTAAATCACCTAGCACTCAATGCCTCTAAAACCAAACTAATGTTTTTTACACCCTCTAAAGTCACCTCCCTCTATATAAACACTTTCTCTATTACTAGTCAAAATAACACACCTTTGGAACTGGTCTCAGAGACCAAATTACTCGGGGTCCAAATTGACAACCAGCTCAAATTCAACTCTCATTTACAACTAAATATCAAAAAAACACATCAAAAACTCGGTATGCTCTATCGACAAAATCATTACCTTACTCCTGCCACCAAAATTACTCTCTCTACTTTCTTTCTTATCCCCTCCCTTCTCTATGGAGCTCCACTTCTGACTAATCTGCAGTCCTCTCTGAAAACACAACTTTCCTCTTGCTACAACAAAATTGTCAAGTTTGCCACCAGCCATAAGTCCTCTACCCACCATTGCTCCTCTCTCCAAAAACTAAAATGGCTAGAACTACCCAATCTTCTCACCTATACTCAACTAACTCTTGCACACAAGCTGATTTTCAACCCCTCTCTCTGTCCCTCCCTTTCTACTGCCTTTAAAATGCACCTACCTGATAGAGTATTAAGGTCTAATAACCAAAATCTATTAGAAGTGTACAAACCAACTCGTCCCCCAGGCAAAAATCTTCTATCCTATGGTCTGGCTCGCCTCTGGAACTCCCTGCCACCATCCATTCATATCAGCTCTAACCATTTTATTTTTAAAAAATCTCTTCATTCTCATCTAGTATCCCTCTGGGAATGCTCTTGCTCCCATCCCACATAACTAGCACTGGCATTTCCCATCTTCCTTACTTCCCCTGATTACACCAGCATTTCTCTGTTTCATTACTCCTAACTCATCCATTCTTATTATTATGATATCTGCATGAATATTATTATATTTGCATGAATATATGATGCTGCTCATTTAAGTGTTTGAATCCTAGGACAAAATGACTTCTAAATATTTACTTGCACTATTCCTTTTTTAGTTTGTATCATCTGTTAGTTTCAATCACTACTTTGTATTAGTTTGTAACTTTTGTGTACTATTTGTTATTGTTTGCTTGAATTGTTTTTTAAATTGTATAATTATCTTTCATATTTTTTACATTTGTATAATTATTATTCATAACCTACTGTAATCTTGATTGTTTGGAGCTTTTCTCCCCAGGACTCCATTGAAAACGGGTTCATTTTGGCCCAATGGACTATCCTGGTAAACCAACTGCAATAAATAAATAAATACCATCATTACCAGGAGCCTTCTTAGGTTTTAATTTATTGATTTGAGCTTTGAGCTCAGACTTTGAAACAGGCCTATCTACTAAGCTGATATCCTTTTAATGGAAATATTATTATAGCATTATTTCAAAGGTTATGGCATTATGGTCTGAAAGTAGACAAGACATTACTTTAACTTTACCTAGTCTATTAATAAAATCATTCAAAACATATACTCTATCTATCCATGATTGTAAACCATGTCTGTGTCAGTAATGGGTAAAAATTACTCTGATTCTGAAAATTCATTTATATCCATAATATTAAATACATTTATAAATTCTATTAATGCTTTTTCTGAAGCAGATTTCCTTAATTTACTAATAGCATTAGAGTCTTCAGCATGTAATATGCAGTTAAAATCTCCCACCGGCATAATTGTTCCTTTTGAGATTTGAGTAATCTGTTCTAATTGATGCTTAACAGTTTTAACTCCTATTCCAGGGATCCAGTATACATTGATAAAAGTGTATAATTTCCTTTTGATTTCTGTCATAATTGAACAAACATTCCCTTATCTTTATATGTACTCAAGATTTTAGGTACAGGTATAGAATTCTTCTATAATATAGCTTCCCCCCTTTTTTCTGTTTATATTGAGAACTAGATAAGACAGAGTATTGTTTTTATTAAGTCTGTCAATATCTTCTTGTAACAAGTGTATTTCCTGTAAAAAAATAAATAAATAATCCAGGAATTAAATAACTTTAGAAATTTGTTTAGGCTACCTCTCTTGCATCCGTTATTTAATCCATTAATATTAGTGGGAATGCACTTGAAGTATTCCATATTGTCAGATAAAAGACGAAAAATATCAACAATATCTTCATATTACAAAAATATAATATTACCAATGAACTACTGCTATATGTCTTGAACTGCTTAATAATAAATACATCTGCAAGAACCTTGAAATTATTAACTAAATACTTGTTATTAATAACAGTAGACACCAATAAAAGACAAAATATCTCTTAAAAAATAGACATAAGTTTCTATATTCCCACTTTCCCCTCATTGAGTTTAAAACTCCTAACTTGAATTGCAAAGCTATCCAAACATTCCCAGCCATCTATAGGTATGTCAGGCACCTCTCTACCACTTTTGAAAATATGATAACTGAAAGAAAGTATTTAAAATATAGCACACATAATAAACACTATGACCAATTTTTCTAATCTAAATTAAATAATTTTTGTCTATAAAATATAAAACTTTATATTTCTTATGAAACAACATTAAAGAGTTTTACTTTAAGTATGCACAAAATTGATATGTCAAACTCAGTCTTAAACATACCCTATTCTTACAACAATAAGCATATCGAATTGAGAAATATTGCTTTCCTGACTACACATTCTTACTCTGAAATTATTTAGAAAAATATGCGTTTGATGCTTGACAATAAACATAAGGATTTTATTTATTTATTTATCATTTGTTGACCGGGAAAGTCCGACTAGTTTCCACAGAGCTTGTTTTCAGCGGAGGCCCGGGAAGAAATGCTCCAGATAAAGATACAGAATGATTTGGTGACACTTAGTGTACTCATAATCTTATCAGAGAAACACATAAGTATATATACATATATGCATACACAAATATAAAAAAATAACTACCATTGCCACTATCACTCTCCCTTTTGGACAAAGCCTTAAAAACGTGCCTCTATTTATTAAATTTATTTTACTTTAAATATCTGAAAGTTAGTTTAGTGGTGTCATATTATTTTCTGTGTAACATTAATGTATCTGTCTTATTCCTCAGAAAAGTGTAGGAATAAACAAGAAGAGGATAATCAATCTTTTTATCTCTTTGCATCTCCATCTCTTTTTCTGAATATCTCATGTAACTCAGTACATCTTCCTTTGCTTTTGATGTTTTACCATAATATTACCAAAATTTTGTAGAATTTATTGATTTTCCAATTAATATTATCATCAATAAAGTTGCAAAGGAATAGCTCATTTCTGTTTTTAAAGTTATAACCATATAGATGTAGAGTGTAATATAATTTACATTTCACATGTTTTACTAACATAAAACAAAGTTCAATAGGTATTTTTATGTATCATTTATCGTATTACATTTGATATTACTTAAAGGAAAACTCCACCTTAGAAAAAAACAACTCTATCTTTGCCTCAATCTCTGTTTTCTGGGTTATTTCAACACCTCAAAATCACTCTTACTGCTTCTCATAGAATTTTAATATAATTTCTGCAAAATGGTGGTTAGTGGGGCTTGACATAACAGTGTGGTCCTATTTTTCTTCAAGCCTTTCTCTTTCCCATAATTCAGTAATTCATTTAAAATCTGCTTTATATGAGTCATGCTGTATATAAGAAAGTAGTGGTGTATTCCCATTCCATTAACATATACTGGTATTAGTGTCAGTTTCTGACACTTCATATATTGCTAGCTATAGGACTGCTTCTTTTATTTCTTGAATGACCATCATATGTACATGTCTCAAAGCTTATTTTATATGTGTACTAAGAAATTATACAACTGCAAGCAAAACAATTGAGTGGTCTATCCCTTCCTTTGATACCAAAATGAGTAAATAAAAGTTGTATAAATCAGGTTTCAGTTATCTACGCAGTACTGGAATCATACTGCAGGGAGAATAGCAAACTAAGAGTTGAGTTTAATTGTAAGAGAAGGTAGATTTTTCCTTTAATAAATATAATCATTTACAGTCATTATATTATGTAATATTGCAGTGTCTTCCTGGGTATTGGCATTCCTTAGAATCAGACTAAAACACTAAAATAGTTAATTTCATTTTCACAGATATTAAATATCATCATGTCATCTTTGAGCTTGGGTCAAACTTATTTAACACTACTTTTTTTATTAAAACCATTCAGTAAAGACAAAGATTTTTAAAATTTTTAACTAAGAGCAATACTTCATATATATTTTCTATTTACTTTTCTTTCATTTTTCTTTTCTCTTCCTCTGTGTTCATCCCTTTCCTCTCACTCTCTCCACTCCTTCCTCCTCTTCTCCTCGCATCTCTCTTTCTCGTCCTCCCCTTCCTTTCACTTGTATGACAACTGTATAACAAAACAGATTTATAAGAAAAGCTCATTGTACATTAGTCTGTTTATCAACCTATCTATCCATCCTCCTTCTCAAGCACTCCCAAGAATTCTCGTCCAACTCCTGACATGTACAACCAGCCTCCTTAGTCATCAACTTGAATATCAGGTTCCAAATCAAATGCCATTCAACCTCTCTCCTATCAAAAAGCAATACACAACACATATATATTAAAAAAACCCTCAATATATCATGAGAAATGAGGAGAAGCAATCAGAATACTTCAAACAAAAAATGCAGATCACCCCATGCAAATGTAACACCACATAGCCAAACATGTTGAAATGTCCACACAAACCAAGCCCAAAGATGAATTAGCACACCTGAGTCTGCACAACAGAGCGAGAAATCCACACCATCAAGATGAAAAGATTCAGCATGTGCATATCTGCTAAATAAAGAACACAAAACTTAGCTTTTGCTAATAAGCAACCCCCAAACATACAGAGAAGAAATCAAACCCTCACTACCATAAAAGTAACAGAATCATAAAAAAGAGACAGAAAGAAAATAACATCTGTAGTAAGCATATAAGTGAAAAAATCTATTTCTCTTTTCCTTTCACCCCTTTCCCTTCCCTATCCCCTTTGCCTTTTCCACTTTTATTTGCAAATAACTATAGGGATAAAGAGAAACAGTAATGGATTGAAATGGTATGCAGATGTGAGGGGCAGCTTATCTTATATTGACAAATTACTCAAAATAATAACATTATGAAAAGCTAGGCAAGGTAACTATGTATTTGTAAATGTTTAAAAATGTGTAAGTTCAAACTAGTTTTTTTGAGTTTTATATTTATTATAATTTCATTTTGATTTGACTCCTTATTTACAATTATAGATCGACTAGAAGGGAGCCTTTAAATCAGTTCACTTGACATTGCCCTTTGACCTTTTATGCTTAGCATTTGAGCTATCTTCTTCCTATGTGAATGATGTCAATCATAACTCATGTTACATTTTCTCTGCTGAACAGAGAGGAAAGCTAATGAGTAATGAGTTTGGTGGGAAACTTCACTAGATTCGAGCAGTATAAAACCAAGATGGACAAATTCCAAGTTATCTCAGTAAAAGTAAGTGCACAAGCTAATACAATTCAAATTTAACACAACCGATACTCGTGGCACCATCAGAGTATTCAAACTGCTGCTTCCCCTTCTTCACACAAAACAGCAACCAAAGTAAAACAATCATCTCTCCCTTCTCCATCCCATTCACAAAGCCATACCAACACTATAGCACAAAAAAATCAGTGTAAAAGAATATAGAAGAGACAAAGAAGAGAAAGAAAAACAAAACAAAAAAAAAGAACAGCACCACCAACAAATAGCAAATCCAACACAAAATCCCCCAGCTGGAAATCAAGAGGATCAACAAACAAAACAAACATTCCTATAAATGAGAAGACATGAGCACCATATCCAAGTAACTGTCCAGATTTTTGCAGAATATCCTGATTTTTGTCTCACATTTTTTTTTCACTCCTCATAAATTTTGTGTTTTTCTAGCAAATCACTGAGGATTAAATTCGCTAAATAACAGCAGGCATATGAGTTTCAGACTTCATTTCCTTCTTAAAATGCATGGTAACACAAACATTTTATTCTTCAAACTTTCTAAGTTTATAAGAGCAATATTTAATATTTGCCACTATTTTGAGCCTTTGACCCCCCCCCCTCATTATTTTTGGATTTGTCTAGATTTCTTGTGATAAAAGACTGAGAGGTATGCACACTGCTAAGATTTCAGCTTCACAGCTGTTGTGTATGGGGATCAATCCTAACCTTTGGTTACAGTGTGTCCTTTCATATTCTCCCCTTATTTGTGTGAGTTTTCTCTGGATACCCTGTTTTCTTTTCACTTCCCAAAACATGCTGGTCGGCTGACTATACATGATTGCCTGTATATATATATATATATATATATATATATATATATATATATATATATACACACACACACATTTGTATATACACATATGTACATGTGTACGTGTGCGTACATTCATGCATGTGTTTTGTGGACTGAGTTAAGGCTAAGTGTCCATGTACCAACCCATTTACCTAGTTATCAAATGATAAAGCATGTAATGATGTACCAGTCATAGTTAATTACATACATATAAAATTCTGTTAGATGGGGTCTCACTGATATGCCGTTTTTCTGTGAAAGTCTGCTTATATGTAGAAATTGTCCTGATAACAGTGATGGTAAGTGGCAACACAAGAGCTTGCTGCAGGGTTTATAAATGTGAAACATAGAAAAAAATCTCAGAAGGACATCTAAACCAAGTAGGATTTGATGCTTTAAGACCAAATGGATCATCTTAGATGTACTAAATTCTCCCTTTCTATAATCTTCTGTTACATGTTTGTATTTGTAAAATACCATTTCACATTTCTTTTGAAAGCGGAGTATATCATTTATTTGATATTCCATTTGCCAACAATCTTAATCCATATAGCCTTTATTGCATAAAAGTTAATTGTTTATGTAGGAGTGCTAGTTTCATATCTTGTATGCCCTAATTATCAGAGTTTAAAGTGTCACCCTTAATTAAACTATATATGTCAAATAAATCACTGCTGTAGCTATGTCAGATTGTTAGAATTTGCATTTATTTATTTTTTCCTTCTGTAGCTTGCTAATGGGGGAGTTTTAAAGCATCTGATAATACCTTTATGCTGACCGTTGCTTTTCTCAAAAGCCTAACATGATAGACTTTCTTCAGCTTTTTAAAATAATTTACATCTTTTATTGAGTGGTATGCTAAGAAGGACATTTATTAAGCTCCTTCTATTTCTCTTAGTCATGGCTGGTTTCTGCATTGCCTCATAATCTAATTTTACAATAATAATATGAAAATGAAGGTGGAGGAGTAATTGATGTGTCAGGATGATCTTAGCCTTGGGAAACTGTTTTAACATCACTTTCTACTGCTGGACATTATGTATGAGCAGCCTAATTTGTAAAGTCATTCTGCGTGCTGTCCTCCTTACAGTTTGATGAAGTACAGAGCTCAGGATTTTATTAATATCTTTTATTTCATTAAATTGTTAACCATTTAAGTACACTTGCATAATCATTTTCAGTTGCAGTGAAGGTCAGATGTAAAGTATGTGGCTGAATAAGTTGAAATGAATACAATGAGTTTGTCACATTAATGTCTAGTGAAAGAGTAGAGTTCAGCAGACATGTAAGATGAACTACAACCGTAAGTATATAAATATATATATATATATATATATATATATATATATATATATATATATATATATAGCTCAGCAGACATGTAAGACACAGTACAGCCATAAGCACATGCATATATATATATATATATATATATATATATATATATATATATATATATATATATATATATATAAAAAATCTGGCAGATGGCTCAGAGGGTTAAGGCTGTGAGCTTTAACCCCATTAGTATAGGGTTTGATTCCCTTTGTTTAACTAGTTTTTGGGGGCAACTGGGAATTTGGGCTAGTCTCCTCACTGGTCCTCTGGATGCAAGCCTAGTAACTGCCTGTGAGCATGAGATTGTATCAGGCAGTAATGTGATTGGGCTAGCAGCATAAACAAGTGGTTAAGGTAATTGTTGTGACAGTGTGGGGTCTTACACATATAGACTTGATTATAACCTCTCTGTGGACACTATGTGGTGGAATAACTAGGGGATTTGGAGTTTTACACCCTTTTCTAGACCGCAGTCTCCCTCCCTACCCCCAGGGTTTACGCCCCACCCATGATTCGCTAATTAGCATGGTGCTGGTGTCCATTTTTCTCTACAACATGGCAGGACACACTGCCCTGTCATGTGAAGCATCTATACGAGCCCTGGAGATGTCCAGTCAGATGACAGCCTCAGGGGACTACAGACCATACAGTTGATATTTCTTGGGATTGGTGCTGTTTCCCCAGTATGGAGCAATCTCAGAGTTGGTATATATAATATGCAGCAGGACAACATTGATGTTTGTGTTTCTGGCTTTCAGATAACCAGCTGGTTTAATGTTTTGGACTTTGATCTTTTACAGTTCAGTTATATTGCAGTTTGACCATATGATAAGACCTATATATATATATATATATATATATATATATATATATATATATATATATATAGTCAATAATGCAGTGGGATTCAGAATAGTCTTACTTTACCATAGTGCACTGGTTCTGGTACTGGTTGTCTCAATACATTACCTTTGGATAAGAAAGCTCAGTTTAGTAAACATTCATTTACAAGAAGAGTGATGCAATACAGGCTTTACTTATGAACAATACAGTTGTCTTAACTACATTGTTTTTGTATACACCTGTTAAAATACATTGATCAAATACTAATCCTGTAACTTATCACTTTTGCTGTGTTTCCTAATAAGCCAGCTGTATGGGAGACTCCATGGAGGTCAGGAAGGCCACCTAATAAGCCAGTGGAATAAGGCAGCAAGACTGAGGGATAGTAGCATGCACAGCCTGCGTTGTCAAGTTAAATAGTCAATGTCTGTTAGGTGGCATTCTGCTTTTGCTGCTGTGTCAGGAAGCTGTAATACTACTCAAACCACAGTGCAGATTTGTGGTACACAAAAGCAGGCACAACATGCCAGAAAAACAACAGCAGAATGTCCAATTCCCACACCCACATTACAGTTATCTTACAGTTAACTTTACTGCCTGAACATATAAAAAACAGAAGTTAGGTAAAAATTAAAACAGGAGTTGTAAAACAAACTATAAAAAATATATACATCTAGTAAAATTCTATTGGACATAATTCCACTTGCATAAACAATTCCAAACAAACTTTAGATCTGACTTTCACTGCTACTGAAAATAATTATGCAAGTGTGCTTAAATGGTTAACAATTTAATGAAATAAAAGTTATTAATAAAATCCTGAGCTCTGTACTTCTTCAGACTGCAATGAGGACAGCACACAGAATGACTTTCCAAATTAGGCTGCTCACACATAATGCCCAGCAGTAGAATGTGGTGTTTAAACAGTTTCCCAAGGCTAAGATCATCCACCTTCTAAACACCGCCATACATAAAATCAACATCTCAGAACTGCAGCTAATCCCATGTCCACTAGAAATTGGCAGTGTGAGAGACAGAATGTGTATGAAAAGAACTACCTAAGAAGAAGTGTTATAATGAAGGGTTAAAGTAGTTATCAAGAACAGTTTGAGCTCTCAGTATATTTATATGGACATCAGAAAAGTTATCTGTGCTTGCAAGGATCAATGTCTTAAAGTATTCATTTTCTAAAGAGATGTCCTGGAATATATGCAGGATGGCAGCTGCAGGGAAATGTTATGCTCTCATGATATTTTTCAGTCAGATCTTTATCCTTCTCAGGGCAGTAAATGAGCATTTCATATCTGTTATTACTAGAATGATTGCCAAACACAGAATAGCTAGAACTTTAGCTGTAAAGAAGAATGAGCCGTAAAAGGGGTTGGGTCAACCCAGTGGTTCACTGAATAGTTACACACAAACGGTTTGCTGCTTTGCAGGTCACAGATTTTTCAAGATAAAAAAAAGGAAATTGGGAGTGCTTTGTGCAAGTTTATAAAAGACATTTTCATGGAGAGACATATTTTACCTCTGATGTGGACTTCACTAACAGCCTTTAAAAGATTCCATATCAAGTAATGTTTATAAAATGTCTCCGAGGCATTCTGCCCTCTTCATCTGCTACTAAAAGACGCAAATAAAACCCTGACAGTTTTTTTCACTTTTTGTAACCCAACCCTTTCCCTACCAAACTACTGCATAAACTCCAGCTTGTTTCCTGGTTTCCTCTTCTGCTCTGCACAAGATTCAATACTTGTTCATTTCTGGCCAATCCTGAACAAACTTCATAGGAAGTCTGCACTGTAGTATAAACGGATTAATGCCTGGGAAACGAGAAATCTGATGGGGATGTGTGGGCAGGTACTGAGGGCCACGATTTGCAAGTTCAAGGATTTGACCTGAGGGAGCAGTATATGCAATGGTATCAGCACTGATGGTGTTTGCATTTGCCCACCGAGAAGTGGATATCATTGCCATCCCCTTTGAGTAGTGGTCTGTGAAGCTTCTAGTCTCCAGAAAAGATCACACATGCAGCAGTTTACCTTTACCCCCCCCCCCTTGTGTCACATGGTCTGGTCATCAACTTTCATCTTATGGTTCCAGCCAAATCTACCAGTGGCATAAGTGAGTTTCCAAACTCAGGTCACTGTCAGTACAAGTAACTACCCTGTTTTTGAACCACTGGTGCAGCAAAACAGTAACAGGCTTTTTTTGCACAGCAGTCCATCTCAAAACTGAATACTGTACTCCAGTCAACTCTAAACTTCCCACATGGTGGTAGAGATAATATCACAGCACTAGCCAGCTTCTCAGCTAATGTCACATCTAGTGCTGAGCATAGCCAGATGACCCCACAGCCCGGCAAAAGAAACATAGGTTCATAGGCTGGTACTAGGCTATTGGCCCTAGGGCCTATATAAGCCTAGCCAAATGGTACCCTGGCTTTTGCCACCCAAGAAAATTATTTTCCTGTGCCCCTGTCAAGCAGAGCCACAGAAGTGATCCCCGGGGTGAATTTCCTATCTCCCATCCAATCAACAAGATTTTTCTTGAAGAGTGCTAATGAGGAGCTTTGTTTGATATAGATAGGCAGTTTGTTCCAGAGTATGGGAAGTCTCTGAGATAGGAATCTATCCCTCCAGCATGTTCTGTTTATTGTGGTGACAAGGTTTAGGTCCCTAGAGCATGTAGCTCAGAGGGATTGGGTTTTCTCTATTTGGAGCATGTCCAACAGCTCTGGGTTTGACATAGCTTTGTATGTAGGCAGAGATCACCTCTGAGTAGGCGATATGCGACAGAGTAAAGCTGGAGTTTTTTGAGACAGTCTGCGTAGGGCATCTGTTTGAGGCCGGTAATCCTCTTTGTGGGGTATTTCTGTGGTCTTTCCAGTTGTTGTAGATGTCTTGTGAGGTACATACTAAAAGGGGCGTTGTACTCTATAATGGGTCTAATGAGTGATTAATGAGTGATGAGTAGAGGGGAACAACGACCTCTTTTTTCCTGGATGAGAAACGTTTTGTGATGAGGTGTGCCACGTAGAAGGATTTCCTGACTACTGTGGCGATGTGATTATCAAAGGAGAGACTACTGGCCACATGTGTCCCAAGGTCTCTTTTCACACTTTTGGTGTTAAGTAGACTGCCGCCTATGTGGTAGTTCATGGGTACAGAGTTTTTACCAAAAGGGATGACAATGCACTTTTTGGCATTGAGCTTGAGGCCATGGCTTTGACACCAGGCATCTGTCTCAGTGAGGCCTTTTTGTAGGATGTCCACATCATTAGGAGATTTGCTTATGGCTCCTAGTTTGCAGTCATCTGTGAACTTTGTTAGCCAAAGACCTTCTGTGTTAGCCTGTCCTTCAGAGAAGTAGATACCAAACAGGAGAGAACCTAGGACTGAACCCTGTGGTACTCCACTTGTCACTGGTCTGAAGTTGGATTTAGAGTCTGCTACTTTCACAGTGTGGGTTCAGTCAGTGAGCCAGTTGGCAACCCATCTTGTGACATAGGGATTGATACCTAGTTTAGTGAGTTTGTCTATAATTCCAGAGTGGGGGATGGTGTTGAAAGCCTTGGCAAGATCTAGATAGGCTGTGTGTACCACATTACCCTCATCTACAGCTTCGGTGACCACTTCAAAGAAGTCCGTCAGGTTTAGGAGACATGATTTGCCTTTTACAAACCCGAACTGGGTAGGATCCAGAGTTTGGAGATTACCAAAGTCATTGTTTATAAGCTCCAAGATGATACGTTCCATAGCCTTGCATACCAGGCTCGTCAGGCTAATGGGGCGGTAGTTCCCGGTGTCTGTGGAGGCTCTCCCTTTGTGGAGTGGGATAACTGTTGCTGTGTGCCATTCAGTGGGCACAAAGCCTGAGGTGAGGCTATGATTGAACATGGTACTTATGTAGGGTGCCAGTTTGTTCTGTAGTTCATGTAGAATGCAGCCTGGGATGTTGTCAGGTCCCATGGATGTTGTGTTCTTGGCTTTGGAGAGTGTGTTTTTTACCTGTGCAGCCATGATTACAGGTAATTTGCGTTCTTCCGGTATAGAGATGGGCCCTTTAGGGGATGAAAGAGGGGTAAAGTTAGCACTGAACCTATCTGCCAGGATGTTGGCAATATCAGTAGGTTCTGTATATTTAGTGCCATTGTACTGTAACTTGGAGCAGATCTGAGTGTTGCCATTGAGATTCTTGACATAGCTATAGAATGCTTTTTGATTGTCTTTAGAATCAGTGGCAATTTTGTTTTCGTAACTAGCTTTGGAGGATTTTATGAGGGATCTCAGCTTCTTACTGAGTCTGACCATGGAGTCCCTCCAATCATGGGATTTTACTCTTTTTTGCAACAGTTTCTTTCTTCTGTTGTAGAGTTTGTTTATAGCAGGGGACCACCAGATTGGCTTCCTTTTTTTGGAGGATAGCATCTTGGTTCTGTTATGGATTGCACGATCCATGCACTCGTGTGCTTATAAAGTGCAATTGTATAGGGTTCAGCAGTTGTATCTCTATTGTAAATCAGCATGGGTGTCGTGAAGTTTGCCACTTCTGTCTTAAGAAGCGTGAAGTTGGCTTTGGAGAAATATTTTACGGTGGTTTCCCTAATGGGGGGTAGGGCTGGGATGTGGATGTCTAGGGTGATTTGCTTGTGGTCAGATCTGACCAACGAGGAATTGACCTCTGGTGTGGAACACTGGTTGCCCATGTTGGTAATGACCAAGTCTAGGATATTGCTCGCCCCTGGTGGGGGTGTGGATAAGTTGATCCAAGGCATTGGAATTTATGAATTCCAGAAAACGTTGAGCACAAGAGTTGATACATGAGTAGTTTTCCCAGTTAATGGTGGGGTAGTTGAAATCGCCCATTATTAGGGTGTTAGGTTGTACCCTAATATTTTCCAGTGTATCAAGAAATGAAGAGTGGGAATCCTGGGGCATGGTGGGGATCTGCAACAAGCTACAATTTGCATTGCGGTCTTGCCCAGAGTTAGTTGCACTTGGATAATCTCAGATACATTATGCTGAGCAACTAGCCTGGAGGTGTGGATATCCTTAATAAATATGGACACGCCTCTGCCTTTAGTGCTTCAGTCCAAGTTAGGTGGCCGAAAGGTGTGGTATGAATTATAGCCTGGTAATGCAGGGGTGCTCTCTGGAGCCTTGAACCAGGTCTCTGCCACTGCACAGATGTCAATGTTCTCCATTAAGGAGTCCCTCGAGTGAGTGCATTGAGGTTTAAACTTCTAGCACTGAGTAGCATTACCCTCAGATTTTGCTTGCTTGTACCTGTTATGGTAGTAAATTTGTCATTTGAATCTTGCCTAAAAAAGGCACTATAGAGGTGGCAAGAGCCTTAGCCAGTATCCGGAATCCTAAGGGCGGCAGGTGCAGGCCATCTCTGGCAAAGCATTGTGGTTTGTCGATCATGTCATCCCAGGCAGACAGATACTGGATCCCCTTAGAATGACACCAGAAGCTTAGCCAATTGTTGAAGTCAATCATTTTGTCCTTGTACTGTGGTATCATTCTGGGTGATGGCAGGATGCTACTCAGGGCTAGCGTCATACCTGCCGGGACTACAAGATCAGAAAGCTCCTCCATGTCTCTTTTCATGTAGTCCAGAGAGGTACGTCTCAGGTCATTCACACCAACATGGACAATGACAGAGTCATATTTGTACTTGCTGAGGAGTGACCTGAGTGCATGCATTATGTGGCGGATCCTGACACCTGACAAGCAGCTGACTGTGACTTTCTCCTTGTTTAGCCTGGTGAGTGGAACATCAGTGTGCCTGACTATAGAGTCACCTCTGAGTAGAGTGTTAGGTACGTTGTTATGCCTTATGGGCTGTGGTTGAGTGGCACACTGAGTTTGTAGGCTGTGTGTCATTTGGGTTGTGTTGGGGGTGGAGGTTGCTTGCGTTTCTGCTTTGGAGGTCCCTGTTGCTTGGGTAGATTTTTTTTGAGAGCCTCCATGAATGTAGGTGTGTGTTTTGTGTTTCTATGTGTGTGTTTTGGTGGTGTAGGTTTTGAGGGACTATGTGATGAGTGTGTTGTGGTGCAAGTGTTTACCTTCTCCTCTTGACTGTCTAGTCCAGTCTTGGGTGAAGAGAGCTTTGCTTCCAGTTTGGTTATATAAGTGCATCTCTCACAGGTTGTAGTGTTGGGTGGTAAGAGGAGAGGGTTGTCTGTGTACATGAGGCAATTGCTGCATTGCCCCAAGATGCCCAGATTCATCAGGTAGACAGGAGAAAACACCGGGAGCTGACCCTTAGACATGCCTGGATAGGTGCTTATTTATTAAGTACTAAAAACTGTTTTTCTCTAGACAAGTGAGGAAAGTTGAGTGCTGTAGTAATTTGTAGCTTATTTAGTGCTTACAATGAGTTCTGAACAAGTGCTGAGCTCAAAGAAACAGATTTGAGTGCTGAAACTAGAAAATTGGCTAGTTTTAAGAAATAAAATTAAGCTAGAAGGCTTCCCTTCGACACAACAAGGCTTGGGGGCTCAGAAGCTTACAAACAGTCCTGGATACAGCAAATCTGTATCTGGACTAGACAACTTGTAGGAAAGGCAGAAAACAAGCTTAGAAATGTTTTATTTATTTATTTATTTTTCTTTTTTGTAAAGTGGAAAGGGGAAAGGAGGAGCAGAAGCTAACTGGGTTGGCCTTCTCAAATGTTCTCCCTGGAATAGGTAGATTGAGGTAAAGATACTAGACTGGGAGGAGTGTACCAGATCAAATTTACAGTAGGGGTGGGCAACTGCAAAGCCATCAAGTATAAAAACAAGATACCAAGAGGGAGGGAGGGTGGGAAACAAAAATCAGAACAAATAAAACCCAACCAGATGCATAACAATTGTAGAAAATTCTACTTAATAACTCACACACAGTGAGTAAAATAAAAGTGCTATAAGTAACTCAGAAATGAGCAAAAAAACAGGATACTTAATGTTATATATCTCAGATTCGTTAGCTCAGAGCCCTTCCTCCAATTAGCTCAGTGTGAAATGGCAGAAACAGTCACAAGTAACAAAGTTGAAACCTGAAACAACTTTAAAAAATGATAAAAGGACTGAGGCAATACCTACAAGTCAGTACAGAGAATATCTTCATTTCTGGGCTATTTACATTGTATCTTACATGAAGAAAATGTTTTTAAATTTAATTCCCTACAGACTGTTTCAGAGGATGAGGCAGCATTAAAAAGAATATATAAAATAAAACAAAGAGCTTACTGACAAATAGTAACTAGAAAATTTAAACTTTACGAGGAGGAGCTTTCAGATACATAATATTTATTTGGTACAAGCTGGAAACATATTTGCAGCCACAGAATACTAAAGTATTTGTCAATGTGAAATGTTGGCTTGGAGTGCAGTGGCAGTGTTTCACTAAGATGTGAAGGAGTGATGGGACGGTAGTGCTGGGAGAAGGAGGTGATCTGACAAACAAAACATAATGCACATTAGGATTGCCATCATGGAAATTAAAGAAAATTGAAGTATATTTGTCTTTTGTCATTGTCTTCCATCTTTTCAAAGCCAGTTGATTCTGCATAATGTTAGTTAATATGCCGTGGTATACAAAACAGTCATCCAGCACATTTCATTACTCTTAATATAGAGGTTACCAGGATGCACAAAAATTAGATACCCGTTTTGAAATTTCGTCTATTTTTATTACTGTTTTTTATTGTGCACACATCAGAATGAAATATGGGACTCTACATAAAAGACCATACTTCAAGCTTTAAGATTTATCATGTCATTCATACATGCAGCCTTCTACACCAGCCTTCCTTTACAAGAAAGAGTGGAAATTTTCCACTAATTTTTTTTAATCACTACTAAAGACATGCACTAGGCCAACTGGTGTTCTCCAGTTGCTCGTGGGCATGCTTGTAGTGTCTGAATACATGTGAATGTGCATTCTGTGAAAAAGAAACATTCTGTCTAGAATGGCTTTCAATATCTTACTCCCTTTGGCTGCAGGTATAGGCTCCAAAATCCTATAAAGGATAAGACGAGTCATCAGAAAAAAATGGATGGATGAAGCCACATGTATGTGTATCCTTTCATACATAAAAACAAAGGATTAATATACACAACAATGTATGACAACCTAGTATGAATGCCTTTGACTTCGAATTCACAGTATGTCAGAACAGTCCTGTGGAATAGTTTTAAGCTTGAAAGTCTATAATGACGTGAAACACAAATCCTGTATTTTGATTGTCATTTATCAACTTCACCATGGGGATTAAGAGACATTTTTGACTTTATTATTGACCCAATGACACTAGGGATGTGATGATACAGTACAAAATAATACTTTGGTACAGAAAATAAAAGTTGATTGTAAGGAATGCACATAATAATGGGAAGTAATAGCTACTGTTCATTTTCTTTTTTTTTTTCCATATTTATTTTTGTTTTCCAAAAGTATATTACAATAAATAACAATACAAACAATCATAAAAATTGTCAGATACAAAGTAATATTTGTTTCAACATGCAGTCAGGTCATATTTCTAATAAGTCACATAGAATAAACCACATTTACTATTTATCTACAAATTTTAACAAGAAAATGAATAGAATTATCCTAACTGCATGGTGTAGTAAACTTTAGCACACTATATACAATATTTACAGCAGGTGCAACAGCAGCTAAAGGGCAGCAGCATGAGAGAGATGTATCTGTATTTGATTCATCTTTAAGTTGCTTGTCCAAGCTTCTTTAATTTGTACTTTACTTAGTGTAGGGGGATTTTGTATACAATTTGATGATTTAATTCGTTGAAAAAATATTAATTCTTTTAGAATGTAGTTCAGAAGGAGATTCCAGTATTTTTGAAAATACATGCTTTTATTACTATCTCTTGTAATTAATTTATGTGCTGTAACATATCTAGTAGCTTTGTTCTTGAATTCCTCCCATGATAGTTTGGTTCTATCTGTCCAGTTCTGGGCCGATATATAGTTTCATTAGTGCAAGTAATGTGACTAATATCCGTGTGTCCTGCTTAAGTAATTTTTGGGGGTTATATGTACAATAGCAAATTCCCATGATAAGGCTGTCTGCTTGTAACCCATTTTTTCCAACTTCACCTTCAGAGAACACCATAACTTGTATAAAAATTTACAAACCCATAGGATGTGAAAGAGATCACCATTCACTGTTGGACAATAGGGACAGTTTGGGGAGTAGCTTGAATTACATTTATTTAAAATCACTGGTGTGTAGTAGGCATTATTGTTGATCATCAATTGTGTATGGATTAAACTCTTGAAAGGGGATAATTTTACTGTAGTTTTTATCACTTTGGACTTTTGTTCATCCATAATTTTTTCATTTTTCTCATTCAAATAGTCAGAAAACAGTAAATATGATTGATATCTGATGGATGTAATTAACTTGTATGTGTTAGAGAGCACTTTCTTTTTGTAAGAAAGGCATGGTATCAGTAAAGTTGTAGTATCTATGTCTGCTTGTACTGAATTGTTAACGTTAGCCAGCATGGCAGCCAGATATTTAAGCTGTCTTAGAATTATTATGTTTTTGGCTGAGCTTCAGCTTTTCTCTTGTCTCGTCAATAGTATAATCGTTCATTTTGAGAATGTCCCATAAGACATGGTTCTTAATTTCTGGATATCGATTGAGATTTATCATACTGTTATTTAATTTGAGATTCGGATTTAAATGTATAGGTAGCAGAAGAGTCAAAATATGTACTAGGTTTATAGATTCAAGTAGCTCCTGGAATATTATATTATTTCTTAATGATTTATGTAATCCAGTCGTCTTGAATTGAAAGGGCTCTGGGATTAATATTTAATGATTTAACATGTTCAAACCATAGTTTAACCCATGTTGGTGACAATTCTTTAGCCATAGGAGACTGTTCTGATATCTGTATTATTCTGTTAGAGTAAATTATATCATAATATAGCTTGAAATCTGGAAGACCCAGTCCCCCTCTTTCTTTTGGCAGGATTAATTTAGAGTATTTGATCCTTGTTGATTTTGGGTACCAGATGAAAGCTATTTCTGCACAGATTTTGTAAAAGAAGTTTTCAGGGATGTTAGTGTTTGTTGCATTTAATTGATAAATCACTTTTGGAAGAACATTCATTTTAATGACTGCAACCTTAGCTAAGATTGATAGCTTCATATTTTTCCATTTATAGAAGTCTTGGTTTACCTGTGTCCATAGCTTCCCTAAGTTGTTTGGGATTATTGACTTCTGGTTATAATCGAAAATATTTAAGTATTTGAGGGAGTAGTCAATTTGAATTGGTGTGTCCGGGAAATAGTATTCTTTATGGCCTAGTGGATTAATTGGATTGGATCTGTTAATTTCATAGTTTGATACTTCTGAGAATTTTTTTATAGATTTCATAATTTTACTGAGGTCTGTATTAGGGGTTTCAAAATATATACTGACATCATCTGCGAAAGCTGTTAGGACAGTTTTATTATTTAGAAGCTTTGTTATGTGTTAGTATGTGCGCTGGAATATGAGAAGAATAGGGGTTCAATATATAAATTGAAGAGGTGTGGAGAAAGGGGCAACCTTGGCTCATGCCATTTATGATTCTTATTGGTTTGGATTCTAGTTTATGTATTTTAATTGATGTGTATGAGCTTTTATACATCTTTCTAATTATGTCAGTGAAATTTTTTGGAATATTATAGAATGACAGTGTTTCAAATAGAAATTCTTGATTAACTTTATCAAAGGCTTTGCTAGCGTTTAATGCCAGGGCATACCTTGTTTTTTTTTCCTTTTTCACATAGTTTCATTATTGCATCTAGGGGAAGAGTGTTATCCCAGGTTTGCCTAGAGCACATAAACCCAACTTGTTCTGGAGAGATGATTACTGACAATACTCTTTTAAGTCTATTTGTAAGGATAGCAGCTAGGATTTTGATGTCAATATTTATTAGTGAGATTGGTCTATAGTTTACTGGATTTGATTTTTCTGTGTTAGGCTTATGAATAAAAATAATTCTGGAGACATTTAGGTATGGATCTATAATGCCAAACACTCTGATGTGGTTGCATAGTTTTAGTAAATTGTTTGCTAAGTTTTGGGCAAAGATTTTGTAAAATTCATTCAAGAAACCATCTGGTCCTGGTGCCTTACTTGATTTTAGTTTATTTATTTCAGCTAGAATTTCTACTTTTGTGAAAGGTGCTCTTAACAGTTCATTTTATTGTCCATTTATTTTTGGAAAGGTTACATTTTTTAGGAAATTTGTATGATCTTCTGATTTAGTTTGCTTTTGTGGTCCATACAGGTTCCTGTATATGTCTTCAAAGGTCTTTGCAATTTCTTGATTTGTACTAATTTTCATTCCCTCATAGTCTAATTCTGTTATATTTGGGACTGCTTGTTTGGCAATAGTTATTCTTGCTAGTAGTTTGGAAGGGGTTTGAGCTCTGTCAGCATATCTAGCTAGCATCTTCATCTCAACAAAAAAAGAGTATTGTTTTGAATGTAAGAGGTATAATTCTTTTTGCAGGTTTATCATCTGTGTTTCTAGGTCTGAGCTATATTTGATTTGAATTTTCATTTCAACGTCTTTCAACTTAATTTGTAGTTTATATTCTTCTTCTCTGTATATTTTTTGTAATAGGATGCTTTCTGAATTAATATTCCCCTCATTTTTGCTTTGAATGCTACCCACCGCACATCATATGGTATGTTCTTATCTAAAAGATTATTGTCAATTTCCAGTAGTATATTATTTATTTCTTGGTCTACATCCTACTTTTGCAAGAGGTTTGGATTTAAGGACCATGATTGGCATTTGGGTTTATTGTTTTAGTTGCTAGGTGGGATCATTGCTGTGGTAATTTTATCTGAGTTCTATCTTGTAGTCTGTTTTTGTTTCAAGAAGTATCTCAGAGACCAGGAAAAAATTTATTCTACACCATGATTTATAACACGGAGAGTAATATGTATATTTGTTAACTGAGGATTTGCTGTCACTAAAATTGTATGGATCAGCTAGTTTGTAATCTATTATTAGGTCCTTTAGAGGCTAATAAAATTTGACAGTTGTATATTTTGTTTTTAGTAATTCTGTCTGTTTCTGGGTTAAGAACCATGTTCTAGTCGCATCCTAGTATGTAATAGTAGCTTGGGAATTTCATTATGATATTATATATTTCAATAATAAAATCTTGCTGTTTTACACATGGGCTATATAGATTTAAGAATAGAACAGGTTTTAGAAAGTGGGTATCAGTGCAAATAAAGGAACACCATCTGCCAATTTGGTCTGGCACGCATTCTGTTATTTCCCAGCTAAAGGATTTTTTAATAAGAATTGCAACACCCTTAGAGTTTGTACTATTGCCTGATGCTATTATTTTAAATAGCCATTTTTTTCTGTCTTTTTCCCAATCTTTGACAAGCATATTGGTCTCTTGTAAAATGATTAAGTTTGCCTTAGATTGGAAAAGTAGGTGCATAAGTAGCTTTCTTTTCTTTTTATCTTGGAGTCCCTTTACGTTCCATGAATCAATTATCCACATTTTTTCTCTACATTGTAGGTTATAGTTAAAATAACTTTATTTATTTATTTATTTATTTATTACAGTTTGCTGACTGGGATAGTCCACTGGGCCTGGAAGAGCCCCTTTTTCAGTGGAGGCCCGGGGAGAAAAGCTCCACAGGATATAGACAAATTTAAAATAGTTACACAAAAGTAAATAAAGTAGTAGAACAGTGAAAAATACAGAGATAATATACAATTTGTTAAAAAAGACACATTTCTACTCCTAGGTAATGATTTACAAAAGTGGGATTCATGTAGTCTAAACATATTAAAAGTACATGCATTTCAGATGAAAAAAAAAAAACTTGTAAGTAAAACATTTATGTACAGATAAAAACTATTTTTTTTTTAAGTTAGAAATATGAGGAGAGGGCAGAGCGAAGAAGGGGAGGTGGGAGAAGTCAAAGGTGGCATGTAGTGGAGAAGGGGAGTGGGTGGGGGAAGTTTATGAGGTATAGGGTAGGAGGGGAAATAGCGGCAAAGGGTAAGAGAGTACAGTGATAGAAAGTTGAGGTATATAGTGCGTGGGAGATGGTGTTAAAAGAGTTTATGTGGTAGGGGTACAAGAACATTCCCACTTTGAAAGGAGGTGAGATTGGTGAGACTGGAGAAGAGTTTTGTAGTTTGAGTGACTCTGAGTATTTCAAATGGTGGCAGGGAGAGAATTCCAGAATTTAGCTAGGGAGCAGGATAATAGTAGGTGGCCAGGGGGTGGACTAGGCTTATATATGTTTAGAAGATTGTGGTTTTCTGATCTTAGAAAAGTTTGGTATGTGATACTATTTCTATAGAGCTGTTATTCTGAGCAGTCACTGTAAAACCTTCTACCTTGCCCACCTTATCATGAAGGGATTCACATCCAGATCAAAGGATGTCATTGTACCCTTATATTCCTCCCTTATCAGGCCTATGATTGAGTACAATGCCCCATTTGGTATGTACCTCACCCGGCACCTGCAGCAGCTGGAGAGACCCCAAAAGTACCTTACCAAGAGGATCAAGGGTCTCCAGCATATGTCATATGTTGCCAGACTGAAAAAGCTCCAGCTCTATTCAGTAGCATACCACCTGCTCAGAGGTGATCTGTGCCTTACGTACAAGGCCATGTCCAATTCAGAATTAATGGACATGCTCCACCTCAAAAAATCCAAATCCATCAGAGCCACGAGAGCTAAAGATCTAAACCTCAGCAGAAATATGAATAGGACATGCTGGAGGGACAGATTCATAACCCAAAGGCTTCCCTCACTCTGGAACAGGATACCTGTCCATTTTAGGCAGAGCCCCTCACTGACTCTCTTCAAGAGAAATCTGGACGAATGGATGGTTGATCATAGGTTTACCCCGGGGGTCATCTCTGTGTCATTGCTAGATAGAGGCACAGTAAACTAAATTTAATTTAAATTGTACACTTTTATATCATTACATGGGGTGGCGAAAGCCACATACACTTTGGCTAGGCTTATAAATGCCCTAGGGCAGATAGTCTAGTACTATACTATGAAACAATGAAACTATAAAAGAGTTTTTTTCTATTTTGGTGTTTTTGAATGGGGAGAAGATCATTAACTTTGTTTTACTGGCATTTAAGGTGAGGTGATTACTATGCATCCATGATTCGGTATTAGAGAAGTCTAACTGAGTTTTGAGAAGTAGGTCGGAGGGATGTCTGCTGTACAAATAATGGTCGAATCATCCACATATTGAATTAGTGTGGCGTCAGGGAGAGACTGGTGGAAGTTATTAATGAAGATGTTAAAGAGGAGGGGACCTAAGAGGAATCCCTGGGGAACTCTGGTAGGGGTGTGTAGAAAGGAAGAGAGTGAGTTTTTCCATTTGACAGCTTTCTATCTTTCAGAGAGGTAGCTGGTGAACCAGGTGATGGTGGGGGGGGGAGGGGAATTGAGAGAAGAGAGTTGAGATAATAGGGGTGAGAAATGGTATCAAAGGCTTTGGAGATATCAATGAACAGAGTAGAAATTATTTTGCCAGAGTCGTGGGCAAGGTTTATGGAGTCTAGAAAGGTGAGGAGGGTAGTGATGGTACTATGCCCAGGACAGAAACCATGTTGTGTAGGGGTTAGTAGGTTGCTTTGGGTCATATAGGTTCATAGGTTCATAGGTTCATACTAGGCTATCTGCCCTAGGGCATCTATAAGCCCAGCCAGGATGAGAATACTATACCCATTAGTTTGCTGTGCCTCTGTCTAGCAGTGACACAGAGATGATTCTCTCCCATCCACTCGTCAAGATTTTTCTTGAACAGAGTCAGTGAGGGGCTCTGCCTCACATGGACTGGGATTCTGTTCCATAGTGTAGGGAGTCTCTGGGTGAGGAATCTGTCCCTCCAGCACATCCAATTTATATCCGTGTTGAGGTTTAAGTCTCTTGCTCTCGTGACTCTGGTAGATTTGGATTTTTTGAGGTGGAGCATGTCCATTAATTCCGGGTTGGACATGGCCTTGTATGTCAGGCACAGATCACCTCTGAGCAGACAGTATGCGACTGAATAGAGCTGGAGTTTCTTCAGTCAGGCAGCATATGACATATGTTTGAGCCCCTTTATCCTTTTGGTGAGGAACTTTTGGGGTCTTTCCAACTGCTGCAGGTAATCATTGGTCTGATAAGTGAAGAGTACAGGGGTACAATGACCTCTCCTGATCTGGATGTGAATCCCTTCATGATCAGGTGGGCAATGTAGAAGGTCTTCCTAACCACTTTGGCAATGTGAGTGTCAAAAGAGAGGTTACTGTCAACTTGGGTCCCCAGATCCCTGATAACTTCTTCCGTGTTTAATAGATTACCACCTATGTGGTAAGTAGGGGTTACCTTGTTTTTCCCAAAGGGTATGACTATACATTTTTTGGCATTTAGCTTAAGGCCATGGCTCTGGCACCAGTTATCCATTTCTATGAGACTCTCTGGAGGATGTCTGTGTCTGATGGAGTGTCAATTATGGTGCCCAGTTTGCAGTCATCTGCAAATTTTGTCAGCCACAATCCCCCTATGTTTGCCTGCACTTCAGAAAAATAAATGCCAAACAAGAGGGGCCCAGGACTGAGCCCTGTAGTCTGATATGGCACCAGCAGCTCTAACCCTGTGGGTTCCAGCAACCCATCTTGTGACATATGGGTTTACATCTAAGCTGGTGAGCTTTTCTATGATGCCGGTCAAGGTAGGCTGTGTGAACTGCCTTACCCTCATCAATGGCCTTAGTGACTGTTTAAGTTCAATAGGTAGGATCTGCCCTTGACAAAGCCAAATTGGGTAGGATCCAGTGTCTGTAGGTCCCCAATGTCTTTATTTATGAGTTCCATTATGATCCTCTCCATAGCTTTGCAGACAAGGCTCGTCAAGCTTATGGAAGCACTGCCTTTGTGGAGTGGGACCACAGTTGGGCTAAGATTAAACAGCAGCCTTATGTGTGGGTTTAGTTCCTCATTGAGTTCCCTTGATGCTGTGTTTTTGCTTTAGAGAGAGCAGCTCTCACCTGGGCATCTGAGATGTTTGGGAGGCTAGACTCTGGTGGGATAGATATTTCTCCTTTGGGGGAATTTGCACTGAACCTGTCTGCCAGTATGTTGGCAATATCTGTGGGTTCAGTGATTTTGGTATCATTTTGGACTAATTCTGAGCATATCTGGGGGTATCCACAGGTTTCTAACATAGCTAAAGATGGCCTTATGATTGTCTTTTGTGTCTTTAGCGATTTTCTCTCAAAGTTGGCCTTGGATGATTTTATGAGTGATCGTAGTTTTTGCTAGTATTGATCAGAGATGCCTTCCCTTGTAGGATTTTGCTCTGTCATGTAGTAGCTTTCTCCTCTTGTTGTAGAGTTTGTTTATGGCTGGGGTCCACCAGACCGGGTGCCTGCCTTTGGTGGAAAGGGTCTTGATTTTATTAGGGATTGCTTGATCCATACATTCCTGGAGGTGCTCGTAGAAGGCATTTGTAAGGGTTTCAGTTGTGGTTTCCACTGGCTCGGGGGCCTTGAAGGATACCACTGCAGTCTTAAGAAGTGTGAAGTTTGCTTTTGAGAAGTTCTTCACTGTGGTCTTTTTTGCTGGGGTTGGGGTTGGGATGTGGATCTCCAGTGAGATTAATTTATGGTCTGATCTCACCAATGAGGGATATACTTCCGGTGTGGAGCATTTTGTCCCCATGTTTGTGATGATCAGGTCTAGTATATTTTCTCCTCTTGTGGGAATGGTGACTAGTTGTTCCATAGCATTTGAGTTTATGAACTCCAGGAACCTTTGGGCTAGGGTGTTGGGGCTTGAGTAATGTTCCCAGTCTATGTTTGGGTAGTTGAAGTCACCCAATATGATGGTGTTTGGAGAGACATTCATACTCTCCAGTGTCTTCAGGAAGGCTGTGTGGGTTTCCTGAGTTTGAGAGGGTGGTCTGTAGCATGCTACAAACTGTAGAGCAGTTTTTCCTATGGTTAATTGCACCTGGATGGTCTCCAATGCTTCGTGCGTTGCCACTAACCTGGAGGTGTGGGTATCCTTTATGAATATGGATACTCCCCCTCCTTTTGTGGTTCGTCCGGATTTTGGGGGCATGATATGAGGTATAACCTGATAGTGCTGGGGTGCTCTCAGGATCCTTGAACCATGTTTCAGTCACAGCACAGACATTGATGTTCTTCATACTGAGGAGGATCTTGAGGTTTAGACTTCTGGCATTGAGCAGTATTACCCTTAGTTTTTTTCCATTTTGTTTCTATAGGTTTATCATTTGAGCCTTGCCTAAAAAGGCACTATGGGGGTGGCAAGAGCCTTTGCCAATATCCGAAGCCCAGGGTGACAGGTGCAAGCCGAGCATGTCATCCCAGGCAGACAGACATTGGATCCCCTTAGAATGACACCAGTAATTAAGCCAATTATTAAAGCTGATCATTTTGTCTCTGTATTGTGGCATCATTCTTGGTGAGGGTAGGATACTGCTCAGGGTCAACATATCATTTGGGATTGAATACATTTCTCCATGATTTTTGATTGTGGGGATAGGACGGCTATGGGCTGAAAATTAGAAGTGTCAGTGTTTTTGCCTCCTTTATGAAGTGGAATGATAAATGCATGTTTCCATAGTAAGGGGACATATGATTCTAGTATGGATTGTTTTATTAAGATAAAGATGGGATGGGCAATGCTGTCTGCAGACAATTTGGGGAAAGTTGTGGGTAGGTTATCTGGAGCAGGGGAACATGGTCTGAGTTGAAGGAGGAGCTTCTTTATTTTGCTTATAGAGACAGGAGAGAAGCTAAAAGTAGGAGTAGGGGTAGTCAGATTGTGTGGAGATGTAGAGGGGTTGATTGGAGGAGGAGGCTGAGAGTGGTGAGAGAAGCTGATGGTGAGTTTAGCTATGGATTCTATGAAGAAGGTATTGAAGTTAGAGGCATTTTCTACATCAGTAAGGTTTAGGTTAGGAGATGGATTATCCTTATTGCCTTGGGTGGAGAAGGGAGGAGATAGAATCCCAGAATTTTCTTGGGTTGCGTAAGTTTTCTGATTGAAGTTTATTGTAGTGTGATTTTTGATCCCTGATTGTTAGGTTTTTTTGCAGTGTTACAGAGTTGTTTAACTTCTGTTAGGACGTGGGGTAATTTATTTTTATGTTAAAGTTTCCCCTTTTTGTCTCATAGGTGCATGATTTGTTTAGTTTCTTTGGTTAACCCAGGGGAGGATGAAGTTTTAACTCTTTTAGTTTTTAGTTTAGTTTACTTTAGCGATTGCCCTTATACTTTGTTGGATTGTTTTAAGAACTGTTTTCATTAGTCTAAGTATAGCTATTGCAACACCTATTCCCCCCAGAAAAACCCCAGTGCCTAACCACTTCTCTATCCCATCTGCAAGACAATCAAAAAAATGTAACTTTCAAAAACATTTGAATTAGTGTAGCGTGTATAAGGTAACGTTATAACACTTTTACGTAATAGATGATATAAGTTAAAAGCACAACTCTGTAATACAAATTCTAATGCACTCAAGATCTGGATATTCCTGCACAACACAGTATCCTAAATCCCTGCTCTCACTTTCTTAGTAGTGCCTTTTAGATTGTAAGAGCCATGCTTAAACATTTAAATAACAAATCAGAGAGAGAGCCATATATATATATATGGTTCTACCTGACATATATATATATATATATATATATATATATATATATATATATATATATATATATATTGCAGAGATTGGTTTACATACTTACTATTGTTTACATACGATTCTGAGATTTTTTCACTCTAATACTGTTATTTCTGCAATTTTAGAAGATAATCAACCCATTTGTCTTGTGTTTGCTTGCCAGCAGCATCCCACTGTATATGCAGTAATGAGGGGGAAAAAAACACACGTATACATATTATATACATAGTATAGATACATATATCAAGGTCAAAAGTTTCAGTTTAGTGTCCTTAAATTCTATTTTACATCTATTCTTATCTTTTTCCAAGGTAATGCTTTTTAATTAGTTATAACCTTGTTGAAAAGAAATAGGAGTGCACTTCCCATTATTTCTAGGAAGCGAGGTCTCCACTCTATTTCTACTTGGTTTTCATTGTTTTCCAATGTAGTGGAGTGGTTTCTTTCATTTCATTTCTTGATTGTTGTCCCAGGCTCTGTGAATTGTCAAGGCAGAGGAAATAGAAGGTGTGCCAACTGGAAATGGGTCCTGGTGTAAAACTGAAGCTTGAAACTTTCTTCTCGACGCTGTCTGCTACTTGTTAATATGGGAATTTGCTGTGTCAGATGGAATGAAGATATGGGGATTTTTTCTTTTATTTTTGGTTTTTGTTTTTTCTTGACTATACTTGCCACATTTGGTGTTTTAAGTTATGGATTCACTGCCATTTGATGCTCGGAGATTTCACAAGTCGGGCAGTGAGTTGAAAGCCTGTAGAAATGCTGTTTTTGCTTCTTTTGGTGAGTTAACCATGAATCTGTGATCTTTGTATTGAAAGGAATGACAGCTGGGGTATTTCATCTGAAACCTGATTTTCTTGCTTACTAGGAATGCACAGAAGGGAGAAAGCACTTTTCTTTGCTGTTTTATTTGAATTGTCAGATCCTGGGCAAAGGTAATTTTATAAGTCCAAAACATCCTCCTGCACGAACGGCTGGTGCATGGCTTAAAAAAACAAACCAAAGTTAAAAAAGAAAAGCCAGCACTAAACTCCTGGAATCAGGCAATCTTCATTTAATGTCCAAATTCAAGACAACAACATAACATAACCGTACACCAACATGGTTGTACCGGTTTCGGTAAATCCTTCATCAGCAACCAAACATGATGTACAAAATAAAGACAAAAACTAACTTCCTGTCTTGCAACTTATATAAACTTCATATAGGAAGCATGGAGCGCCCTCTAGTGCATCAGTAAAATAGTGTACTAGTTCAAAAATACATGAAATGTGTTACAAATGAACCCAGTTGTCCCAATTATATAAATGAGTATATAAACCCAAAGGTAATTTTATGTCTGTTCCAGGTTATAAACTTTTTACTTTTAGCTGCATTTAGTATTTTCTCCATATTTTGAAAGTTAAGATATTTGGCATACACTTGCCTCAGCTTGGTTATATCCTGAGATTTGCGGAGAGCTCTGTGTATTCTCTCAATGTCCATTTGTTTGCCATTTCTTCATCTTCTAGGAGAATACTTATAATTTGTGTAAGAGCATCTTGTAGCATACCTCTCCAACCATACCAAATTACTTAGTTTTTACCGCGTTTTGGGGTCCAAATAATGGGGTGCCACGATTCCTGAGTGGCACCCCTTAATTTCCAAGTTTCCCGGCTGTTTTATTTGAAATTTTTTTTCCGGCTTTTTTAGCTGACATCAATATGTACGTGATGACATCAGCTCCGTGAAACGGCCTGCCAGCCTGTTGGAAATGAGCTCTCAATAATGTGTGTGTATGCATTTCCAGCCACAAGGGTTCCTTAGCTGTTAATGGATGGAACAAAGCTGCAGAGTTAACAAAGGTTCCTTAATGAGTAGCTGCAAGGTAGTTTCTGAGAACAGAACAAGCCACGAGGCTAGAATGGACAGAACAAAGCAAGCTGCAGAGGTAATTAGTGTTTTTATGGTGTGTGTGTGTGTGTGTGTGTGTGTGTGTGTGTGTGTGTGTGTGTGTGTGTGTGTGTGTGTGTGTGTGTGTGTGTGTGTGTGTGTGTGTGTGTGTGTGTGTGTGTGTGTGTGACTAGCAGATCTGACTTTTGTTGTAAGAAAGGTGACTGGAAAAACAGTGACAGAAAATTGGCTTGATTTTCAGAGGACATCAAATCTGAAAATATCAAGTAACATCACGCCACATGAGAAGATCATGCCAAATTACTCTTAATTTATTTTTTTGACTGTGCTATTACAAAACTAGGAAGGACACCCAGATGATAGCATGTGCTTAATTTTCAGCAAAGTATTTACTTTCTTATTTGATGTCTGATGGATAACAAAGTGGGTGGTCTGATTTATGTCTCTCCTTTTCAGGTCCATTATCTTTGCTCAAGGATATCGTGTAATAAGAATGCAAAGATGCATACTAGATCAGATCACTGACAATCAAAGATGGATAGAGTATAAAGGAAAGTGAATAAAAATAAATGACTGGCAAATACCACATAAACGTATAAGGAACAACTTTTGATATAGAAGAATAAGCAATACGTCCCAGAGAGAAGTGCATCAACAATAACTGCATGATAAAAAGTGTGTCAGGCAAAAGTGTGAGACATTAGTGACTAACCATCTAAAGTGTGATTACTTATATAGTAGTGACTCACTATCTAAAGTGTGATCATTTATATATTAGTGACTGACCATCTAAAGTATGATTACTTATATAGTAGTGACTCACTATCTAAAGTGTGATCATTTATATATTAGTGACTGACCATCTAAAGTGTGATTACTTATATATTAGTGACTCACTGTCTGAAGTGTGATCATTTATATATTAGTGACTGACCATCTAAAGTGTGATTACTTATATAGTAGTGACTCGCTATCTGAAGTGTGATCATTTATATGTTAGTGACTGATCATCTAAAGTGTGACTACTTATGTAGTAGTGACTTGCTATCTAAAGTGTGATCATTTATATATTAGTGACTGACCATCTAAAGTGTGATTACTTATATAGTAGTGACTGACCATCTAAAGTGTGATTACTTATATAGTAGTGACTCACTATCTAAAGTGTGATCATTTATATATTAGTGACTGACCATCTAAAATGTGATTACTTATATAGTAGTGACTCGCTATCTAAAGTGTGATCATTCATATATTAGTGACTGACCATCTAAAGTGTGATTACTTATATATTAGTGACTCGCTATCTAAAGTGTGATCATTTATACATTAGTGACTGACCAACTAAAATGTGATTACTTATATAAGGTTGGGGAGGTGGTATAACGGTTAAGGTGTTTACCCTTGGGCCGATAACCTAGTACCTCCCTATGAACCTATAAGCAAAGTTCTTCATTAGCACTCTTCAAGAAAACTCTTGATGAGTGGATGGGAAATAGGAAATACACCCCGGGGATCACTTCTGTGTCTCTGATCGACAGTGGCACAGGAAAATAACTTTCTTGGGTGACGTAAGCCAGGAAACCTTGTTAGCTAGGCTTAGGTAGGACCTTGGGCCGGTAGCCTAGTGCCTATCTATGAACCTGTGAACCTATTAGTGACTCGCTATCCAAAGTGTGATCATTTATATATTGGTGACTGACCATCTAAAGTGTGATTACTTATATATTAGTGACTCGATATCTAAAGTGTGATCATTTATATATTAGTGACTGACCATCTAAAGTGTGATTACTTATATATTAGTGACTCACTATCTAAAGTGTGATTAATTATACATCAGTGACTGACCATCTAAAGTGTGATTACTTATATATTAGTGACTCACTATCTAAAGTGTGATCATTTATATATTAGTGGCTGATCATCTAAAGTGTGATTACTTATATATTAGTGACTGATCATCTAAACTGTGATTACTTGTACATTAGTGACTCACTATCTAAAGTGTGATCATTTATATATTAGTGACTGATCATCTAAAGTGTGATTACTTGTATATTACTGACTCATGCTCTAAAGTGTGATTATTTAAGTGTGATCATTTATATATTAGTGACTGAGCGTAGTGACTCAGTATCTAAAGTGTGACCATTTATATATTAGTGACTGGCCATCTAAAGTGTGATTACTTATATATTAGTGACTCGCTATCTGAAGTGTGATCATTTATATATTAGTGACTGACCATCTAAAGTGTGATTATAGGTTCATAGGTAGGTAGGTAGGTACTAGGCTATCGGCCCTAGGGCCCCATACAAGCCTAGCCAAAAAATGTACCCTGGCTTTCGCCACCCAAGAAAATTATTTTCCTGTGCCCCTGTCGAGCAGAGCCACAGAAGTGATCCCCGGGGTGAATTTCCCATCTCCCATCCAATCATCAAGATTTTTCTTGAAGAGTGCTAATGAGGAGCTCTGTTTGATATAGATAGATAGTCTTTTCCAGAGTATGGGAAGTCTCTGGGACAGGAATCTATCCCTCCGGCATGTTCTGTTTATTGTGGTGTCAAGGTTTAGGTCCCTAGAGCATGTAGCTCAGAGAGAGATTGGGATTTCTTTAAGTGGGGCATGTCCAACAGCTCTGGGTTTGACATAGCTTTGTATGTTAGGCAGAGATCGCCCCTGAGTATGTGATGGAGTAAAGCTGTAGTTTTTTGAGACGGTCTGCATAGGGCATCTGTTTGAGGCCAGTAATCCTCTTTGTGAAGTATTTCTGTGGTCTTTCCAGTTGTTGTAGATGTCTTGTGAGGTACATACCAAAAGGGGCGTTGTACTCTATAATGGTTCTAATGAGGGATGAGTAGAGGGGAACAATGACCTCTTTTTTTCTGGATGAGAATCCTTTTGTGATGAGATGAGCCACATAGAAGGATTTCCTGACCACTGTGGTGATGTGATTATCAAAGGAGAGACTACTGTCCACCTGTGTCCCAAGGTCTCTTATCACATTTTCAGCATTAAGTAGACTACCAGCTATGTGGTAGTTCATGGGTACAGAGTTTTTACCAAAGGGGATGACAATACACTTTTTGGCATTGAGCTTCAGGCCATGGCTTTGACACCAGGTATCTGTCTCAGTGAGGCCCTTTTGCAGTTTGTCCATATCGTTAGGAGTTTCAATTATGGCTCCTAGTTTTCAGTCATCTGCAAACTTTGTTAGCCAGAGACCTTCTGTGTTGGCCTGCACTTCAGAGAAGTAGATACCAAACAGGAGAGGACCCAGGACTGAACCCTGTGGTACTCCACTTGTCACTGGTCTGATTTGGAATCCGCTACTTTCACAGTGTGGGTTCTGTCCATGAGCCAGTTGGCAACCCATCTTGTGACATAGGGATTTATACCTAGTTTAGTGAGCTTATCTATAATTCCAGAGTGGGGGATGGTGTTGAAAGCCTTGGCGAGATCTAGATAAGCTGTGTGAACCATTTTACCATCATCTATGGCTTTGGTGACTGCTTCAAAGAAGTCAATCAGGTTTAGGAGACATGATCTGCCTTTTACAAATCCAAATAGGGTAGGGTCCAGTGTTTGGAGATTACCAGTGTCTTTATTTATGAGTTCCACAATGATACATTCCATGGCCTTGCAGACCAGGCTCATCAGGCTAATGGGGTGGTAGTTCCCGGGGTCTGTCGTGGCTTCCCCTTTGTGGAGTGGGATAACCATTGCGGTGCACCATTCAGTGGGTACAAAGCCTGAGGTGAGGCTATGATTGAACATGGTACTTAGGTAGGGTGCCAGTTCATTCTGTAGTTCGTGTAGAATGCAGCCTGGGATATTGTCAGGTCCCATGGATGCTATGTTCTTAGCTTTAGAGAGTGTGTTTTTTACCTGTGCAGCCGTGATTATAGGAACTTTGCATTCTTCCGGTATAGAGATGGGCCCTCTAGGGGGTAAAGTTAGCACTGAACCTATCTGCTAGGATGTTGGCAATATCAGTTGGTTCTGTATATTTAGTGCCATTGTGCTGTAACTCAGAGCAGATCTGAGTGTTCCCATTTAGATTCTTGACATAGCTATAGAATGCTTTGTGGTTGTCTTTAGAGTCAGTGGCAATTTTGTTTTCGTAACTAGCTTTGGAGGATTTTATGAGGGATCTCAGCTTCTTACTGATGTTGACCAGGAGTTCCTCCAGTCATGGATTTTACTCTTTTTTTGCAACAGTTTCTTTCTTCTGTTGTAGAGATTGTTTATGGCAGAGGACCACCAGATTGGCTTCCTTTTTTTGGAGGATAACATCTTGGTTCTATTAGGGATAGCATGATCCATGCACTCGTGTTAAGTGCTTATAAAGTGCATTTGTGTAGGATTCGGCAGTCATACCTCTATTGTCCGTCTGCATGGGTGTCGTGAAGTTTGCCACTTCTGTCTTAAGAAGTGTGAAGTTGGCTTTGGAGAAGTTTTTTACGGTGGTTTCCCTAATTGGGGGTGGGGGTGGGATGTGGATGTCTAGGCTGATTAGCTTGTGGTTGGATCTGACCAACAAGGAATTGACCTCTGGTGTGGAACACCGGTTTCCCATGTTGGTAATGACCAGGTCTAGGATATTGCTGCCCCTGGTGGGGGTGTGAATAAGTTGATCCAAGGCATTGGAATTTATGAATTCTAGAAAACGTTGAGCAAAAGAGTTGGTACATGAGTAGTTTTCTCAGTTAATGGTAGGGTAGTTGAAATTGCCCATTATTATGGTGTTGTGTTGTGCCCTAATACTTTGCAGTGTATCAAGAAATGAGGAGTGTGAATCCTGGGGCATGGTGGGGGGTCTGTAGCAAGCTACAATTTGGATTGTGGTCTTGCCCAGAGTTAGTTGCACTTGGATAATCTCGGATGCATTATGCTGTGCAACTAGCCTGGAGGTGTGGATATCCTTAATGAAAATGGACACGCCTCTGCCTTTAGTGCTTCTTTTTGGGTTAGGTGGCCGAAAGGTGTGGTATGAATTGAAGCCTGGTAATGCAGGGGTGCTCTCTGGAGCTTTGAACCAGGTCTCTGTCACTGCACAGATGTCAATGTTCTTCATTTTAAGGAGTGCCTCGAGTGAGTGCATTTTGAGGTTTAGACTTCTAGCATTGAGTAGCATTACCCTCAGATTTTGCTTGCTTGTACCTGTTATGTTGATGAATTTGTCATTTGAACCTTGCCTAAAAAAAGGTACTATAGGGGTGGCAAGAGCCTTAGCCATTATCCGGAATCCTAAGGGCAACAGGTTCAGGCCATCTTTGGCAAAGCATCGTGGACTTTCGATCATGTCTTCCCAGGCAGACAAATAGTGGATCCCATTAGAATGACACCAGAAGCTTAGCCAATTGTTGAAGTCAATCATTTTGTCCTTGTACTGTGGTATCATTCTGGGTGATGGCAGGATGCTACTCAGGGTTAGGGTCATACCTGCCGGGGATACAAGATCGGAGAGCTCCTCCATGTCTCTTTTCATGTAGTCCAGGGAGGTACGTCTCGGGTCATTCACACCAACATGGACAATGACAGTGTCATATTTGTACTTATTATGGAGTGACTTGAGTGCATGCGTTATGTGGCAGGCAGCTGACAGTAACTTTCTCCTTGTTTAGTCTAGTGAGTGGAACATCAGTGTGCCTGACTATAGAGTCACCTATGACTACTGTGTTGGGTACGTTGTTATGCCTTATGGGCTATTAGTGACTCGCTATCTAATGTGTGATCATTTATATATTAGTGACTGACCATCTAAGGTGTGATTACTTGTATATTAGTAAGTGACCATCTAAAGAGTGATTGCTTATACATCAATGACTGACCATTTAAAGTGAGATTAATTACTTACATGCAATTGATGTGATTTATTTAAAAAGACCTAAAAAGCAGTCTCCTAGACAATTGCCCTTATTGCTAGATACACAAACTAGAAAATGATATAGTACTCCAATTTAATTGGAGAAGAGCCCCTGTAAGAATGTTTTAAAAGCATTTAAGCTACAATCTGAAGTTGTTAATCTTCTTCCTATTCATCACTGATGGGTTCGGTTCCGAGCCCTCGGAACCGAGTCGGCCTAATACCAAGCTTGCGTACACCAAAAACTCTTGAGCTAAGCTACTACCCACAAAGCCCTTCACCCAGTTACCTCAGATCTTGTTTGACATGCATATAGCAGCGTTTCACTGAGCTGTCCAGCTGAGTGTTGTATTTTTTTCAAATTTACTGTATTTCTAAGTTTTTTTCCTCCTACAAACTCTTCTATATATCTTATTATCTCAACTAGCTCTACCCACGGGTATCCTCTTCTTACCATTGTTGGTAAACACCCTTCTTTACCCTTGTGGTATTCTTAATACCATTGTTGGTATTTTTCTCTTTTCCTTCCTTCTCTATTCATTTTTTTTTTTGTTTGTTGAGTCAATATACTCAGTATGTCTGAAAAGAAAGGGACTTTGGGGTTTACACATTGCACTTCCTGCAATGGTAAACTCCCCAATAGTGAACTGCATGATGATTGTGTATATTGTCTGGGGGTTTCCCACTTATCTGTGAAACCTCCGTGTCAGATTTGTATCGGTTTCAGTCAGCGGACGCTGAATGAGAGGAAAAATAAACTTACTTTGAAAGGCCTGCTTTTTTCTCCCTTTTCTGAGGCTCTTTCTGCATCAGAGGTCTCAACCCCTCCATCAAAGTACAAAAAGTGTCCTCATTCTGACCCCTCTTCACCGGCTGGTGATAAGGACAAACCTCATAAGCATAAGGCCCACAAGTCTTCCACGGAGCACAAGATCGCCTCCTCAGCTCCGGCCACCTTGGTTTCGAGTTCTGCTCCAGTGCTCTCTGCAGATATCTCAATGACTTCCACATCGGCGCCACCCTTGGCTCCGACTGCTATGGTTCCAAGTGTGATTTCAGCTCCAGCCTTTTTGTCTGCTATTACCTCAGCACCGACGTCGCCCATCTCCATTCTGAGATCAGTACCAACCACTTCTTCAGAGCTGATAATGACTTCCACTCCAGCTGTTACCTCAGCTCCTAGCCCTTTCTTGGCATCGATAGTCCCCCTTTTGCCTGTTTCGAAACTGGAATCCTTGGTGCCGACTCTTCCTACACCACAGACCCAGTACTCCCCATGTTTGGATTTGTTTTCAGGACAAGCTTTTAGCCCTTTTTTAGACTGACCTGACTCCCCCCTTAGGAGTGTCGGTAAGTTCCACCAGGAGTCTGTCCGAATTGGATGCAGTGCACCTGTTCGATCAGCTGCTGACAGCCAGAGGGATTACAAATTTTCCTAAAACCCATCCCACTCCAGGATTTGGGTCCATTGTCCCCTCGAATCCCATGTATTCTCCTCCCTTATTAAGGAATTCTCAATATTATTCTAGCATGTCCAAAGGTCAGTTGTCAATCTCCTCTCTGGTCCAGCTGGTGAATCTGGGAATCTTGAGGCAATGTTACAACTGCCTCATGTACACAGACAACCCTCTCCTCCTCCTAACAAATGCCAACACATGTGAGAGATGCAACCATATAGCCAAACTGGAGGCTAAGCTCTCTCAACTCAGTACTGGCATAACCAGTCAGGAGGAGAAGGAAACCACACTCACTACAATTCCAGTCTCACATAGACCTACCACGACAGCAAACCAAACACATAATCACATAAAAACATACTCGTAGGCTCTAAATAAAGATCTGCCTAAGCAGCAGAGACCTCCAAAGCAGACACCCAACCAACCGCTACCCCAAAACAAAACACGTGCAACACATATCTCACAAAGCCAGTGTGCCGAACAGTCACAGCCCTTAAGACTAAACAACACACCTGATACACTTGTAATAGGTGACTCTATCGTCAGGCACACTGACGTCCTGCTCACCAGGCTGAACAAGGAGAGGATCACGGTGAGCAGCCTGTCAGGATCCGCCACATAACACAAGCACTCAGGTCACTCCAAGGCAAGTACAAATATGACTTGGTCATTGTCCATGCTGGTGTGAATGACCTGAGACATACCTCCCTGGACTACATGAAAAGAGACATAAAGGAGCTCTCTGAGCATGTAGCCCAGGCCGGTATGACCCTGACCTTGAGTAGCATCTTACCCTCACCAAGAATGATGCCACAATATGAAGACAAGATGATCAATTTCAACAATTGGCTTAAGTACTGGTGTCATTCAAAGGGGATCCAATGCGTGTCAGCTTGGGATGATATGCTCGGCAAGCCACGATGCTTCGCTAGGGATGGCTTGCACCTGTCACCCCTGGGCTTTCGGATATTGGCAAAGGCTCTTGCTACCCCCATAGTGCCTTTTTTAGGCAAGGCTCAAAAGACAAACCCACCTCCATAGGTATCACAAGGGATAAGAAACTAAGAGTAATGCTACTCAACGCCAGAAGTCTAAACCTCAAGATGCACACACTCAAAACTCTCCTTAGCATGGAGAACATCGATATCTGTGCAGTAACAGAAACCTGGTTCAGGGCTCCCGAGAGCACCCCAGCACTACCAGGTTATATCTCATACCAAAACTTGGACCGAACCACAAAAGGAGGGGGAGTATCGATATTCATCAAAGATACCCACACCTCCAAGTTTGTGGCAAAGCACGAAGCATCAGAGACTATCCATGTGCAACTAACAGTGGGTAAAACTGCCTTCCAGTTTATAGCCTGCTACAGACCACCCTCCCAAACCCAGGAACCCCACTCGGCCTTCCTGAGAACACTGGAAAATATGAAGGTCTCTCCAAACACCATTATATTGGGCGACTTCAACTACCCAAACATAGACTGGGAGCATTACTCTAGCTCCAACACCCTAACCCAAAGGTTCCTAGAATTTATAAACTCAAATGCTATGGAACAACTTGTTACCACTCCCACAAGAGGGGAAAACATACTGGACCTGATCATCACCAACATGGGGACTCTATGCTCCAGACCAGAAGTGTATCCCTCACTGGTAAGATCAGACCATAAACTAATCTCACTGGATATCCACATCCTGCCCCCATCCCCTGCCCAGAAAACCACAGTGAAAAACTTCTCTAAAGCAAATTTCACACTCCTCAAAACTGAGGTGGAATCCTTCAAAGCCCCCGCGCCTGTGGAAAATACGGCCCAGACCGCAGAATGCTTTATAAATGCATTCTATGAACACCTTCAGGAATGCATGGATCATGCGATCCCATATAAAACCAAGACCCAATCCTCCAAAGGCAGACGTCCTGTCTGGTGGACCCCAGCCATAAACAAACTATACACTAGAAGGAGGAAGCTACTAAATGATAGAGCAAAATCCCAAAAGGGAAGGCATCACTGATCAGTATTAGCAAAAAACTACGGGCACTCATAAAATTGTCTAAGGCCAGCTTCGAGAGAAAAATTGCACAGGACACTAAGGATAATCACAAGGCTTTCTTTAGTTATGTTAGGAACCTGGGTGGTAATTCCCAGATATGCTCAGAATTAGTCCAAAATGACAAAAAATACACTGAACCCACAGACATTGCCAACATCCTAGCTGACAGGTTCAGAGCAAACGTCTCACCCCACCAAAAGGCAAATATCTATCCCAGCAGAGTGCTGCCCCCCTGACATCTCAGATGCTCAGGTAAGAGCCGCCCTCTCCAAAGCAGAAAACACAGCATCAATGGGACCAGACAGTGTCCCAGGCTCCATGAACTCCAAGAAGAGCTAAACCCAAACATAAAACTACTGTTCAATCTCAGCCTTACTACAGGATATGTGCCCAAAGAGTGACGTACAGCAACAGTGGTCCCTCTCCATAAAGGTGGTGCCTCAACGGATCCTGGAAACTATCGCCCCATAAGCCTGACTAGCTTGGTCTGCAAAGCTATGGAAAGGATCATCATGGACCTCATAAATAGAGATATTGGGGACCTACAGACACTGGATCCTACCCAGTTCGGCTTTGTTAAGGGCATATCCTGCCTCTTAAACCTGGTTGATTTCTTTGAAACAGTCACCAAGGCGATTGACGAGGGGAAGGTGGTCCACACAGCCTACCTGGACCTCGCAAAAGCCTTTGATACAATACCCCACTCGGGCATTATAGATAAGCTCACCAGCTTAAATATAAACCCCTATGTCATTAGATGGATTGCAGACTGGCTCAAGGACAGAACCCACATGGTTAGAATTGCTGGAGCCATGTCAGACTCCAAACCAGTTACAAGTGGTGTCCCACAAGGCTCAGTCCTGGGACCTCTCTTGTTCAGTATATATTTCTCGGAGGTACAGGCCAACACGGAAGGACTGTGGCTGACCAAGTCCGCAGATGACTGTAAACTGGGCGCCATAATCGACTCTCCAGCCGACACAAGCATCCTCCAAAAGGGCCTCATAGAAACAGACAACTGGTGCCAGAGCCATGGCCTCAAGCTAAATGCCAAAAAGTGTATAGTCATCCCCTTTGGCAAAAACAGTGCCCACAAATTACCACATAGGTGGTAATCCATTAAGTACAGAAGAAGTAATTAGTGACCTGGGGACCCAAGTTGATAGCAATCTCATTTGACAACCAAGTGGCCAAAGTGGTTAGAAAAACATTTTATATAGCCCACCTAATCATGAAGGGATTCACATCTAGATCAGGGGAGGTCATCGTGCCTCTTTACTCATCCCTCATCAGGCCCATAATTGAGTACAATGCCCCTTTTGGGATGTACCTTACCAGACACCTGCAGCAACTGGAAAGACCCCAAAAGTACGTCAACAAGAGGATCAAAGGGCTCAAACAGATGCCATATGCTGCCCGGTTAAAGAAACTCCAGCTCTACTCAGTGGCATACCGCCTGTTCAGAGGCGATCTGTGCCTGACACATAAAGCCATGTCCAACCCGGAATTAATGGACATGCTGCACCTCAGAAAATCCAAATCCCATTGAGCTAGACTTGAACCTCAGCACTGAAATAAATAGGACATGCTGGAGGGACAGATTCATAACCCAGAGGCTCCCTTCACTCTGGAATAAAATCCCAGTCCAGGTTAGGCAGAGTCCCTCATTGACTCTCTTCAAGAGGAATCTTGATGAGTGGATGGGAGATCGTAGGTTTACCCCAGGTATCACTTTTGTGTCACTGTTAGACAGAGGCACAGTATACTAACCTTGAAAAAGGGCATAGAAAAATAAATTTAAAGTGGGTGGCGAAAGCCAAACACATTCTGGCTAGGCTTATAAATGCCCTAGGGCAGATAGCCTAGTATGAACCTATGAACCTATGAACCTTGGACCCTTTGGTTTTGAGGCCCATAGCTCCAACATCTTTGGGGGGAATCCTCTCCTCAGCACCGACAGTGACCTTCTCTGAGTCTCTGAGGCCCCTTTGGGTTTTGGTTCCTTCAGAACCATCCCTTCCTCAATCTCATGCTTGGAGGGTGGAACCCCCAGCTCCAGGTATGGTTCCAGTTGTTTCAGATCTGGGGGTGACTCCCGCCCCAGTTTTGCTTGAGGCTCCATGCCCGGGAGTGGGCCGCATGGAGTGGGGTATGATACTAGTTCCAAGATTGTCTTCCTCGGTTCCGGGCTCCCATTCCTCTTCAGGCATGCCTGCCTTCCGGATGATGGAGAGGGTGCTTGCTTCGAGAAGCGCTCCTCCTATGTCAGACTTTCCCCCTCCTCCTTCTGAGCTGCAGCTATCACAGGCCACCTCCCGAGGACACTGAGAGCGCAAGCCTCAGGAAACCCTTGTCCAGGGTAACCTCTTTTCTGAGTCTTCTTCAGACACTCCCACTGAAGAACCACCGTGGAAACGGACATGTAAGAGGAAGCAGATGGACTACCCGGAGGAGTCAATCACTGAAGATACAGACTATGATGATGAGGAAGGGTCCCCACGGTCACCCTTGATGATGTCTCTTTTGGAGACATCCTGGAAATTTGGAGGCAGAGGGGTGACTGGAAACCCTCCAAACCTTCCTCAGAGGAATCCATATTCCTGCAAGCCTTCTGGTCTCAGCCCTCTACTTCTTGGTTGACCCCCCCCCCCCGCCAAGGACTTAGTCCAGCTCATCATGCAGCGGGTGTGGAAGAACCTTGATAATGTTGAGCCCATTCCCCGGAAACCAGACAAGATACTTTCCTCTCCAGAGGAACATCCCCATTGGTCTAGAGGATTACCAGTAGACGCTATGGTGGTGGTGGCTGCCACAAAAAAGGACCTTGTGGAGGAAAGTCCTACTGTCCATCCACCCAACAGAGAGTCCCAGGTGGTGGACAGATTAGGGAAGCAAGTTTTTGCTTCAGCGACCTTTTCTGTCAGGTCTCTGAATTATTTGGCACATTTTATGAGGCTCCAAAGAGATCTAATCTCTGAGCTCTCTGGAACCCTCTCAGGTCAAGTTTCTAACGAGGCACATGATAAAGTTGCTTCTCAGCTTGCTACCCTAGAGTCGATCTCCAACTCGTCCATGAGGTTGCTGTCCCACGCAACAAAAAGGGGTGGCTACAGCTGTGGGTGCAGGTGTAGTTATGAGACACCATGCCTGGATGTGCATTTGTGACCTTGCGGACTCCTTCAATGTCTTTCTTCTTGAATGCCCCTATCGAACCATCTGCTTTGTTCGGTTCTAAAGTGAAGGACACATTAACCAGGTGTGAGCAGGACAGAAAAACCTTGTCTGCCATTGGCCTACGTTTTTCCAAACCTCAGCGCTCTTTATCCAGGAACCAGAGGAGTGGAAAGATATGGCACAAAAAATTTCAGGGTCCTTTCCGTAGTGCACATGGTGAGGATTCCCCCAGAGGCAGATGGGGTTCCAATAATGGAAGATACCCCTTTAGGGGCAGGGGGGGTCCCCAAAATTAGGACTCCAGGGATTCTTTCTCTGGATGACCTTATCAGCGCTCCTGAAGCGCTGCCTGATTGCTTTCCTCTGGTAGCAGTCGGGGCTCATTTTTCTCAGCACCAAGCTGCCTGGCTCTCTATTACAAATGATCAGTGGGTGCAGAGAATAATTTCCAGAGGTTATTACATCCCCCTAATCTCTTACCCAAGACCTCCAAAATGTCTTCCCGATGTTCCACCCAGTCAAAGGGAAGAAGCAGCTTCAGAAATAAAAAAGCTGTGTCAAAAGTGAGTCATCCAACAAGTCCCTCCAGACTAGTGCGGATCCGGTTTCACTCACAGATCCTCATCACCAATTGCTGCGAACAAGATCTGATGATCTCTGGTGGATGAGAACAGACAAAAATCTTTGGTGTCACCCCTTCCAGACTCTCCAACCCAATGCCACGGTGACCATGGGCGCTTCCCTGATAGGTTGGGGGGGGCACTTCCAGGGAAAGACAGTCCAAGGCACGTGGTCCAGCTTGGAGGTCAACCTGCGTATCAATGTCCAGGAGTTAAGTGCGTTGCAGGCACTTCATCTGCTCCTTCCTTCAGGAATGATTGCAGTCCAGTTGGACAATATGTCTGTCATGTGGTACATAAACAGGGAGGGACCAAGTCCTGCCCCCTATGTCGCGAGGCCATGAGAATCTGGCACTGGTGATAGCTGTCAACCACTTTCTTATTGCAACGCATATGCCGGGGAGCTCCAACGTGATTGCAGACAGGCTGAGCAGATGCATCCTCCATCCACACGAGTAGTCTCTCAACCCAAACGTAATGGCAGAAATCTTCAGCAGTTGGGGCCAGCCTTGCTCTGATCTTTTTGCTTCCCCCTCAAACAAAAAATGCAGCAGCTACTTTTCCCTCTTTCCCCCAGACAGGGAATCACCAATAGACGCTTTGCCTCATGATTGGCCCATGGGTCTCCTCTACGCTTATCCTCCGATACCTTTGATACCCCTATTTCTAAAGAAAGCAATCCGGTTGAAATGCAGAGTAATCTTCATTGCCCCTTTCTGGCCTCAACATGTGTAGTCCCTTCCTCTGACCTCACCTATTACAACCTCCTTGGATTCTGGACACTCGTCAGGACCTGATATCTCACCCACAAGGGCTGACTTTCCCAAATCTGTCCACTCTCAAGCTGACAGCTTGGTTTCTCCACTTCCGTTAGTCACCAGGCAGGAAACCCTCTCCTCACCTGTTTGCGTTATTATTCTGGCCTCCCATGAACCATCCACCAGAAAACTTTACAGAGACAAGTGGAAAAGGTTTGCTATCTGATCTAATATATCACATGCTAGATCCTTTTTCAACTCCTACAGCTGCTATACTCCAGTATCTTTCTGAGTTGTTTGACAATGGGGCATCAGCTTCTACTATTCGAGTACATTTAGCAGCTATTTCCAATTTCCACAATGGTTCAGATGGCGTCCCTCTTATCTCCACCCGACTTTGCAAGTCCTTTCTCAAGGAAGTTTTCCATAGCAGAACTCCTATCAGGCAACCTGTAGAGACATAGAATCTCTCTCGGGTTCTACAGTCTCTCTCTCTCTCTCTACCCCCCCTTTGAGCCTGCTGCGACATGTGATCTAAAATTCCTATCATGGAAATCTTTGCTTTTACTAGTGGTCACATCAGCCAGACGGACATCTGAGTTACAAGCCTAATGCATCAAGAGCCCGTATCTAATCTTCCATAAGGACAGAGTATTCCTTCGTACTAACCTATCCTTTCTTCCCAAAGTGGTTTCTGACTTCTCTGTTAACCAGTCCATTGAGCTCCCTGTCTTTTTCCCAAATTATTCCAACAAGGGAGAATACTGCTTACATTCATTGGACGTACATAGACAACTACATTTCTACTTGAACAGGACTAAGTCCTTCCGCAAGTTGTACCAGCTTTTCATTTCCTTTTCTGGCCCAAGAATAGGATGTGCTGTATCAAAAGTAACTTTATCAAAATGGCTCAAAGATTGCATTACTTTTTCATACTGCCTTGTGAATGACTCTAAAGCTGTTCAAATGAAAGCTCATTCAACTAGGGCCATCGCAGCTTCGGTTGCCTTTCACTCCAGGGCTTCCATGGATGACATTTGTGCTGCAGCCATTTGGGCTAAACCCCATACCTTCATCAAACATTACAAATTGTATGTGGTCTCCAGGGGAAGAGTGGCCTTCGGCTCAATGGTACTCAGGAATGTTCTTCCATAAGGGCCACCCAGGTTCTCCAAGTAGTTGGGGACTCGGTCCCATCAGTGATGAATAGGAAGAAGATTAACAACTTCAGATAAAGAAGTTATGTATTACCATAACGTTCCATCTGAGTTGTTGATCTTCTTCCACTCATCACACCCTCCCACCAAAGGCTCCTGGTGGATCTTCTGGGTCCTTGTGGTGTTTCAGGGTTTTTGAGCAGAAATGGCCTCTGTTTTTCTGTTTTCTCCTATATGATGCATGCAAACTCAATCTGAGCTAACTGGGAGAAGGGCGTTGTGGGTAGCAGCTTAGCTCGAGAGTTTTTGGTGTACGTGAGTTTGGTATTAGGCCAACTCTGCTCCGAGGGCTCAGAACCGAACCCATCTGTGATGACTGAAAGAAGATCAACAACTCACATGGAACATTATGGTAAGAGGTTCTGTATCTTATTCTTTTGTGACTTTACTTGTAAGTATTGTGATATAACAAAGGTATATCTGATGAATTTGATGGTTAAACATGATAATAATTAACTAGTACCAATAATAATATTTGACATGTAAAGGAAAATGCAATTATTAGTAAGTCAGAATCAAGAGATGTTGGGGATGGCTAGAAGCCTACCATGGCAACCTAGTTTTTCTGGAGCTCATTCTTTTTGGTAACTTCTCTACTCTTCTTCTTAATGATAGTGGAATAATCTGTCACTTGCTGGAAACATGGATGAAAAACAGTACTATAAAACCAATAAAGGGCCAACTGACACTCTCAGTAATAAGGAGTTGCATTAAAGAATATTTACAGCTTTAAAATCATGGCTGAGGAGACCAGATGCCTACAGTAGCAGCTGGGCAGACAATCAAAACTTTTAATATTACTGTTGTCTGAAGTGCATCATATATACATTACAGCAAAAAACAGGCTGCTACAATATAAAAACAAAAGGGAAAATAACATATCTGGAGTTCTAAGATCCCATGACAAAATACCTGATGAGAGGGGATTGCAAGAAATGCTCTTACTTAAACTTGTATATCTTTTTCCAGGCTGTTGCCTCTCTGAATACGTCAACATTTTTAGCCTGGAAGATAGACCATGGTTACTGTGTAGGAAGAAGAAAACCTGACAAAATGAAAGTGTGTGTGTGTGTGTGTGTGTGTGTGTGTGTGTGTGTGTGTGTGTGTGTGTGTGTGTGTGTGTGTGTGTGTGTGTGTGTGTGTGTGTAAGTGTGTGTGTGTAATGCCCCAGGTGAATATACCCAGTGGCTAGAGGTAATCATGCGCAAACCCTGTACCTTGGGTACAGGTAACAAGAGCCTAAAATCCCTACCACTACCACTTGTGAAAACTTTCCAGATTTATGCCTCATATTTTTGTTCTGTTCCTCATAAAATCTGTGGTTTTCTGGATTTTTGTGGCAAATCAATAAAGGATTGAATTTACTTAATAATGACAGGCATTTGAATTTCAGATTTTATATTCTTCAGAAAATAAATGGTAACACAAAACCTTTTAGTCGAGCAGTTCTAAGTTTAAAGATAAGTATTTGAAATTTGAAATTTGTCCCTATTTTTGGGGTTGTATTCCCCCATTATTGGCTTTGTCCAGGTTTTTTTGTGCTAAGAGGTTGAGAGCTATGGTGAGAAGTGAGAACTGAATTCTCTATTCCCCCATTATTGGCTTTGTTCATGTTTTTTGTGCTAAAAGGTTAAGAGCTATGGTGAGAAGTGAGAACTGAATTCGCTAAATGATAGCCATTTAAGTTTCAGTCAGTTTCTGCTGATTTGTTATAGTGGCATGTTGCTCTGATGTATCGCACAGGGTCCTGAGGCCAAGACTTGGCAGTGAAACTCGTGGTGGTAACACAACATTGTATTCTAGCAACTTTCCAAAATTATACAAGCAATGTTTAAAATGTGTCCTTGATTTTTGGGCTTTTGCACCCCCCCAATAAATTTTAGCTTTTTCCAGATTTCTTGTGCTGCAAAGATGAGAGATACAGTTGAGTGTCGAGTGGCTTTTACAAGGAGCTGAGAGCTTCAGGGGAAGAGAAGTTTAGTGTTGCTTATGCTGAGTCTCCTTGCAGTGTTAATAGCATAGCAGGTTAAATACTTGCATTTGATGCAGAAGGCTGTGAGTTCTACTCCCACAGTATGTAGATGCATTGCTGATACTGTACTGTGCTGTTGTACTTTTAAAGGGGGTGGATGTAACAAGTCAAGGTTGTAGCTACAGATACAACAGAAGTGAAAAAATGTCATGCACAAGGGCATTTATGCCTCAGTAGAAAGATGAAAAATATCATTAACCCAAAATTCAGAAACAAAAAATCTGAATTATTATGTTCTGTGCTACATTATAAGAAAAATACTGTTAAACAAGTACAGTACATTTTCCAGCATTCAAGATAAAACACATATTTTTCCATTGCAGGCAATGGAGAAGCAAGAGTGGCCAGTTAACAGCACCTGTATTACAATGATAGTTTTGATGCTTCAGGATGAATGTAGGAGAGGATCTGTCAGTACTTGGACTAAAAATTGGAAGTCTTAAAACATGCAGTTCTCCTAGTTTATTTTGTTATGCATTTACAGTTATTGAGTTGGTCTGATAATACAAATCAGAGTAAGTCAAGCGAAAAACTGAAATTGAAAATAAGTTCGAGAAGCTGTGCAAGATGCCCATGGCTTACACTACTGTCATTCTATTTATTTATATATATATATATATATATATATATATATATATATATATGTGTGTGTGTGTGTGTGTGTGTGTGTGTATGTGTGTAAGTAGACTTTTATGATGGAACTGTTCTGAATTGGGCAGTTTTGTCATTATTGGTTTATGCATTTTGTTTCATTGCCTACTGGAAAAATGTTTAAACAATACATTTAAAATGATCTCTAAGTCTTAACAAGTCTGCTCTATTATACAAGGAATGTAATTTAATAAAGTCTGGAAGGTGCATCAAAGAACACATGTATGTTTCTTGTTTGGTGTGCAAGGGGCCTATGATTTGAAAACAGCCCAAAGGTAATCTTTATCCACCACTGGCCAGATGCATTTTGTTTGGATGTGGTGTGGGTTTCAATACAGTTTCAATGAATGTGAGTTTCAAGGGCAGAGAAGTTTTAATGCTAAGTCTATTTTCATTGTGAGACAGTATTGCTTTGTCTAGCAGATTTTTATTAGTGTTTGTGCACTGTGCTATAAAATTTAAAAATAAAGTCCAAATAATCATTGTAGAAGTAAAGCAGTATGCACATTAGTGTTTAGGGGTGAAATAACCAGGTAATGGGACATTGGAATGGCTGCAGGGGGAATCTGGTGTCATATTTTGGTTGTCTGTTCTTCAGTTTGTGTTTGAAAGTTGGTATCCCACAATTCCACTGGAGTGGGTGGGGTTACATAATTATGTATGCAAATGTTATGTTAATCAGTGTACCAATTTGTACCTATTTTTCATGGGCCTTGTCCAGATTTTTGATGATTCCAGGTTGAAAGGTATGTCTTGTAGTTGGTCGTGTTCTTATTTTTCAGGTATGCCTCTTATTAACAGATTATTTCTGTAGATTCTTGCCTCAAGATCTACCAGTTTTTCTTGGATTTCCTTTATGGATGCTTCTTTAGATTTTATTTCTTTCTGAAATTCTTCTATTTTCATTTAATTTTTTATAGCATTGGCTTCTATGTCAAGACGTTTGGCTATTTGTTCTAGGTTATTCCCAAACCCAGTTAGCTGTTCTGAAAAACCCTGTATAGCTGTCTGTATTGGTAGGAGTGCAGATGTCAGTTCATCTGTGTTATAGGATGCTTCTGATTTTTTTTAGTATTCAAATTTGAGGCTTTTAACAACTGTTTCTTTGGTGAGTTAATTTGTGACAACTCGTTTTTTGTAGTTTGCAAATCGATTTGCTCAGTTGTTTGAGACATTTTGGAAAGTCTTGCAGATTTATTTATTTTCTCTTGTAAGGACTGCAAGCATCAGCACATGTGCTTTAAGGTATTCAATTTTCTAACTTACTTTTTTAAGGTATTTTGAGCTTGGAGGTTCTTAATTTCCCCAGTTAGTTCATCTGCATCAGATAATGTTTGGCACTTTTTCTGAAGAGTTTCCGATTGTTATTTTGATGGCTGTTTAATGATTATTTTTTTCTGGTAATGAGAGCTACAGGGAAACAGTGCTCACAGGGCGTCCACTATCTTGGAATCATTGCTACTCTTCATTTTCTAATAATAAAAACAAAAAATATTACTGGAAAAAGGTGATCATGGAGATAAAACATATACCAGTATGATCATGTTAACAGTCAGCTTCCAGAGGTACAAATAGTGAGACATCATAGCCACTTTTCATATTTTAATAATAGAAATATTTAAGTGCATGAAATAAAAGCTTATGATGTGGAAACAACAAACAGCACTATAACTTAGCTGATCAGCCTGCTTTCTGACAGCAGATTCTCAGAAGTAATATGTATTGTTTAGAATGTTTTAATCCATGCATATCATAAGCATTTTTGCTGTATAATTTGTTACAATGGTTATTTTTAAGTTGCTCATGTATATTTTTTACAATAACAATGCACTGTTTTGCCGGAAAATGATAACATTGTTAAAATAACTAAATCATTGTGAGAGTGACTTGTAACTGAAATGCTGAAACTGAGCATAGCAAACCATACTGCTTGAAAAAGAAAGTTTAAATAGTATAATGTCAGTCATACTGACAGGTATTGGAGTATACCTCTATTGCCAGGGTTTCACTGCTTCATTTTTTATGTCTTTATCCTACTCCATAGAGTACATTATATTATTTAGATCACTTTTAGATTGAGCCTAGCTCATCTTTTTAAATAAAATATTATGCTGTACTATAACAAAAGTAACACAAAACATTTCCTGGACAAATGACTGTAACACAAACTCTGAAACAACCATAAAAAGTTTTAGTTTGAAAATAAAAGATGTTTAGGGAAGCATCTTATAGTATTATAGTATTGCTGACAGGCCTGTTCTTTAATAGGAGATGATGAGAAATAATAGTTTTTAATGGCAATATTTAACTTAGCCCCAGGTCACACATTTTTGCATGCCTCATTTATGTTTTTTTAAAACTAAAATGTACTTAAGTAAATACAAAAAATACTGTAATTAAAAATGACTTGTAACTTGAACTTGAACAGACTCATAAAAAAACACTGTTACTATATAGAAAGCTTAAACAATACATCTGTAACAGTCACATTCTTATCAAATGAACGTTATGTACTTAGCATAACGAACGATCTGTGCTGTCTTCTTCCATCCTCTTCAAGAAATGGGTATTTAGTTCTGATCACATCCAACTTCGGCCACTTTCAGACTTTGTATCCAAGGTTCAGGCTCCTCCCCTTACCTATTATCCCCTGCTTTTATCAAGTTACCACAGATCAAGTTTGCCAATTTCCTGTAACAAACATTATACTGCCTTTCAGAGGAAATACATCTGTATATATATATATATATATATATATATATATATATATATATATATATATGGATGTATATTGTAAAGACCAATGGAATTGCTGGAAAAACAGCATCAGTACAGTCAATCAAGGAAAAAGGAATATGACAGCTGGAAGGGGGTTGATGAAAGGGAAGGTGAAAATAATAGAAGCAGACAACATGGATCTATCATTATAAGTACATAACTTTTGTATCTGATGTTGCCTCTTTGGTCCATCCTCACTGAATGGGACAGAATCCCTGGCTACCATAAATCTTCAGAGGACTCGTGAAAAAATGTTCTAGAGGATGGCTGATGCCTTGGTCCTCGATTCCAGTCCAGTTTGTAATGAGATATAAAGGTATGGACATTAGACTAAGTAGCTGCTGCACAAATGTTATCAGTTGGTATTTTTGAGAAAAAGGCAGTTGAAGTAGCACCTGCTCTAGTAGAATGAGCCTTTGGAGTGCTAAGGCAGAGACAGTCTCTTTTCTCTTTATAAACATATGAAATGTACTCAGATAGCCAATGTTAAAGAGTTACTTTGGACACTACTTTACCCAGTTTTAGTGGGAAGAAGGACTGAAAGAAATGTTTGTTTTTTCTGATGTTCATAGTGCGATGCAAACAGAATCTGAGTTGTCATTGCACTTCCAGAAGATGTAGCATATACTCTTCCCTATTAGCAAAATGGGGAAAGAAAACAAGAAGATTAGTAGACCGATTCATTGATGATTCTTACACCATCATAGGGAGAAAGGAGAGGTTTGTTCTCAAGGTAACTTTATCCTTGTAGAAAACCAGATAAGGGGATTTACAAGAGAGAGTGCAAAGTTCCAAAATTCTTTATGTAAAAATAACTGCAACCAGAAACACAGTCTTCCAGAAAAGATACTTCAGCTCAGCTGTGGCTGCAGGTTCAAAAAGAGTCTCATCAAACCCTGAAGAAGAATGGCAGTACCCCAAGGAGGAGCAGAGTCCCTTAGAGGAGGCTGGAGGAGGAAGGTGCCTCTTAAGAAGGCCTTAGACAACTTTAGAGAAACAATTGGTGATTGATTTTCGACAATGTGGAAGGTAGATGCTGCATTAATGGTAGAGTAACTCACTCCATCATAAAAAAGGCTGGCCAGAAAATCTAAAATAGCCAGAAGGGGATCTGAAAAGATATCTATAATTCTACTGGAAGCCCAATTCATAAATCTCTTCCATTTGCTCTCGTATATTTTTCTGTTTGAGGGTTTTTTATGAGGAAGTCAAAATGCGTATTACCTGAGATGAAAGCCTGAACTCTCTGGTCATTATAGGAACTAGAGAAACCATATGGTCAGCCTGAGTGCTTCAGTATCACTTGCTGAGTCCAGAATGGAGGAATAAGGACCACAGAACCCTTCCTCCACATTGCTTTCTGCAAAATCTTTGGTACGAGAGGAGTGGGTGGATAAGCATAAAGAAGACTGAAGGGCTAAGTGTGGACTAGACCATCCCTCAGAGACTCCCACTCTAGGGAAATCAGGACAAACTACATGCTGCACTTGTTGTTGGAGAAGCAGGCAAATAGATTACAACAAGGTTAGCCCTAGCAGCTGAATATATGTTTTGCCTCTACCGTTTTGAGCTACCATTCATGAGGTTGAAGACTAATTCTGCTCAACTTGTCTACTAATACATTGAACTTCCGAAGTATGTGCATTGTTGTAAGAAAGTACTGGGAAGACATTGTCCACTGCCAAAGCCTTATGGCCACTCGACTCAGTTGGTAAGAACATGTTTCCTCTTATTTGTTAGTGTACCAAACAACCAACGTGTTATCCATTTGGATGGCAAACACACCATCAAAGACATTGATGTGAAAACTGACCTCTGTGGAACACCACATGCCCTGAACAATGCCCTCTCCACCCCAGCTGTAAAGCATCCATGGTCACTATTGCCTGGGGGGGGGGAGGAAGAATAAATGGTTTACCTTGAGACACTGTTGGAGAGTGTAACCACCATTGAATATGGTTTCTGCAAATTGGTGTGAGGAACACTGGAAAGTTCATGGGTTGGCATTTCATTGACCATTGAACAGCAAGGGTTTGTTGTAACATTGTCATGTAAAATTTAGCCATAGGGACTGGAGTGATGGAGGCTGGCATTGATCTAAAAAGAGGTAGTATAGACCTTCCTGGTGGTTTTTGATGCAAGAATGCAGCCCATCCCATGATGCTGAAGTGTGAGAATCCTGGACTCTGGTAATCTTTCTATCTGTAACTTGTTATACAGATGAGCTCCAGTGAACACAATCATTTGGGGGTCTATATCACATTGTTGAAAACCCAAATCATTGAATCACTGTTCAGCAAACACACTTTATCAAAACCTCACTTCATCAAATGTCCATTTAATTAAAGTCCTTCACAGGGAAAAACAACACTTGGCCAACCTAGCGACCATCACAAAATCCGAAAAATGTAAAACCCACCCAAGTAGGGGGCTGTACCCCTCACACCCCCCTAACTAAGTAAACCAACTCTGAGATTGCACTTCAGTGGAGAAAAGGGCAAATTCCTGATGATGGCCAGGTGTTATTTTTCCCTGTGAAAAACGTCAATTCCGGCAAAGTGTGTTCGCTGAATAGTGTTTTAACGATTTGGGATTTCAGTGATGTGATATAGACCCAATCGTTTGAAGTGGTTGAAGCTTTGACTTTGCCAGATTGAGTTTTTCCTACCTGTAAGCAAAGGCACAACAAGGAGTCCTTGGCTTGAATAAAAAGATTCCTGTGCAGTCATCCAGATATGGGAATATTCAAAACACCTGCAGTCTGAGATGAGCTGCAACCACTACTATTCATTTGATGAACACCCTGAGAGCTGTGGTGATACCAAAGGGCAGGGCTCTGAACTAGAAGCTGGCTACCAACTGAAATTGGAGAAACCTTCTGGATTGTTTGCCTGTTTTTAAAAGATGGTATGTGTCCTAGAGGTCTACTGAGCATGTCCAATCAACTTTCCTCAACAACAGAGGATGGACTGTGCTGTGAACATCCAGAACTTCATCTGCATTGTGTACTGGTTCAAGACAATGAAGTCCAGAATGGTGCCAATGTCCTCATTTCTCCTTGACACCAAAAAGAACCTTGAGTATACTCCAGATCCATGTTGGTCACATGGGACCTCCTGGATGACTTGTTTGTCTATCAGCTTTTTTATTTCTTATGATGCTGCCTTCTTTTGGGTGGGTGACACATTGAAAAGTTTTATTGAACAAGGGGGGTGGTAAAGAAAGGGAAGAATACAGTCACTGGTTATAATTCTTTGCAACCATGCATCTTCGGTGATGGATGTCAAGTGCATAGAGTGCAGAGACAAGTACCACCCAACTGCCTCCAGAGTAGAACAGTCAGGCAACCATTCAGGTGTGCCAAAAGGCCTGTCAGAGAACAGACTCAGAAAGTGTTGATTCTGCACACCACTTGTGCCACAGAGGCAATCCATTATGATCTTCCCACCTTTCTAGTTTCTAGAGAAGGTGTGTTGGGGGGGGTAGAAAAGTGTATTCCAAAGGCTGGAATGTCTTGCCCTCTTTCTCACTTTTAGACAACAGCTCTTTAACTTTAGGCCCAAACAAAGTGGACCTGTCATAGGAGGATTTAATAAAGGATGTCTTGCAGTGTTCTGCAAAGTCACACACAAGCATCCAGGCATACCAGCAAACAACTATTTCAGTGCCCACTGTTCTGAACATGACATAGGTTGCATTCAAGATAATGCACGTAGATACATTTAACAGGGACTGTAGCATGGCTAGCTGTGTGTTGACAGCTTTCTTATCTTCCACAGATAAGGAGCCAGAGAGAGAGATTTGGAGAGCTCTTTGGTCAAATCCCTCTGAAATCATGTAACATGTGCAAGGTAGCTTAGCACCCTGAGTGCAAAGATCCCTGATGCATAAACCCAGCTTACCAAAGCTGTCCAATGCCCTGCACTCTCTGCTAGGGGGCTGGGCAGTGGAGCTCTTCTTGGTGAGCTCCTTATTGATGGCCACCACCACCACCATAGAATCAAATAAGTAAAATAGAAGTCATTGGAACCACAAGCAGCTGGTAATGAAGTGGTTTATTAGACGCATACAAATTTTAAAACCGCACCATAGAATCCACTGCAGGACCCTTCTTCCAAAAAGGTCAGTACTTAGAGAACACTAACATTTTATTCAGTTTCTGTGAATGGGCTCAACCACATCCAATTCCTTCCATGCTCATCTTGAAACCAGGTCAACCTGTTCATCGGTGGGGGGGGGGGGTCCGGCAAAGAGTTAGATGGGCTGGCCCCAAAAGCCTCGAGGAATACTGATTCCTCCTCGGAAGGAGGATCAGTGGACCCTCCCCTTTCTTTCTGAGAAGTTTCAGTATCTTGCCCAAGGAGACAACTTCAAGGAGGAATCTGGGGGAACCCTCCCTGTCACTGAAAATAGGTATCTTCTGTAAGGGACTCCTGCAAAGAGTCCACACAGTCCACACACCTCCTTTTGCATGAGGGCCTCCATTATTCCTGTCCACTGGGATGCTCTGAATAAGACTCCAAAGCAGACAGGAGTCCACAACATAAATTGCCTCAAGACTGTGAGAGACTGGCTTTCCTGTTATGACAGAACATGAGGAACAAGGATGCAAAGTGCTCCATGGAAACAAGGGTGGATCTTTACTGGGAAGGGAACTCTTTTCTCTATTGCGAGAAAGCAGTCACTCAAAGGCCTCAAAAGCAGAAGGTGAAACAGGCCCCAATGCCACTGCTGTATGGTCCAAGGCACCAAAACCTATCGAGGTCTGAGCCACTCAAAGTTGACTGAGTCAGAGAAACAGCATTGATGATGTTCAAACCTTCAGATCTGACAGAGGCAAACCCCAGGATTCACTTGGATCCAAGTGATCCAAGTACAAAAGTTGGATTGGGGAAGGGTCCACCATCAGAGGGGAAGAAGGGACAAGCCCTGGGCCTCCATCAGGGGTTGGAGCTGAAAGAATCCCCAACTGGATTTGAGTCCTGAGGAACTTCCTCACTGTTCTGTTTACATCCACTTTTGAAAGGCTCCTAGAGGACCTCACTGACTTTAAGGATGACACCATTGTTGAAGGTTGCAATACCCTGTGAAAGGACCTTTCCTGCAGAAAGGGTGACCTGAGCCTAGGGATTACTGGCTTTGGAGAGAAACAGGGTTGTAGGAACAGAGGAGTAAAATAACTAACCTTGTCTGGTTCAGAGGCTAGAGCTAGATCTGACAGCTTATGGACCTTCGTTGCCAGGCCAGAGGGGCTCGAACATTCCGGAAATTGCTTTCTGAAGGAGTCCTTGTGTTTTTTCTTGAGCTGTTCCCAGTCTTTTCCTTTTTTATCTGTACTTTTCTCCCCCTTTTGTCTGTATCTGAAATTTCTTTTGGCTGATGGGGAAGAAGCTGATGAAGACTCTGAAGGAGGAACTTCTGCTGCTGTGGCAGAGAGAAGCCCCTTGAGAACTAATTTCTTTCACCATTCAGTAGTAGCCCTGGCACCAAAAGCACAAATTGAACAATCCTTATCCAAATGACATTATCCTTTGCAGCGCATACATTTAGTGTGAGCATCCTGAAGAATTTTGTACCCAGAAGCAACACATTTCTTGAAACCTAAGGGTTTTTCAGCCATCTTCAAAGTAGTGGAAAAATTCCAAAAAACCTAAGTACAGACAACAATAGCAGCTATTACAGCAACAATAAAGAATGCTCTAGTTGTAAATACCAACAACTCTATACTACAAGTAGAAACCAACACCTGTTAAGTAATCTCAATGAGACAGATGAAATATACTATGCATGAAATGTGCCAAGAGGTGATAGAAAGTTGTGTTTTATAGGTAAGAGGAGTGAAAAACTAGAAGAAATATGAAGAGCAAAAGGTAAATATTAAGATGTTCATTGCCAGAAATCATAATGGGCCTTCACTGTGCTTCAGAAAGCTTTTGATCACAGCTTTAATCAGAACTTGTCAGTGATTTGGGATGCATGGTTAGCCTTAAAAAGAAGGCCCCAGTGATCATTGGCCTAGTACACCCCTATGAACCTATAAGCCTGAACCAAAAGAGGAAGGAGAACAAGAAAAATACACTTATTTGACATTGAAATCACTGAGCCTAGATATCTGTGTCTGAGGAAATTGAGCAGCAAATGAGATCTGTGGTAGCTTGATACAAGCAGGGATTATGGGTAAGGGGAGGAGCCTGAGCCTTGGATCCAAAGTCTGACAGTGGCCAATGTTAGATCTGATTGGATCCGAAGTACCCATTTGTTAAGGATGGACAGAAGAGACACATTGGATCTTGCATTACCAGCATTGTTTGACAGGAAATGTCACTAACAAAAAGCAAAGATGGCATAGTACAGAACTATGGTAATGGTGCCAGTTAAGATCATACAGCTACAAGTTTAAACTTTAACTGTATACATCCGGCACTTTATCTCAAGAGAGCTAAGGCTACAAGCTGCTAACAAGTTTTGTCTTGCTGTCCTGAGTCTGATTCCTTCAGTTCCACCTGCGAACTGTGTGAATCTGAGCAGGTCATTTAACCAGACAGTTTTCCAGGGTTGAAGCTGAAAAGAGGCTTCTTCCCATTGTAATAACTTGCTCAATAAATTAAAAAAAACTGCGTACTGTAATGCTTATGTTACAGATTAGTGAAAAGGAGTTGCTGCATATTGGAGAGCAGTAACTCCAAATGTTTTTTACATTACATATTGGTGATGGCATATATTTTTAAAAACATGTCTTATTTATTTATTATTCCCAATTTGTGACTGAGATACTCTAACTGGGCAAAAGACCATTTTTAGCAGAGGCCTGGGTAGAAAAGCTCCATGTTTACATATTAAAGTCAAAGAAATTAGAAACATAGCATGTGATTATAATTTTGAACAATTAAAAGTGGGTTTGGGAAAACAAAAAGTTTCAAAACATACATAAGCATGAACAAAAAGAGAAGAAACGAATGGCAAAATATAAGAAGCAGAATTCATATATTGGCTGTATATAAATAGAAATAGATGATCATAAGTATATGCAGTCACAGTGATTATTATGTATGATTAATTCAGGAAAAGGGCAATAGGTTTTATGGTTAGAGTTGGTAAGACCCCACCTCTGTTTCAGAAAATAGTAAATGTACAGATGCACGCCATAAGCTAGTTTACATTTTCTAGAAGTACTAAAGCAGTGAGATTTATAGCAGACCCCAAGATTGTCTAGTTGCAATGCTTTAGCCATTGTGTTTACCTGTTTACAACCAAGAGACATGGCACATTTAGAGTCTACATCTCTGTACATAATTTGCAGGAAGACTGTTGTGGTGTGAATGGTGTATACATGCACAGATCATCTAGTATGGATGCTTTCATACAAACATCCACCACTTTTGTCTCCCTGGAATTTTCACTTAATGAATTGATTGCTGGTAAGATGTACTCCGTACATTTAATTCAGAAACGCTAGTGTTTCATTTCCATCTGTTCTTCCTGAAGTCCATTAAAACTTAGCTACACCATGCTGCCAGCTTGCTTGTGCAGAGACAATCAGAGAGTGAGTGAGTTACTGTTTGTGATGCTGGTATCCTGTGTTCCATCAGTCAAGCACTGCACTTGAAAATGGGCTCTAATTAGTTCCTGTTTTTTTAAGGGGAAAGTGCACATTTTTTCCTGCCTACCCTTCAGTAAGGGAATGTTCATAATTTCCAAGAATAAGTGAACACATCAATAGACATTGTTTTAAAAAAAATATTAGTCAAGATAATAAAAAAAATCCTACCAACAGATGTTTGTTTTAATACTATTGCTTGTGTGTGTATGTCGGTGTGTGTGTGTGTCTGTATATCTATGAGATACATTATATGAATGATATATATTTATATATATGAGACATATTATTTGCATGTTAAAAGTTCCCCTTGTTTATATTATTAATGACCAAGTGAAAAGAAGTAATCCGTCCATCTATCCATACCCCCTTTTTCCCATTTTTGCAAATGGAGTCAGGTGTCAGATAGTTAACATCATCTAGAATCACTGTTCAAATTACCAGGTGGCTAACTCTGCCGTGGCTGTTCTTCTGTTGCAAAAGAAGTAATATATTTCTATTTATCCAAAAACATACTTTTATATGAAGTGTTTTTAGAAAGCATGTATTATAAAAATAAAGGAAACTTATTAAAGGGAACCACAAATGCTAAACAAGTTAGTTCAAATGTATTTTTAAGCAAGTCTGCTAGAAGTGCATTTTTAGTTCTAAGTATATTAATTTGAGGATTGACTAACTTCACCATTGAGTTTTAATGCACCTAATTCAGCACAAACAATGGGGAACTCGGCCATGGATAAGGTGAATATTTCTGATTTGTTAAATATATTTAATCAGAATTTGTTAAAATATAAAAAAAAAATTGCACCTAGAAATTGAATATTTTCAGGAATGTATAAAACATGAATAGTACCTAAATGGCTAAGATTCTGTCAGTATCCCACAGGTTTGGTCCCAGATTCACAGTTTCATGTGGACTTAATTAAGTTATTTAATCGACAGGGGCTGGAATTGTTAGACTTAATGTGCAAACACTACAACTTATTTTTGCAATAAATAAGAGATGCAATTTCCTCAGTTCAGATTAAAACTCACAAACTCTTCACTTGACTTATGACTATATCTTATATAGACCAGAGCATCCACAAACACATCACAAAAAAAAAGAAAAAGAAGAGAAATAGAAAGGGATTGTGCCTAACTGCTAAACCGCACCCCCTATCACACCACTCACATCACAAGCAAGGAACGCCAGGAAAAGGCGGTGATCAGTGTCAGTCAGTGTCAGTCACAGGAGTAATGAATAAAGAAGTGTCTACACTGAGAGTGAGTCAGACACAACATGAAACTGAGAAGGAGCGAGCATTTACAAAACCAACAAACACACTCCAGTCTTAATGACAACCAGCACAACAGCAATAACCAGCCTCCCCAAAACACCTCCAACCAGGGTTTTACCAGAGGGAAATACCAATGAAGGTAAACAACTCAGCAGAAATTAATGACATTACTTATGGAAGTAAGCCTTTGGTTATCAAAAATACTGAAACTTTTTGTAAGAAAATTAAATTTAAAAGCTCTTCTAGGTTATATTAGTTTAGAGGACCAACAGTTTAGCATAGCCAGCTTGTTTAATCCACACTGCATAACCTTTTACATTCTTTTGAACAAGTTTGTGAACTTGATTTCAGGATGTTACAGTCCACCAATAAAAGGTTTGCAAGTAACTATAACTTGAGTAAGGATGAGCAAGCTTGGCTTAATGCGTTAAAGTCAACTAATGTCAGAGTCATAAAACCAGATAAGGGTGGAGGAGCTGGTATTCATAATAGTATTATGATAACAGGATTGAAACTATTTTGAATGCTGATTCTTACCAACAGTTTCATTAAATGAATACAATACAGCTAATTAACGTATAAGAATTTACATTAATGACTTATACAGTGAAGGAAAAATAGTCGTACATTTATACAACTATATGCAGATACTGACACCTATGGCACCAGTCATGTTCAGTGTCCCTAAAATTCATAAGGATCTTCAGAAATAATAAATTAATTTGTTGTTCCAGGCATAGTGCCTTATTCTTTCAGATTTTGCAGTTTGTTTTCTTGTATTTTGTTGGAATTCTTTAATAGTGGCATACAGCTGTTCTGAAACACCCAGATGTTATATGAAATAGCATAAGGAGCTCAAATGCTACAATAAAAAGCATCAGCTTTGACAATAAAGTGATGTTCTGTCTTTTGGAATGGCAGTGGGAATGTTTTGTCCTGCAAAGGTCTCATGTTTCTGCAAAAAATGTCCCACTGGGCATTTGAAAAAGTGGCAACTCTAAGAAGGACATTATCAGTTAGCTTTCCTTAGACATAAAACTAGAACTGGGATAATGAAAGTTTAGAACTGCAGAGATATTTTGAAAATGTCAGTTGTATTTAAAGATTATTATGAAAAGTTATACGTTAGACCTGTCTTCATCACAGAATACCGAATTATTCACACGTAAATTTTAATAACAGCTTCATTTATTTATTTATGTGTGAGTGGGTTAGCTATACTCTCAAAATGACTTTCCATAAAGCTGTTAAAATTGCTATTTTATTTGACTAAGTAGCTAAATAAACTTGCATTTTCTACAAATCATAGTGATACTGACTGCTGGTATAAAGATTGTCAGTAAATTAAAAAAAAATGTGTGTGTGTGTGTATACATATATGCGTGTGTGTGTGTGTGTGTGTGTGTGTAGGTCTAGGCAGTGATATATGCATACTGTAGCTATGCTGTATGCTACTACAAAATGATTATCTCAAGTACCACATGTTTAGTCACTCACTTCTACCTTAAGGGTGCCTCACTTTCTTTACAATGTAGGTTTCCTGCTTGATTGACAAGACAGTTCACCTTTGCTTACCATATTATGAATGTATAATAAAAATGAAAAACATTTTGTTTTATAGCCATAAATTGGCCACACCATTAATCAGTTAGTCAAAAATCACTGTTATCACAGGTGTCCTTTTATCGGTTCTTAAATATAGTCTGATTTTGGTACTTCCGAGTCTACGATGAACTATAATAGAATCCATGTATTATTCAACAAAATCTGTGGATTAATGATCAGTGCACCTCACCTGCAATAAGGCTGCATTTCTCCTGTCTAAAGATGAAATTATTCCAGCTACACAAACAGCCACCTCAGAGTCTTTGTCGTTATTATATTGAAATCTCTTCTCAAGTCGTCTTTCCCTGCATTCATTAATTACATATATTTTTTTTTGCACTGACCTAATGTTAAGCTCTTCACACCAATTTTAAATAACTGTTCAGAGAATGCCACACTAAAAAATTTTCTTACAGAGTACCTAACATTTGGAAGGTAGTCCCACTTTATGTCTGTTCCCTGGTAGCAGTGCAACAGTCCATGTATTATCTTAGCTGCTATGTCACAACTAATATAGTTTACAACTGTAGTGAAGGTAAGCAGTAATTAATCTGAAATGTAACAACTAACATATATGTAGACTAGTCTGTGTGCAGCGCATCTTTATGCCTTAATAGAATTTACTTACATAGCTGATTGCAACATTTACACCATTTGTGATGCATTCATATATTTGGTTATTGCTTTGGTATTTTGTTTCTAATATTTTGTAATAAGGTACAGATGAAAAAGGGCTTACAAGTTCTGTCTGCTTACCTTACTTAAATGAAAAAACTTTGTACACCGTCCATGCAAATTGTAATTTAACTAGCCTTGGAATATGAATAGTTCCAAAAGATCTTCAGTTTCACTTCTGGGCACTTTGAAGCATTGATAAGCATTTTGAAACTGAGAATATAAGATAGATATTTGATAACAGCTGTATCCAATGTCTGAGCTTTTCTGAGCTGATAGCTCAGGATGTGGGAGTCTACTTCTCATCCTCTGAGCATTGAAATCATAGCACTCGCCCTTAAAATCATGGTAGACGTTCAGAAAGAGGGGTGCTTTTTATTGTGTTTCACAATGGAAGGCCTTTATGTACTAAGCCTTTTTACAGGTTATGATGAGGAATCTTTATATAGACTGAAGTTTGTTTAATTAGATATCCATGTATATATATATATATATATATATATATATATATATATATATATATATATACATACATACTTTATACACAGGTCTGACTTTAGAGGAACATCAGTAAATCTAGGAAGAACAGGGGAACATCTAAGGGCCAAAATCACAGTGCTATGCCTAAATCATAGTAGTTGAGAGGTATGTGGGGCTTACTATATCTTCTGAACCCCTTGCTGGAAAGTGTTGTTAGCTAACTGGTCGTATTCTGGTGGGTGGGGGCTCACTCATTGTTGTATCTTTCTGGAAGATTTACAACATTCTAAGTAAACTGTAATGCCCAAAGAGTGGACATTATTGGACGAATAATGGCCTGATAAACTTCAGTGGCAATATTATAGTAACTAGCAAAACACAAGAAGTACAAACCAGGTCACTAAGGCAGATATTAGCAAGAATAAATAAACGGATCAAGTTTAAATGAAGAAAATAGTTTGCAGTGTTTAGGTTTCATGTTTTCAAACAAATGAGCTGCCATTTGGCCCAGACAAAGTAAAAGCTTTTAAATGTTCTACCACCAGATGGCTCTAAAAGAACCGGACATTTGTTAAGAATGTCTGTACCGTGACAAAGCCAGTAAGACAACTCACTAAGAGATGCAGAATAAATCTAGACAGAGACACATAATGAGACATTACCAAAGGTAGAATACATTTAAATGTTTATAATGGCATACTTTGATCCTGTCAGAATATTTAGAAGTGTGTGTGAAGACTTAGCTGGTAATGATGCTATATTAACTTACAGATACAGTGAAGGATAAAACAATTTAGCCTATTCCTCATAATCTTTAAAAATGAATGAGGAAAGATACAGACAGAAAAAAAAACTGAAGTGTAGACTATAGTTTGAGGATGTCAGCACTTAACGTCTTTCGTTATTTAGAAGAGAACTCAAATTAATTACAAATCACAAACCACTAATGGCAATATGCAATAATCCAGAATGAAAAACATCAATAAAGACTGACAGAGGGAAGTTAAGGCTGTTCCCCTTTAAATTTACAGTTGTATATAAAATGCAGAAGGGGAACATAGCAAAAGCTTAACAAAACTGTACACCCAGTACAAATATGTCAGCACCACAGCACTCCCACAGGAAATACAGTGCCATTTAAATACCTAGACCTCAGACTAGACTCGGCTGTAAACTTCCCTTCCCAACTTGACAATACAAGAAAAAGGGTTAACTCCATACTATTTTGGGTCAATAAAATATTCCCCTTTCTTACTAGGGCACCAAGAACAGCAATAAGGAAAGGAGTTCTTCTTTTTCAGCTTAGAATATGACTTTCCCCTTGTTGCATTTGATGCAAAAAGAAACTCCAGGCAAATCCAGTCAGTAATAAAATATGTAGATTTACTGTACTTTCCCCAAAACATGAACAGCACTACAAAACACTGAAAATGACAACTTGGCTCTCAGTAAAACAGAGAGTTGACCTTCTGATAGAATCACAGCTATTCAGACTGATAAATAACCAAACATTCTCTGCCTTAGCAGCTAAATGAATTAGGTGAACACCCTCCTATAGCCTCAGAAGCCAGAACCACAGAGCACCTATATCACAACTCCCCAAAACAGACCTCCACTGCACAGATTATTGCTTCTCCATACTTGGCCATAGGCAATGGGAATCTATCCCCTCCCAAATCAAAAACACCTACCCAGTATTCCAAATCTAGAAAAAGGCCCTTCTCCGGAAACTCAACAAATGGCAGTGCCTCTCCTAACGCCATCACCTAGCTTCTTCCTCTTCTTTTTCTCACTATCTTTACAAAATATACTTAAATTTCCATTGTAACTCTCACACCACTACACCTTTGCTGCTTTCCATACTTCTAACCTGTAGATTAATCTATGCATTTCTAATCCTCTTCAACTTTTGGTGTCATATTACTCACCTTGTTTTGACTTTTTTGTGAACATTAATGTCCATGTTATATCTATACAATCTTTTTTTTGTTGAAATATGCATCTCTTTTCTCACACCCTGGCTGAGACTGAAATTGGTCATTTATAATCAGTGTTGTGCCCTGGTTAACAGTAAGTAAGTAACTAACTAGCAGCTTATCTATAAGATTCATAGACAAGCAACATGCAGGTCAACAGCTCTAATTTTTGAAGAGATCACTGTATGAAGACCTGCACAACTGATCAGACATGTATTATGCAGCAAACAACTCTGGCAGTCTAAGCAAAGGGCTGTGTAATTAGAGAGAGACAGAGAGACAATAGGATAGATAGTAGTAACTGCTTTATTGCAGTAGCAGCACTATTGCAGTAGGTTTGACCGCAAGGAGATGTGACAGAGTAGTGAACAGTGACTCATGCAATATAGCCGTGTATAGGTTTATTATTGCCCATCTGACACAAGAAAGGCAACATCATGGCCAACATATATATCAGGCTGTGTGTGCACAACAAAGTGCATCTTATAAATGAGGAGGAAACGGGGTGATTTGAAAGTAGGAAATGGGAGAATAGCAATCAAAGGGAAGGACAGAACAGCAGCCATATGGTATGAAAGATGGGGAGGGTAATTTTTGATGGGAATGAGCCCCTTTTTTAAGTAGTACAAATGTGACAAAGGTGGTAAGGAATGGATATGGATAGGGTAGAGACATAAGGTCAGATTTCAGGTGCAAACAGATAAATAGAAAATAAACACAAATAGACAGTGTCAGTATACACACAAATGGACAGGACAAAGAATGGACACATATAGAGGGTGGACTAATGATGATAAGGAGAGTTGTACAATGAACAAGGAATGGGAGATGAGATGTAAGACAGGGACAACACCTACCTAGGGATAGGGGGATGGCCCAGCATCATTGGATGTCAGGTTGGCACACAGAACAACAAACCCAGGCACCACTCACCTGGATGGACAATGATTTGGGCTGCCTGCTTCCCTGATGACTTAATGATCGAATCCTGCCAGCCATGCAAATCTGTGAGTCATGCTAGAAGGCACTCTATATTTTCTGAGGATGGGCATCCAGCTGCTGGCACACCTTGACAGCTACCAGTCTCTGCAGCTAATGCTGGCAGATCACCGAAGACACCTCCTGTCCAATTTTAAGACAGGAAATGTTGCCTTTCCTGAGAGAGGACATTGAGGACACCAGTGATCCTATACAGGTCACCTCCAGCAGGGGAACCATCATTCCTCTGCTGAGAGGCAGATCTGGCAATGTAGCACCAGAGACAGTGGCTGGCACAGACTAAAATGATCGCAGCCCCACCAATGGTAACACAGTGAGAAAAAAATATGACAAATGTATGCTGCAAGTACAATTGTATTTATACAGTGAACAGGCACAGATGCCATACATTCCTCCTGCCAGGAGACAGATGCCCACCTTCTGTGGCTCTCAACATTATTTATCTGCCATTCCTCCATTAATGGACATCAAAGCATACCGTCTGAAGTATACATGCACAATAGTCAAGTTGATGGACGTCAATGGCATTGAAAGTGCTTATAATATATTTCCAGCTCCCTCTTCTGAACCTCACCCTTCCACTGGTGAAGCAAGTCTGAGTGTTGCTGATCAGATTCTTGTACTTGTGCTGATATTGCTTTCCAGAATGGATGATACCCTTGGCATTACTCACCATTCCAGCCTTGTGCCAGGAATCCATTTACACATTATGCCATCATCATGGCTTAGCAGGCTCTCCCTGTATTTACTGTGAAGAAGAACAGAACAATTCTGCTCTCCTGACACACTAAGCTGTAGTTCTGCATTCCCCACTGCCTGACATAGCAATGGCCACTCAGTCAGGACCACTTGAGAAGCAAAATGATATGCCCATGCACACAGGCATATTTTTGAATCATGTGTGATGCAAAGTGGTGCTATACTGTGACAGCATTGCACTGTAGTACTACAACATGGCTGTAACACTGCACAGTTATGCTACTGGTGTGCATATGCCATGTACATAAGGCACACACTTCGTGTTTGCTGGAACATATATCACTAGCACTGCCATGTGTAGATAATGCTTGGTACAGTGGTAGCAGTTCAGAAACAGTGACACTAATTGGCCTAATTAGGATAGCCACCACAACTAAGTAGCTCTTTTTAACATGATATAAAAAGGCAGAGCCACTTTGCATAGCAATGCTTGTAAATGTACTACTTGAAAGTAGATGAATTTCTGTAAAGACTCTACAGATGTGGAGTTTCCAGAGCTAAGGAAGATTTTTTGCCTAGTGAAGTACTTCAGTAACATTAACAAACCCTGCAGTAAATATCAATGACAGTGGGACAGATGTGTGGAGGATGATTGGTAAGTGAATACACAGACTAGTAGAAAGTAAGATAGGAGATGAGCAATTCAGAGTAAGATCAGGATGCAGCATAGCCCATCTGATGTTTACAGTGAGACAGATAGTAGATAAACTAGAGATGAGGAAAGCATCTCACTGAGCATTCCTAGAGCTGGGGAAGCATATGACAAGTTCTCAAGCAAGGTGATTTGAGCAGTCTTGCAATTTTTCCAAGTCCTGGAGACATTGGTAGAATTAGTGCAGGCTATGTACAAGGAAACAATTGGACTCAGAGCTATTCTGTGGCAGTGGGTGTGCATCAGGATTCAGCTCTGAGCCCACTACTGCTCATATTGGTGATGGACTACATTAGCAAATAGGTCAGAGAAGGTAGATCAACAAAGCTGTTATATGCAGATAATGTTGCATTACAGGCAGACTGTGAACAAGAACATCAGCAAAGGATAGGGGAATGGAACGCAAAACTGAAGGCAAGCAGGATGAAACTGAGTACAGATAAGACAGTTGCAACTGCAGCAAAGGGGAGGAAAGCAGAAGATGTTGAAAACTGAGGTAGAAGGAAAATAGTGGAACAGATTAATGGCTTCAGGTATCTGGGCGGGATGGTTGAGAAGAAGGGAAGTATGAATGAGTAGATCAAAGCTAGAATCAGCAAATGGTACAGTGTCAAGGATAGTGTGTGGCAGAAGAATGTCAAAGAAGCTTAAAGGTAAGGTGTATAAAGCAGGGGTGCGACCAGTACTTCTGTAAGGTACAGAAACCTGAGCAGTGAAAGAAGAGAATTTGAGGAAGTTAGAGGTGATGGCAATGAAATGTCTGAAATGGGTGGTAGGATGCACACCGTGGAACAGACAAAGAAATAGCTCCAGTTGCAGAGAAGGTCAGATAGAACAGGTTACTATATTTTTGCACACATACAGGAAAGCAGTAGATGATTTTGTGAAGACAATTTGGGAGAGACAGGAAGAAGACAAAAGGAAATGAGGACATACAGTAAAGAGATGGATATATTGTATGAGAGAAGACCTGCATTAGCCAGGTTTGACTGTCAAAGAATGTGAGAGAATAACACTGAATAAAGAGACCTGACTGTACGTGATGTAACACCTCAACCCATGTAGAAATTGGGTCTGATGATGATGATTATGAAAGACAGGTCTCAAATACCAAGAGGTAGGTTTGATGTGGGAGTTGGGCAGGAACTTGCCACCAATGTGTCAGTAAGGGAAGAATCAGGTGAGTAGTGTCCATTAAAACACACTCCAGTGCATGTTTGAAAGAGATGATTATCCAAGTCCCAGCTGCATCTTCTGTCTGTCAAGGCACTTCTGGTCTGCAGCTGCAAAAATCTGCACAGGAAAGAGTATCTGTCAACATATGCTAAAGCTGCATTTTAATGTGAAGTAGTATGCATGCCAAAATGGGTTATGTTGTTATGGAGGCATATGTATGTGGTTAGACAATGGTGTCGTGTGTTTATGCTTTCACATGTTCAACTGGTGAGGTCCTACACAACAGGAAGGCATACAGCTGATGTCAGTAGAGCATCTGCAGCTAATGATAATGGTAACATCCAAGTGGCACAGTCCACTGACATGCTGGCAATGTCTCAACATTACAGGTAGTGTGGTCATCCACATCCACCATTCTAGAGGCTCCAATACAGGTAAGGATGAGCATACATCTTCACCAGTGCACAATGGACATCCTGTACCTGAGAGTCCCTCGTGGCCTCCATCTGTCTTCCTAATGCAGATAGCATCTGAAATGTGCACTGCCTTTTAGATGCACATTCTCACAATAGGTGATAGCTGTTGCTGCCATGAGTTTAAATTTGTCCTTGATATGACTACAATACTTGGCATTAACCTGATGATCTGTAGGTAAATGATCCAGGCACAAATGGCTGCTCTCCACAGCACTGTAAAAATGGTGACTGCACTCCATGGCTTAGAAGATGATGTGTACCAACTGCACAATAATCTGGAGTATGGAGACAGGCTATGCACAATGCCTCTAAGATTTATGGTGGTAAATATTGCAACTGCCATCAGGTCTTCCTACACAGCACATGCTTTTTCTGACTATAGGAGAGTCCTGATTCAAGGGGATCAGCTACAGAATGTACCCAGTCTGACTGCACAGACCATTGTTAAGACAGAATCGCTGTCACCTGTGGGTCCATAGCCTGCCACACACAATCATGTGCATTGACCAGCTTATGAGCAACAGTGCTTCTTTGACTCAACTCATGTGATGCCTCATCTGGCTGCACTTGCATATTCCCATGTTCCTATTCCTTCTCCATCACCTGTAGTTGCACTGCCTTTCACTTCAAGTCATAAACATTTAACCAGGTCATGGGCAATGGCATTCATCAGGATTAACACATAATACCCTTCATTGTGCCGGAGAATTTTTTCTATTTTTTGTTGGCGTTCCGCTTTTGGTTACATAATAGGCTCTGTCAGGATACACATGCACAGTCCTGTAATTCTACATCTTTCCTGTCATGGACTGCATCAAACCCTGCAACCACAATTAAGAGAATGGACCATCAGCCATGGTAATGTTATCCAGGAGTACAAACGTGTATGGCTACTGTGTTCACTTCCCATTATTCTGCTCATGTATTAGTGCTGCGTTCACCTGTTGCCGAGTCTCACACATTTATACAGTTGATAATGAATAACCTTGACCCTCACCTACCCTGTGTGGGTATGGTGATGTCTGATGCACAGTGTGGCCAGTCCATACACTGTCTTGAATTGTGTGGGTGTACCAATGTGTACATCATTTTATTCTGTGCTGTCTGTGTCATGACTGATAGTTGTGGACCACAGCCTACTTCTTTGCCAGTGCTGTAATATATTGCACCTGCATCTACCTTGGCTGTGGTCCTCCTGATACATGATCATCCACTGACTGTCCATCCTGGTCTTTAGCTATTGTTATTTCTGGTATGGAAGGCCCTGCCATGACGTTCACCCACTGCTCCAGCTGTTTACCCAATGGGGAGGTGCATACAGTCCTTCTTCCAATGGTAAGGCTGTCTTGAATTAATAGTTTAGGCTGTAAGATGTGATGTCAGCCTGGGTTCGAAAGATAGCAGGATTGTCATTGACAATTGGTGGGATTCTGCTGTCTATGAGTTCTTCCTTTATTCTGAAATCCAAGAGAGCAGAATTATGATTGCTGATTGGTTGTATTCTGCCAGGTTTGAGTTCTTTCATTAAAACATCTTTCAGGATGAGTTACAGCTTGCCCATAAGATGTTAATAATAACAGAGATCATTGGTAAGCCTTCTGATTGGTGCAGTACCAGTTGAGAGTCTTCTTGCTTGATTCTAGAAAGTAATGCTAAAGCAGTTTCAGATGCACATTTTTGGTATTATTACATCACACATCAACACATCAGCAGCAAAATACAGTTTCTGCTTTGGGACGTAGTAAACATTTCTGATTATTTTAATGAATAATGCCTTCATTCAGTGATAACTACAGAAGCAGTTTATGCTAATAAAAGTGTATCCAAAGAATTTCATGTCATATGCCGCTGTGTTTCCTTGTAGCCATTATCCAGACAGTTTTAGTCAAAAATATTTGGTGGACATAAAGATAGAACTGGGCCTTTGTATTTGAAAATGAACCAGCTCTAAATTCAGAAACTGTATGGCAGCATATGTGTACTACTGCATCTCTGCATTTTGTCATCAGTACAAGTAACCACTCTGCATTAACAAAGTCCTGTTTAAACTTCTTCTTACATAAAACAATGTTATTTCCCTTGATAAAATAGCCCTCCTTAAAGTTCTGGGTAGTTATGTGTAAGTCCTTATTTTTCTGAAAAAATCTTGAAGAATTATTTTGGTTTGCATGAAATGTATATCTGAAAATATACTTTCCGTGTACCTACTTAGTTACCAATTGATTGGGTTTAGTTTGCCCAATCACAACAGATCATATGTGATTTTCATTATGCATTATACTATCGACTTGTATGCACAGGAAGATCGCTGTTTGTCCAACACTGCTCTGTACTGTTCTTGGAGTTTCTCCTTTTGCCAGGGTTCGGCTAGCGTCAAGTTACTAAGATAGGAGAGTGGGGGACTTACCCCTTAAATGGTGGGTGCCCAACTCTAAAAAATGCTTTTTTTGATATTTATAGGCTTCTAGTTTGCCTGTGTGTGTTCTGATTTAGTGTGTGTGTTGAGGATTTTTTGAGCAGTTGTTATTTGCAGAGAAAGTGGATATGTTTTGTACAGTATGAGAATGATTGTGTCGTTAATGAGAGTTAAATAAGAATACTTTTAAACTGTATAATTGGCTGACGTATTTCATGCACCTTGTTCTGTCCTCTGCATGCTCTTAATTTATTGTGGATGATATTCATGAAATCTAAATGTTTATTTCTTAAACTTTCTGTATTTATCCTATCTTCTTCCTACTTCCTCGATTAAATCTATGGCTTAGCAGGTAATGCTTGCCCTTGATATTTATGCTATGTTCAGACGACTTGTGAATTGCAGATGTCAGTTGACATCACTAAGTTTGGACCACAGAAGAACATTTATTTTTCTAAAATGGTCACATTTAATTGCATTCCATAAATGCAATAATGGTTTGCACATTTACCTGACTTACATTATGTTGCAAATTGTATAAAGACGTATGGCTATTACTTCACTGTATTACAGATTTAGTTAAACAATGTGCTTCCTGTAAATCTTTGCTCCAGTAACACTGCATTAAATTTTGCTAGAAGCTTTTGAAAAGGTAAAGGAAAGTGTAGAGAAACTCATTCATCGGAGCACTGGCTCCTTCTTGTAATGTGTTAGAGAAATGCTCACATTGCAAAATGATAATAAATGGTTAGCAGTTTTTCAGAGCATGAAAAAATGTATTAGACCTGAGAATAATCCTCTTTACATAGAGCTCTTTGTTCTTTGCTTCAGTCTGTTGCTGAGAAATTGTTTCTTTACTCTGCAGCACAACTCTGTCACAATTAATATGGTTACAATACTGTGATTCTTAAAGCAATGTAAAATGTTGTTGTTTGAAAAGAAATAGTAATGTTTCACATATGGAAAAGTAGCATGAATATAAATAAATCAAGATCCATTGCAATTAAACAAAGGAAAGACAGAGAAAAGTAAGAAATATTAGTTGAACAAGTAGTGTGTTTGTTGTCCAGGATTACAGTTATACTGCTATGGCAACAAGCCACCTACACTTTTTCCTCTTCCCCAAGAATACATCTTAGACTTATAGATCTCTCATCTGCTATGTCACCAGGGGGGAGAAACAAAAAGCTGTTAATCAGCACACATATTTATTGATTATATGACCAAAACAATGTTGTTGTTGTCTTTCAGCTTTTTCCGGTTAGGGGTTGCCACAGCGGAACTCTGGCCTGCTAATAATTGGCAGTAGATTTTTCACGAATGCCAAGGTACCAGCTCGACGTTCAACCTTCAACGAAGGCACGCCCATTTACACATGTCTTTCGAATGCTCACCCAACCGCGGGGAGGACATGCAGACTCCACACAGAAGGCACTCCCTGCACTCCAGCCGAGAATGGAACTGGAGAACCTTTTGCTGTGAGGCAACAACGCTACCGCTGCACCACCGCAGATCTATATGACCAAAGCAATAATAATGTAAAATCAACCATACAAGTATCTCCATTGTGCATACTTTCATACTTTCATGAATTTCACAGAATGTCCAGATCTTCACCTTGTATTTTGGTCTGTTTCTCATACAGTTTGTCATCTTCTGGCAAATCATAAAGGACTGGAATTAACAAACAATAAAAGACCTTTGAGTTTTAGGTTTAGCATCCTTTAGAAATTACATGTCAATGTGAAACCTGTCATTCTAGCAACTTTCCAAGTTCATAAGATCAGACTTAAAATCGGTCCCTAATTTTTGACATTCATCCCTCCATTATTTTTGGCTTTGTCCAGATTTCTTGTGCTCAGAGTTTGAGAGGTATTAATACTTTATGACTTTTAGGAGACTTTATTGCACTGCTCTGTATGTGTGCATATGTCCAAACAAGACACTTGCCAATGTGTTACAAAGCTGTATTTATATGTGCTAAACTTCATACCTCTCAAAACTAAATCACACGCTTGTATTGGTTCAAAAACTTTACAGTCATAGATTTTCATGGTTTTACTTTGCATCACTGTGGGTGGCATACCTTTCCAATATAGCCAAAGCTGAACTATGCCACTAGTAGTAACTGTTTTAGAGACAGTCATGCCCTGCTCATACATCTGAGAAACGTACAGCTTGGAGAGCTGCTGAGTTACTAGTTTCAGTCCGTATGTTTTACTGTTTTGTGGTTTATTTTGTTTTTGGGGATGCAGAAAATCTGAAGGTTCATGGGTTTATAGGTTCTTGCTAATCTTACAGTCAAGGAGGCTAATGATAGGAGATTAAAATGTCCCCTATAAAGCAGAATTTCTCCCACATATCCCAAGTGAAAATTTGCAATCACCCATCCTTTTAACCAGACTGGATTTAAAGGTTGCTAGGGAAGTACTCTGCTTGCTATGTAAGGGTAGCCCATTCCAGAATAGGAGAATATGTCAGGCTAGGTACTGGTCATGCCATCTGGTATTGTTGATGAGGTAGTACAGGTTAAGTAGTTGTTTGTTTTACCAATTCTTCTTTGTAGCTGAGGGAATTCAAAGATTGTTGGGTCATTCATAACATGGAATGCTAAGCAGAGATTACACCTCAGGAGTCTGTATAACACCATGTAGAGAGAGAAAGATTTTTAGGCTAGTAGCATAGCTAAGGCTTCTGAGACCTGAGATATTTCTGGTGAGGAATCATTGAAATGTTTTCAGATGGTTTAAGTGCTAAGCAAGATTTTTTTATTTATTTTTTTTACATTTGTTTACCAGGAAAGTCTGACTGGATACAGGTCCATTTTCAGCGGAGGCCCAGGGAGAAAAGCTCCAAATAACAATACATTACATTAGAGAAAATACGGGCAGCATATAAGACAACATATCATCATACATAGTAAAAATACAAATAGCCATATAAGGAAAGAATAACAATTTCTACTAGTAAGTCATTTCAACAGTAACGCATACAGATTTGAAAAACCGAGAGTTGCATTTTTTTTCTTTGATCTAGAAGATGGTTATTAGTTTTGTTGAGAGTATAATATTGATTGAACAGTCAAACAGTACTGTAAGGACTTATCATTGAATAAGCAAGTGTACAATGGGAAACAGAGTGCAAGCAGTTGATCCTTAGCAGATTCCTAGCACAGTATAGTGGTATGGATTAAGCTGGAGAGCAACTTGAGCAAAGCTGGGTATTTAAAATAGTGGGTTTTGAGGAGTTTTTTAAATTGGAGAGTAGAAGTGGTAGAAGTTATGTGGTTCGGGAGTGAATTCCAGGTTCTGGCAATAGTACAGGCAAAGAGAGATTTACCAACCTCATTTTTATGTTTGATGACATTTATGTGGTTTTGATTACTAGATCTTAAGGCTCTAGTGGTGGTGCAGGGCTGAATTAGATGCTGCAGTGCTGGGAATTTGTCAGGAAGGTAGATGAGTTTGTGTGCTGTTGAGAGTTGGTTGAGTAGGAGTAGTTGATGTAACTCAAGCCAATTAAATTGTTGAGGACTAAACGGTGATAGGACCTATGAGAGGCATCGGTAGCAAACTTGGCAATCTTGTTGTAACAAGATTCCATTTTGTTTAGTTCGGTTTGACAAAGGCTAGTTAAGATACAGGAGGCATAAAGGAGGATGGATAAGAGATGAGTCCTTGCAATAGTGGCTTTGGTATGTTAGTAATGAAAGTACAGTTGGCTACACTTACCATAAATGTAGATGTTAGAGTGTATTCACTGTTGCAGTCATCACACCCAGGTTATCCTGCCAGGGGCAGCCCCCAGTTGGCCCAAACACCAGAGGCCCAGCACCTCTGCATTGGTTGCTGTCACTCCAGGACCAATGTCAGGTCATCAGGGGTACAAAAAGATACATGCCAAAGGACAAATTCAGTCATCATCATCACCATCACCACCATCATCATCACCACCATCACCACCATCACCATTCCCCTTTTTCCCATTTTCTACTTGGGGTCAAGGTGGCGTGGCAACTGTTGCCATCTCTGTCTATACAGTGTTATTGTCCTATCTTCTTTGACAGTAATGCCTTACTGTTGCAGGTCTTCTCTTACAAAATCCATCCACCTCTTTTCTGGATGCCATAATTTCCTCTTGCCTTCTTCCTGTTTGTCCCAAATCTTCACCAGATTGTTTTCTGCATGTCTACACATGTGCCTGAACCACCATAGTCTGTTCTGTTTGGCCATTTCTACAAATGGACCTACTTTGGCTTCTGCTCTGATGTCCTCTTTTGTTCATCTGTCCCACAGTGTGCATCCTACAACCTTTCTCAAGCACTTCATCTCCATCACCTCTAGTTTCCTCAATGGCTCTGTACCATACAGTATTAATGGTTGCACCACTGTTTTGTATACCTTATTTTCCAGCTTCTTTGGCATTCTTCTGTCATACACAACCCCTGCCACTATGTGCCAGTTGACTGCAGCCCCTCTGATTCTTGCCTTGACCTCCTCGTTAAGACTTCCCTTCTCCTCAACCATCCCTCACAGATACTTAAAGCTATTAACCTGTTCCAGTATTTTCCCTTTTATATCAATTCTCAGCTTTTTCTGATTGCTACCATTTGCTGCCATTATAGCTATCTTATCTGTACTCACTTTCATCCCATGTGCCTTCAGTTTTGCATCCCATTTCCTTATACTTTGCTGATGTTCATGCTCAGAGTCTTCCTATAATGCTATGTTGTCTGCATACAGCAGCTTTGTTGATCTGTTCCCTCTGACCTGTTTACTTATGTAGTCCATCACCACTGTGAACAGCAGTGGGCTCAAAGCTGAACCATAATGCATCCCCACTCTCACTGGGACCCACTTTGTCAGACTGAACACTGTTCATAAATGAGTCATTGGGTCCTTGTATATAGCCTGCACCAATTCTACCAATGTTACCAGGACTATAAACCTGCTTAGGACTGTCAGACCTTTCCTGGGACCTTATGATATGCTTTTTCCAAGTCTTGGAATGCACAGTTGGACTCCATCATCTCTAGCTTGTTCTCAACTATCTCTCTCACTGCAAACATCGGGTCAGTTGTGCTGCATCCTGATCTGACTCTGAACTGTTCATCTCGCATCTTACATTATACTAATCAGTGTTTTCATTTATCTATCACCTTCTCCAGAACTTTCATGCAGTTTGACATGAGTTGGATATCTCTGTACTGCAAACAGATGTAAATGTCCCCTTTTTCTTGAACATTAGCACTAGAATGCTTATTCTGTAGTTATCTGGTATACACTTATCTCTCTATACTGCTAGAAGTACCCTGAGGAGCCATTTCACCCCGTCTCACACATCTTTATCATATCTTCTGTGTCCTTATCTGAGCCTGCTGCTTTCCCTGACTTCATTTTCTACATTGCTGTTCTTATTTTGTCTAGGGGGGCTCCTCCTCTTACCTCACTGTAGGCTGTGTCTGGGGCAGTACAGCTTCTGTGGGATTTTCTTCATTTGAAAGCTGCTGGAAGTACTCCTTCCATCTGCCTTTCATGCCCTGTGGACTAGTTAGCAGGTTGCTGCTGATTATCTTTGTAAGGTATCTGACTATCTTTGTTATCTTTCTGTCTTTGCCTTGCAAGCTGATAGCTTCTTTGTGCCATCTACTGAGTCACTTTCCAGAAGATGGTAGAGTGCCTCTGGTGCCAGTCTCCATTTGCCCATGTTGGATTATCTGGGATAGCTCTGTTAAGCGAAAGCTGGACATAAAACCAATCAACCTGACAAACATGAACTAAGAATTGCTACATTCATTGTAGGTTCATTGACAAGGCACAACTTAGAAGTAGATGATACAATGGTAAGGAGGAGACCAGACATCCTATGTACACAGGAGACAGCATGGAAGGGCAGTGCACCAAAACCACTTTTCTTGGGATCCAGAGTCTACTACACAGAAGGAAAGCAGACTAGAAATGGTGTGGGAATTGTGGTGAGGGAGACAATTCAGAAGACAGTGAGGGATGTCATCAGAATTAGTGACAAACTAATGGCAATTAAACTTTAGTGTAAGGATAGGGCAGTGCTCATAATCTCAGCCTGTACCCCAGAAGAGGGTTGTGATCCGGAGGAAAAGAGCGCATTTAGACAGCAGTTGCGGGAGTAGGACAACAAGAATTGGTGTTGATTATGGGTGACCAGAATGCACATATCAGGATTCAGAACAGGATATGAGGACTGCCTTGGTGCACATGGGTGGAGCAACAGGAATAAAGGAGAGGCCATTCTAGACTTCTGTCTGGGAAGTGGCTTGATGGTGGCCAACACATGGTTTAGCAAGAGAGACCGTCACGAGCTCACATACAAGAGTGGCCAACATGCAACTCAGGTAGACGTCCTCCTAGTAAGGAAAGGGCATGGAGTAGAATCAGTGATTGCAGAGTCATACCCAGTGAAACAGTTGGCCCACAGCAAAAGCCAATAGTTGCCACACTCAGCTGCAAGCAGTGGTCAGAGAAGGCTCTGACGTCAACAGAGACCAGGCTGAAGACCTGGTTGACTGGAGAGAAAGCACAACAGTTCAAGGAATTACTCAGAGCTCTAACACCTCAAGAAAAAGAAGAAATAGGTGGAGTTGAAGAAGAATGATATCGCCTCAAAACAGCATGTGTGAAGACTACGAAACATATATGCGCCTGAGTCAGGTATGTAAATAGGTTCATAGGTTCATACTAGGCTATCTGCCCTAGGGCATTTACAAGCCTAGCCAGAGTGTGTTTGGCTTTCGCCACCCCTTGGAATGAGTTTACTGTGCCCTTTTTAAGGTTGTGTTTACTGTGCCTCTGTCTAGTAGTGACACAGAAGTGATCCCCGGGGTAAACCTACAATTTCCCATGTTAAAAACTTTTACAGACGTGAATGAAACCCATATAGACATATTTAAGAAGCCTAGTGTTTTTTACACCTCAGAATCATCCATTGATGGAAGCCTTTATTAAACTATGTGAAAATTATTTATTTAATGTCTTTAATGACAGACAATGTAGTCATGTTTTTAATAACCTTACAACTTTTGAAAGCTAACCTATGTTTAACTTCAAAAATGATGAGAGTATAATTATTAGGCCAGCTGATAAGAGAGGGTGTGTTGTTATTCTCGACAGGGACTTCTATTATTCTTCTGTCAAAGCTATGTTATATGATGATACCATCTATACTACATAGTTTGAAGGATTTGGATGTTTTCAAATATAGAGTGCACAGAATGGTTAATGATTGTTGAGTAGGTGTATAAGCTTAGATATTAAGTTGTCACATCTCACCTGTGTTCCTGCTGTTGGGTTTGGAGCCAGTCCTCCGCTCCGACTCGGCCTACTTTTATAGCTCGAGAGCTATTTACTGGCTTGAGGCTAACCCTTATCCCAGAATGCCCAGTGTTAGCTACCCAGATCTCGTTTGCTGCTTTAGCTGCAAGGTTGCTTCATTACTGGCTCAGGCTTAGTATAGTTTTTTTCTATTATAATAGTTATTTTTTATTCTTCAAAGTTTTTGTCTATATAGTACTTTATCCCCTTACCGCCTTTTCTTGTGTGTTGCAGCTTTGTTGGCTGTCGCTCCATACTCACAGGCCTTTTAAATTAGAGAGCCCCCCCCCCCCCACTTAGGACAGCCGTTTAAGTTAGAGGCTCTCCTTTCTTTTCCTTAATTGTAAAAAAAAAAAAAAAGACTGTTTGCTTCTTAATTTAGTTGTTTAAGATGTCTAAAGAGGCCAAAGTTTCTGGCTTCAAAAAGTGTGACTCATGCTGTCAGAAAATGTCTCTGACAGATGGGCACACTAGCTGTGTTTATTGTTTTGGAGTTGTGCACCTGCAGGACTCCTGCGCTATCAGCCATTTAGTCCAAGGGTCCTGCAGGAGCGCAAAAACAAATTAATCCTTCGAGGATTATTGAAACCACAGGATTCCCTGGCTAAAGGTTCTCAGCCAATGAAATCTTCTAAATCTGTCAAGCCATCGGCTCCATCTTCGGAACCGATTCTTGGGCTTGAACAACCAAGTTTGTCGGTGCCGACTAGCATCGACAAGACAACTCCTCCCTTGGCCCAAACTGCTACCTCGGAGTTGTCTCAGAGCCACAAGCGAGCAAGGTCTCCTTCATTGGAGCCAATCCACTCGGTGTCACAGTCACCCTTATTAGGAAGTGAACACAGTCATTGCTCTTCATTTATTTATTTATTTATTTATTTATTTTACATTTGTTGACCGGGCTAGTCTGGCTGGATACATGTCCATTTTCAGCAGAGGCCCGAGGAGAAAAGCTCCACTATAACTGGTACATTACATAAAAAAAACATTACTGTACGATACAACTTATAAGGATTGATGAACTAATTGAATGTAGGATATTAAAAATACAGAAACATATTTACAGAATTGTACAGTTCTTGAATTACATCATTTTTTACAGAATATGTATAATACTTAAAATACTAAATACTGAGTAGAAATTCCTAATCACATGTTATTAGGAGAAGCAGGAGTAGTAAGTTTTGAAAAGAAAGGAAGAAAGAGGTAGCACATACAAAGGTCTATACATTTTTGGCATTTAACTTCAGGCCATGGCTCTGGCACCAGCTATCAGTTTCCGTGAGACCCTCTGAAGGATATCTGTGTCCGATGTACTTTCCACTATGGCTCCCAGTTTGCAGTCATCTGCAAACTTTGTCAGCCATAGTCCTCCTATGTTTGCCTGTACTTCTGAGAAGTAGATGCCGTAACAACAGGGGCCAAGGACTGAGCCCTGTGGGACACCACTTGTGACCGCTTGGAGTCTGACATGGCCAGCTACTCTAACCCTGTGGGTTCTGTCCTTTAGCCAGTTTGCAACCCATCTTGTGACATATGGGTTTACATTTAAGCTGGTAAGTTTCTCTATAATACCCGAGTGGGGTATTGTGTCGAAAGCTTTTGCAAGGTCAAGGTAGGCTGTATGGACTGCCTTTCCCTCATCAATGGCCTTGGTGACTGTTTCGAAGAAGTCGACCAAGTTCAAAAGGCATGATCTGCCCTTGACAAACCCAAACTGGGTCGGGTCCAATGTCTGCAGGTCCCCTATGTCTTTGTTTATGAGTTCCATTATGATCCTCTCCATAGCTTTGCAGACCGGGCTTGTTAAGCTTATGGGGCGGTAATTACCAGGGTCCATAGAGGCACAGCCTTTGTGGAGTGGGACCACAGTTGCTGTACGCCACTCCTTGGGCACGTATCCTGTGGTAAGGCTAAGATTAAACAGCTGCCTTATGTGCGGGTTTAGTTCCTCGTTGAGTTCGTGTAGCACACAGCCGGGGACACCATCTGGTCCCATTGATGCTGTGTTTTTAGCTTTAGAGAGAGCAGCTTTCACCTGTGCATTGGAGATGTCTGGGAGGCTGCACTCCACTGGGATAGTTATCTCTCCTTTTGGAGGGGAGAGGGGGGTGAAGTTTGCACTGAACCTGTCTGCCAGTATGTTGGCAATGTCTGTGGGTTCAGTGAATTTTGTATCATTTTGGACTAATTCTGAGCATATCTGGGAGTTTCCACCCAGGTTTCTAACATAGCTGAAGAAGGCCTTATGATTGTCTTTTGAATCTATGGCAATTTTTCTCTCAAAGTTGGCCTTGGATAATTTTATGAGTGCTCGTATTTTTTTACTAATAATGATCAAAGGTGTCTTCTCTTTTTATGGATTTTGCTCTATCATGTAACAGCTTTCTCCTCTTATTGTAAAGTTTGTTTATATGGGGTCCACCAGACTGGACGTTTGCCCTTGGTGGAAAGAGTCTTGGTTTTATTAGGGATTGTCTGATCCATGCAGTCCTGGAGGTGTTCGTAGAAGGCATTTGTAAGGGCTTCCGCAGCTTGGGTTGTGGTTTCCACTGGCTCGGGGGCCTTGAAGGATACCACACCAGTCTTGAGTAGTGTGAAGTTTGCTTTAGAGAAGTTCTTCACTGTGGCCTTTTTGTTTGGGGTGGGGCGGATGTGGATATCCAGTGAGATTAGTTTATGATCTGATCTCACCAATGAGGATATACTTCGGTGTGGAGCATTTTGTCCCCATGTTTGTGACAATGAGATCTAGTATATTTTCTCCTCTTGTGGGAACGGTGACTAGTTGTTCCATGGCATTTGAATTTATGAACTCCAGGAACCTTTGGGCTAGAAAGTTTAGGGTTGAGTAATGTTCCCAGTCTATATTCGGGTAGTTGAAGTCACCCAATATAATGGTGTTTGGAGATACATTTATACCCTCCAGTGTCTTCAGGAAGGCTGTGTGGGGTTCCTGAGTTTGAGAGGGTGGCCTGTAGCATGCTACAAATTGTAGAGCAGTTTTGCCTATGGTTAATTGCACCTGGATGGTTTCCGATGCTTCGTGCGTTGCCACCAACCTTGAGGTGTGGGTATCCTTGATGAATATGGATACACCCCCTCCTTTTATGGTGTGGTCCGGGTTTTGGGGCCGGTTGAAGAAGAATGACATCGCCTCAAAACAGCATGTGTGAAGACTACGAAACATATATGCGCCTGAGTCAGGTATGTAAATAGGTTCATAGGTTCATACTAGGCTATCTGCCCTAGGGCATTTACAAGCCTAGCCAGAGTGTGTTTGGCTTTCGCCACCCCTTGGAATGAGTTTACTGTGCCCTTTTTAAGGTTGAGTTTACTGTGCCTCTGTCTAGTAGTGACACAGAAGTGATCCCCGGGGTAAACCTACGATTTCCCATGTTAAAAACTTTTACAGACGTGAATGAAACTCATATGGACATATTTAAGAAGCCTAGTGTTTTTACACCTCAGAATCATCCATTGATGGAAGCCTTTATTAAACTATGTGAAAATGATTTATTTAATGTCTTTAATGACAGACAATGTAGTCATGTTTTTAATAACCTTACAACTTTTGAAAGCTAACCTATGTTTAACTTCAAAAATGATGAGAGTATAGTTATTCGGCCAGCTGATAAGAGAGGGTGTGTTGTTATTCTCGACAGGGACTTCTATTATTCTTCTATCAAAGCTATGTTATATGATGATACCATCTATACTACATAGTTTGAAGGATTTGGATGTTTTCAAATATAGAGTGCACAGAATGGTTAATGATTGTTGAGTAGGTGTATAAGCTTAGATATTAAGTTGTCCCATCTCACCTTCGTTCCTGCTGTTGTGCTTGGAGCCAATCCTCAGCTCCGACTCGGCCTACTTTTATAGCTTGAGAGCTATTTACTGGCTTGAGGCTAACCCTTATCCCAGAATGCCCAGTGTCAGCTACCGAGATCTTGTTTGCTGCTTTAGCTGCAAGGTTGCTTCATTACTGGCTCAGGCTTAGTATAGTTTTTTCTATTATAATAGTTATTTTTTATTCTTCAAAATTTAACAAGTTTTTGTCTATATAGTACTTTATCCCCTTACCGCCTTTTCTTGTGTGTTGTAGCTTTGTTGGCTGTCGCTCCATACTCACAGGCCTTTTAAATTAGAGAGCCCCCCCCCACACTTAGGACAGCCGTTTAAGTTAGAGGCTCTCCTTTCTTTTCCTTAATTGTAAAAAAAAAAAAAAAAAAAAAAAAAAAAAAGACTGTTTGCTTCTTAATTTAGTTGTTTAAGATGTCTAAAGAGGCCAAAGTTTCTGGCTTCAAAAAGTGTGACTCATGCTGTCAGAAAATGTCTCTGAAAGATGGGCACACTAGCTGTGTTTATTGTTTTGGAGTTGTGCACCTGCAGGACTCCTGCTCTATCCACTATTTAGTCCAAGGGTCCTGCAGGAGCGCAAAAACAAATTAATCCTTCAAGGATTATTGAAACCACAGGATTCCCTGGCTAAAGGTTCTCAGCCAGTGAAATCTTCTAAATCTGTCAAGCCATCGGCTCCATCTTCGGAACTGACTCTTGGGCTTGAACAACCAAGTTTGTCGGTGCCTTCTAGCATCGACAAGACAACTCCTCCCTTGGCTCCAACTGCTACCTCGGAGCTGTCTCAGAGCCACAAGCGAGCAAGGTCTCCTTCATTGGAGCCAATCCACTCGGTGTCACAGTCACCCTTATTAGGAAGTGAACACAGTCATTGCTCTTCATCCCACTCCTCTCAATCCTCTAGGTTATCGGATCAGGATGTGGAGAGAGTAGTCAGCAGGTTGCTTAAATCACAGGCCCTTGCAAAATTGCTTTCCAGCCCACCTCAGCAGGTAAGATTATATTCAATGATGCACCTAGTAAAAGAGTAATGCAGGGACACTATAACTTCTACAGACCTTAAGGAGATGCCATGAAGGATTTTGTAACCACCACAGAAACTTGATAGCTATTGTAAAGTCTGTTATCACCAACAGTACAAATGCCCTGATGTTTGTGTCAAATTAAAGTGGAAAGTTTTCTGTATGGTAAATAGAAGTAATGTTAGATTTATCAGTGTAATTTATGCCGCATTTCTTGACATTGATGTTAATCCCATGATTAGTACAACAAACATTTGTTTAGTCTAGCCCTTGCTGGAGAATTCTAGTATCAGAATGGGATTTCATAACTGCCCCTAGTTTGCACTCATTAAGAAACTTGATTAGCTGTAGTCTGCTTATATCAGCTTTCATGCCAGGGAAACACCATTGTGGGAGGATAAGATAAGGTCCAGTGGGATATTGCTGATGATGCTTTACTGCCTAGAGCAAACATCCCTGACCTTAATAGTATGGGTTCTGTCAGATAGCCTTATGCCTATCCAGTGAACTACAGTGGGTTAATACTGACATGGGACAGCTCTGTATATTGTTTTTACTGTACCTGTGTAGATTCTAAACTGTTTGCACTTTAAAAAGTTATTTTTGTTTAATTTAACTGTTAGGCTAACACACTCAAGTGCTCTAGCCGTTTTATAGCATTTACTGTTTGCTACTGTATCTTTTTCTTCTGTCTCTGTAAAAAAAAAAACAAAAAAAAACAAAAAAAATATCCTTGTTTTCCCGCTTTTCTGAACTAGAATAGTCCAGTCTTCAGATTTTGCTGATCTCTGGCTTTGTCTTAGTTCCTGTGCTATCCATATCCTTATTTGGATAAGTGGAAGCTTCTTTGTTCACCAGTGGGAGTGGGGAGCACTGAGCAACCTATTTGTCCCTAGAGGAGTGGTTCCAGCCCAGCAACTTGTAGTTTATTGGCCATTTGGGTCAATTCCTGGCTCTTTTCAACCCCTGCTATAAAGCCCGTTTTTGCAGCACTTGTATGCTAGAATCTTCTGGAGCTTTGTCTTAGTTTTCCTTATTACGCTTGAAAGTGTTGAGCTAAAAACAATTATCTGGGAGGATTTTAGAGATGGGTAAGTTGTATTCTTGAGTTCATTTGGGAGAAGGAATTAAATTTTTTTCTAGTAATAGCAGGTTTGAAATTGTTATTTTGTTTTGATGTAGGGAGATGGTCGCTGATTTTGTTGGGAGGGTTATATAAGAGGATATTGTTGATAATATCCAGTCCAGGATGGTGTTTATTGTTGAATTCTAGTTGGGGAGTTTATGGTTTGTTGAAAATTGAAGAGGTTAAGGTGAGAGGTGGGTTTTGGTGTTATGCAGGAGTTCCAATCAATATTAAAGTCTCCTAGTATTATGGTTTCCTGAGGAAAGTTTCGGAGAGCCAGCTAAGAATGTTTTCAAGTTTGTTGTTGCCAGGGATATAGGAACATATTATATAGATGGCTTTGCTTTTATTTATTTGGAATTTGCTGAAAAGTATTTCAGCATTTGGTAAGGGAGGCAGGGAGTCGATTGAGGACACCTGTAGTTCAGATTTATAGAGTAAGGCAACTCCTCCACCCTTTTGTTTAGCGATGCCTTAAAATGTTATATCCAGGTGGGTAATTTCATTGTCTTTGGTCCCTGGTTTAAGCCAGGTTTCAGTAAGACAGAGGATATCAAATCGAGGTCAATTAAAGCATGCAGTTGTGTGATTTTGTTGTTAATGCTTAATGTTTAGGTGTGCTATTGTAAGTGAGTTAGAGAGAAAGGAGTACTAAAGTGGTTGGTAGTTTGGTTAGTGAGTGGTTGATGGGATTATTAGGCCCAGGGTTGGGATGAATGTCCCTGTAACAGTAGGAGTGTTAGTGGGAGTGGACATGCTTTAGAGTTTTAAGGTATAATTAGGTAGTACTTTTTGTTGTGAGATATCTGTTATGAAGTATTCTGTGATAGTGAGGGGTAAGGAAAGGACAGGTAGACAGGAGGTTAGTAAAGGTTTGTTCAGATTTAGGTAGGACAGTGGTAGTATGTTTAGATAGCTTAGGAGATTTGTTGAGTGTGAGATACGGAAGTGAGGTGTAGTAGAAAGAAGGATGTTAAGTAGCAGTGAAAGGTAGTTTAAGAGTGAAAGGCATATTAAGTTAGTTGTGCTTAACTGGGTTGGAACTTAGTTGAAAGTGGGATGGTAGGGATGGGTGTGGCTGTAATAAGTAATAGAGTTAGTAGGTAGGAATGAAGCTGGAAATGTGATTGGAGGTGAGAATATTGGGGAGTGGCTAGGTGGGTATAAGTCTAGGGTCACTGGGGTGGGTGGGAATTGGGGGTAGGTAGGGAGTGAGCCAGGCGAGAAGAAGGAGAAGAAGTGGTGGAAGTCAATCAGTAAAAAGAAAGGCAGAAGGTAAGTTTGCTGAGATGTGTGGTAGGTTAAGAGAGTGTCAGAGAAGTAGAGTTGTGGGTATGGAGATGGAAGAATGACAGTAGAGAAGATAATAGGTTGTGAGAAGGGATTGAGATGGGTGTTTGCTGAGAGGAAGACAAACTGTGGAAAGGTAGTCCAGTGAGAGATAGTAGGGGAGCAGTGGAACTAGGTAGGTGAGATGAGGAGGAGAGTGGCAGGAGAAGCAGGGACAGTAGGGAGGGGAAAACCCACTGGGCTTTAGAACAACAACCTAATTTCAAGGGCCTTTTACTAGTCGAAAAGACACCCCAAGGTGGTAAGGGAGTTGGCTCAGAGCAACCTGGCAGGGCCACTTGACCTATAATATCTTACAGTACAAGGGGGAATAACACATATGTCCACCCAGTTCCTTGCAAAAGTCTTATTGGTTGAGGATTTCAGTAGGGAGAATTCGAGTAAGCACAGGGGTGCTAAATGCACAGACAAAAATTTTGGCAAAATTGCTTTCCAGCCCACCTCAGCAGGTAAGGTTATATTCAATGATGCACCTAGTAAATGAGTAATACAGGGACACTATAACTTCTACAGACCTTAAGGAGATGCCATGAAGGATTTTGTAACCACCAGAGAAACTTGATAGCTATTGTATAGTCTGTTGTCACCAACAGTACAAATGCCCTGATGTTTGTGTCAAATTAAAATGGAAAGTTTTCTGTATGGTAAATAGAAGTAATGTTAGATTTATCAGTGTAATTTATGCCGCATTTCTTGACATTGATGTTAATCCCATGATTAGTACAACAAACATTTGTTTAGTCTAGCCCTTGCTGGAGAATTCTAGTATCAGAATGGGATTTCATAACTGCCCCTAGTTTGCACTCGTTAAGAAACTTGGTTAGCTGTAGTCTGCTTATATCAGCTTTCATGCCAGGGAAACACCATTGTGGGAGGATAAGATAAGGTCCAGTGGGATATTGCTGATGATGCTTTACTGCCTAGAGCAAACATCCCTGACCTTAATAGTATGGGTTCTGTCAGATAGCCTTATACCTATCCAGTGAACTACAGTGGGTTAATACTGACATGGGACAGCTCTGTATATTGTTTTTACTGTACCTGTGTAGATTCTAAACTGTTTGCACTTTAAAAAGTTATTTTTGTTTAATTTAACTGTTAGGCTAACACACTCAAGTGCTCTAGCCGTTTTATAGCATTTACTGTTTGCTACTGTATCTTTTTCTTCTGTCTCTGTAAAAAAACGAAAAAAAACAAAAAAAATATCCTTGTTTTCCCGCTTTTCTGAACTAGAATAGTCCAGTCTTCAGATTTTGCTGATCTCTGGGCTTTGTCTTAGTTCCTGTGTTATCCATATCCTTATTTGGATAAGAGGAAGCTTCTTTGTTCACCAGTGGGAGTGGGGAGCACTGAGCAACCTATTTGTCCCTAGAGGAGTGGTTCCAGCCCAGCAACTTGTAGTTTATTGGCCATTTTGGGTCAATTCCTGGCTCTTTTCAACCCCTGCTATAAAGCCCGTTTTTGCACGCTTTTGCACTTGTATACGACTCAGCACAGCTCCTCGTGGTGTCCTGCAGAGTTCTACAAGCAGCAGAGAGTGAAAGAGTGACTTTCCTTGATTTTTAAGTATTTTTTCTGGCTTTCACTTTAATTACTGCATCTCGACTGCATTTCGCCTAAAAAACAGCTCTGCATATTGTTTTTACTGTACCTGTGTAGATTCTAAACTGTTTGCACTTTAAAAAGTTATTTTTGTTTAATTTAACTGTTAGGCTAACACACTCAAGTGCACTAGCCGTTTTATAGCATTTACTGTTTGCTACTGTATCTTTTTCTTCTGTCTCTGTAAAAAAAAGAAAAAAACAAAAAAAATATCCTTGTTTTCCCGCTTTTCTGAACTAGAATAGTCCAGTCTTCAGATTTTGCTGATCTCTGGGCTTTGTCTTAGTTCCTGTGCTATCCATATCCTTATTTGTATAAGAGGAAGCTTCTTTGTTCACCAGTGGGAGTGGGGAGCACTGAGCAACCTATTTGTCCCTAGAGGAGTGGTTCCAGCCCAGCAACTTGTAGTTTATTGGCCATTTTGGGTCAATCCCTGGCTCTTTTCAACCCACTGCTATAAAGCCCGTTTTTGCATGCTTTTGTGTGAAGTTGCTCATAGAGCAGCATCGGGCAGCGCAGGTTAATCAAGTTTAAACTATTTCTGGCTCCGTAAAGTCTACTCTTCAATTTTTCCCTTAGAACTGCACTACTTGCAATCTAAACAGCCTATACTCTATCTGAAAAGCTCAGCACTTGCTCCTAAAGCATTTTTATACAGGTAAAGCACTGTTAAACAAAAGAAAGTACTTCATTCACCTAAATTCCCTTGAGTACCCATTTCCCTATAGGTCCTTTCTGACTCAGTTACACAGCAATCTTTTTCACTATTTCTAGCATGTCGAAGGGTCAGTTGCTGGAGTCCTCTCCTGTTCAGCTGGTGAATCTCGGAATCTTGAGGCAATGTTACAATTGCCTCATGTACACAGACAACCCTCTCCTCCTCCCAACAAATACAAATATATGCGAGAGATGCAACTATATAGCCAAACTGGAGGCTGAGCTCTCTCAACTCAGTACTGGCGAGACCAGTCAGGAGGAGAAGGTAACCACGGACACCACAAACCCAGTCTCACATAGAACTATCACAACTGCAAACCAAACACATAAACACACAAAAACATACTCGGAAGTGCTGATTAAAAATCTACCAAAACAACAGAGGCCTCCAAAGCAGAAACCCAAGCAACCGCCACCTCATGACATAGCACATGCAACACATAGTTCACAAAGTCAGTGTGCTAAACAGTCACAGCCCTTAAGGCCAAACAACATGCCAGACACACTTGTAATAGGTGACTCCATAGTCAGACACACTGATGTCCCGCTCACCAGACTGAACAAGGAAAAGGTCACAGTAAGCTGCCTGTCGTGAGCTAGAATCCGCCACATAACACAAGCACTCAGGTCACTCCACAGCAAGTACAAGTACATGCCGGTGTGAACGACCTGAGACATACCTCCCTGGACTACATGAAAAGAGACATAGAGGAGCTCTCTGATTATGTAGCCCAGGCCGGTATGACCCTGACCCTGAGCAGCATCTTACCCTCACCAAGAATGATGCCACAGTACAAAGACAAAATTATCAGTTTTAACAATTGGCTTAATTGCTGGTGTCATTCTAAGGGGATCCAATGTCTGTCTGCTTGGGATGACATGCTCGACAAGCCACGCTGCCATGGGATGGCTTGCACCTGTCACCCTAGGCTTCGGATATTGGCCAAGGTTCTTGCCACCCCATAGTGCCGTTTTAGGCAAGGCTCAAATGACAAACCTACCTCCTAGAAAACACAAGTGGAAAAAACTAAGGGTAATGCTGCTCAATGCCAGAAGTCTAAACCTCAAGATGCATGCTCTCGAAGCCCTCCTCAGTATGGAGAACATCGATGTCTGTGCAGTGACTGAAACCTGGTTCAAGGCTCCTGAGAGCACCCCAGCACTATCAAGTTTTACCTCATATCATGCTTTCGGCCCCAAAACTTGGACCGAACCACAAAAGGAGGGGGAGTATCCATATTCATCAAAGATACCCACACCTCCAGGTTAGTGGCAACGCCGCGAGCATCGGAGACCATCCAGGTGCAACTAACCATAGGCAAAACTGCCTTACAGTTTGTAGCATGCTACAGACCACCCTCTCAAACTCAGGAACACCACACAGCCACTGGATAGTATGAATGTCTCTCCAAATACCATCATATTGGGAGACTTCAACTACCCAAACATAGACTGGGAACATTACTCAAGCCCCAACACCCTAGCCCAAAGGTTCTTAGAATTCATAAACTCAAATGCGATGGAACAACTAGTCACCATTCCCACAAGAGGAGACAATATACTAGACCTGATCATCACAAACATGGGGACAAAATGCTCCACACCGGAAGTATATCCCTCATTGGTAAGATCAGACCATAAATTAATCTCACTGGAAATCCACATCCCGCCCCCACCCCCTGCACAAAAGACCACAGTGAAGAACTTCTCAAAAGCCAACTTCACACTTCTTAAGACTGACGTGGTATCCTTCAAGGCCCGTGGGCCAGTGGAAACCACAACCCACACTGCTGAATCCTTTACAAATGCCTTCTATGGGCACCTTCAAGAATGCATGGATCATGCGATCCCAAATAAAACCAAGACCCATTCCCCCAAAGGCAGGCGCCCGGTCTGGTGGACCCCAGCCATAAACAAACTTTACAACAGGAGGAGGAAGCTACTACATGACAGAGCAAAATCCTAAAAGGAAGGCATCTCTGATCAGTACTAGCAAAAACTACGATCACTTATAAAATCATCCAAGGCCAACTTTGAGAGAAAAATCGCAAAACACACAAAAGACAATCACAAGGCCTTATTTAGCTATGTTAGAAACCTGGGCGGAAACTCCCAGATATGCTCAGAGTTAGTCCAAAATGACACAAAATACACTGAACCCACTGACATTGCCAACATTCTGGCAGACAGGTTCAGTGCAAATTTCTCCTCCTCCCCCAAAGGAGAAATAACTATCCCAGCAGAGTGTAGCCTCCCTAACATCTCAGATGCCCAGGTGAGAGCCGCCCTCTCTAAAGCTAAAAACACAGCATCAATGGGACCGGACGGTGTCCCGGGCTGTGTGCTACATGAACTCCAAGAGGATCTAAACCCACACATAAGGCTGCTGTTTAATCTTAGCCTTACTACAGGATACGAACCCAAAGAGTGGCGTACGGCAACAGTGGTCCCAGTTCACAAAGGCGGTGCTTCTACGGACCCTGGAAATTACCACCCCATAAGCTTGACGAGCCTGGTCTGCAAAGCTATGGAGAGGATCATTATGGAACTCATAAACAAAGACATTGGGGACCTACAGACATTGGATCCAACCCAATTTGGCTTTGTCAAGGGCAGATCCTGCCTTTTGAACTTGGTCGACTTTTTTGAAACAGTCACTAAGGCCATTGATGAGGGTAAGGCAGTTCACACAGCCTACCTTGACCTTGCAAAAGCCTTTGACACAATACCCCACTCGGGCATCATAGACAAACTCACCAGCTTAAATGTAAACCCATATGTCACAAGATGGGTTGCAAACTGGCTCAAGGACAGAACCCACAGGGTCAGAGTTGCTGGAGCTATGTCAGACTCTAAGCCGGTCACAAGCGGTGTCCCACAGGGCTCAGTCCTGGGACCCCTCTTGTTCAGCATTTATTTTTCCGAGGTACAGGCAAACATAGGAGGGATTGTGGCTGACAAAGTTCGCAGATGACTGCAAACTGGGCACTATAATTGATACTCCAGTGGACACAAACAGCCTTCAGAGAGGCCTCATAGAAATGCATAATTGGTGCCAGAGCCATGGCCTTAAGCTGAGCAGCCAAAAATGTATAGTCATACCCTTTGGGAAAAACAAGGTACCCACAAATTACCACATAGGTGGTAATCCATTAAGTACGGAAGAGGCAATCAGGGACCTAGGGATCCAGGTTGACAGTAACCTCTCATTTGACACTCACATTGCCAAAGTGGTTAGGAAGACCTTCTATATTGCCCACCTTATCATGAAGGGTTTCACATCTAGATCAAGAGCTGTCATTGTGCCCCTGTACTCTTCTCTTATCAGGCAAATGATTGAATACAATGCCCCATTTGGGATGTATCTTACCCGACACCTGCAGCAGTTGGAAAGACCCCAAAAGTTCCTCACCAAGAGGATAAAGGGTCTTAAACATATGTCATATGCTGCCCGACTGAAAAAACTCCAGCTCTATTCAGTCGCATACCGCCTACTCAGAGGTGATCTGTGCCTGACGTACAAGGCCATGTCCAATCCGGAATTAATGGACATGCTCCACCTCAGAAAATCCAAATCCATCAGAGCTACAAGAGCAAGAGACTTAAACCTCAACACAGAAATAAATAGGACGTGCTGGAGGGACAGATTCATAACCCAGAGGTTCCCTACACTCTGGAACAGACTCCCAATGCATGTTAGGCAGAGCCCCTCACTGACTCTATTCCAGAGAAATCTTGACGAGTGGATGGGAGATCGTAGGTTTACCCCGGGGGTCATCCCTGTGTCACTACTAGACAGAGGCACAGTAAACTAAACCCTAAATAGGCATAGTATTCTCATCCTAAGGGGTGGTGAAAGCCACACACACTCTGGCTAGGCTTATAAATGCCCTAGGGCAGATAGCCTAGTACGAACCTATGAACCTAATAATCCCAGTATGGTGGATAGTGTCAAAGCCCTTGGCAAGGTTCAATGAGACAGTACAGAGTGTATGGCCTTTTATTAATAGCCTCAGTAACTCTTTCAAAAACTCCATCAGGTTGAGCAGGCATGATCAACGTTTTACAAAACCAAACTGGTATCAATCCAGGAATATAAAATCACTGATATCACTGTTTATTAGTTCAGCTAAAATGCATTCCATAGCCTTGCAAGTAATACTAGTGAGACTACTAAGCCTGTAACTCCCAGGGTAAGTAGAGGGACCACCTTTATGCAAAGGCACTACAGCACCTGTTCACCTTACCTCGGTAATGTAGTCAGTGGAGAGACTGAGGCAGAAGAGTCAATGGAGGATCTTTATCCTTCAATGACTGATGTTACCTTGTTACACAGAATGAATTGGTTCATCTTTGAAAATAGTTTAACTATCATTAAAATACATCATGCTTAATAAATGAATGTTTACTGGAGTATTAGAAGAACCACTTTTGACACTTGCACATATATTACAGAGAATGATGCATTAACTAAACTTAGTGGCACCTCCCCTAAATTTGTTTATGAGAAATTAAAACAGTGGAAGTGTATTGCTGTGACCTATTACACCAGGAACAAGGGGAAGTACAAATGTGGGTCCTGCTGTTGTTGTAGCTTCATTTTTGAAGGACCCCTTATTTGTTTGGCGTACCAGGCACTAGCATTTAAAACTGATAGACACTATGACTCAACAGTACGTGTTCTATATGTTGCTATTTGTTCGAGGCTGCACACCCCCACACCCACTGCTTATTATATATACTAACTGTGAGATCGCACAATTCCCAGGGGAAGACAACATTCTCGTACCTGGGGAATGTCTATCTCAGGCACCTGTTGTCCCCCTTCCTGTGTCGACCTACTGCATATTGGGACACTGTATGGCAGTGCAGGGTTGTTGGCTTGAGCATCTGATTTATCAAATGGACATTTTGTCGGATGTTTGCTTTGACAAAAAAGTTAAGTGGGATGTATGCTAGCAGTGTGTATGTTTGTGTGAATGAGTGTGGATTAGGGTTAGAGTAAGGGTTGGGGAAGGGGATAGAGTAAGGGTTAGGGAAGGGGATAGAGTAAGGGTTAGGGAAGGGGATAGAGTAAGGGTTAGGGAAGGGGATAGAGTAAGGGTTAGGGAAGGGGATAGAGTAAGGGTTAGGGAAGGGGATAGAGTAAGGGTTAGGGAAGGGGATGGAGTAAGGGTTAGGGAAGGGGATAGAGTAAGGGTTAGGGAAGGGGATAGAGTAAGGGTTAGGGAAGGGGATAGAGTAAGGGTTAGGGAAGGGGATAGAGTAAGGGTTAGGGAAGGGGATAGAGTAAGGGTTAGGGAAGGGGATGGAGTAAGGGTTAGGGAAGGGGGTAGAGTAAGTGTTAGGGAAGGGGGTAGAGTAAGTGTTAGGGAAGGGGATAGAGTAAGGGTTAGGGAAGGGGATGGAGTAAGTGTGTCTGTATGATTGTGAGTGTTTAGGGTTCCATCAGGGTTAGGTTTGGAGATAGCTTTAATGTACGTGTGTGTGTTGAGTGTTCAAACTGTCTTGTGTAGTTGGAGTGTTATACAAAGGGCTTTTTTAAGGTCAGATGCACATTAGGGACAGGGTTAGAGTTAGCAGAGACTGCCATGCTCCATCTTAGTAATATGTGCTAACCCTAATTATGCCCTTGCCCCTAACATACATCTGAACTTTAAAAAAAGCCATTCTTATAACACTACCACTATTGTTTAGCTTTTCAATGTACTGAGTGTTGACATGTTGTCATATAATGAATGTTCAACATGTTATGGTGCCTGTTTTGTATGTCAATCAAGTTATATATCATCCATTCATTATATACCCATGTAAATTACATATATATATATATATATATATATATATATATATATATATATATATATATATATATTATTCTGATGCATAATTTTCTTTTTTTCAGTAAGGGTAGAGAGGGGAGGTGGAAAGGGGAACATTTAAGTGGGAAAGAAAGTATAGGGATGGCAACAGGGGCAGACAGATAAACACCAACAGTGGAAGGTCTGACCCAGTCATAGAGAAGCATGATGGAAAGACTCAACACAGGCAGGGGGAAGACAATTGATGATGAAAGGATGGAACTACAAACTGGGGGATTGAAGTGGCACACAAGGAAATAGAAAACCATGATGGGGGGTAAGATGGGGATGACAGCTGACTATCATGCTACCAGTGCTGCACCCAAACATAAGTCAGGCTTTTTTCAGTGACCATCCTCATGGATGGGCCCGGCCACTGGTGGCCCAATGGTTAGGGTCAGGCAGCTGTGAGTCTCTGCCAGTCCCACATGGACACCCTCAAGGCTGCTAGTGTGGGTGTCTAGTCACTGGTGAAGCAAGGCCATCACTAGGCCCTCCACCTCCCGCTAGAGCACATATTTTAATCCACTAGTGGTGCCCTTGGATGGGAAGCATACATTCCCCACCCCCAAATGGAGACAGACCACCAGATGGCACAGGAGAGCCCTCCAGGTCTGTTCCTTCTGGATGGCGTATGTCACCCTGTAGACAGACTGGCCTGGAAACAGCTGAAGACCCAACAGGTGATTGCAAAGCAGGTGGACATTGTGACAGCTGCTACCATATCATATTCACTGCTGCAGCTACTACTGTGTAAAATATGAAGATAAATGATAACTAGAGAATATGATAGCTCTATCAATACATCTTAAATGTACACTGGATGAATAATGTTGGGCAGCCAAACACGGGCACCATGAATGAATGGCAGGGGTAAAGCTAGAAACCTGGCAGTGTAAGAAGGCAAATGCTCAGATCTGAAGTAGAATATGGTGGTGGAACACACACTGTCAGGCCAGTCATTATTACCATGCCATCAGTGGTAATTCCTAGGTAATATGGATGGCAGAAATGGTTAGCCTTCATTGAAAACTATGTGTTACAGTAAGTACACAGAAGCTGTATGCAATGTTTAAACTAAGTAGCAACAATGCAGAAATAGACACTAGTGCAGGTATTTAAAAAAGATGCAGCTATAACATCAGTGGCCCTATGCCTGGACATTCTTGCAGGTACCTCCAGAAAATCACCTGGTTCTCCTTTAGTTCACCAGGAGGTGAAAATCAGAAAAGAAAAAGAGAGTTGTCCATGACTCACAAGTCCTATATTTTGCTGAACATATATCACTAAATAAACAACCACGGTGGTGGTGCTGCGGTAGCGTTGTCGCCTCACAGTAAGACGCTGTCCAGTTTGATTCTCAGCTAGAGTGTCTTCTGCATGGAGACATGCGTGAGTGGGCATACCTTCGTTGAAGGTTGTGCGTCAGGGCTGGCAACTCAGCATTTAAAAATCAACTGCCAATCATAAGCAGACTGGAGTTCCGCTGTGGTGGCCCCTAACCGGGAAAAGCCAAAAGACACAACATATTGCTAAATAAACACAAGTAACCACCTGTCAGTATTACTTACTGGTTCACTTTCTCTATCCTCCCCTAACCATTGACTAAGAGGGCAATGGTGGTATCTCTTCCAGTTGCCTGATCTAAGCTGGTACTGCTCACCAGCACAGGTAATGCCCATACTATCACTCACTGTACTGGCAAGACAGTGCCAGGCATCTACTTTGTACTGGTGCCTTCATACAAGTCCCACTTTGTAGTCCTTAAGTAGGAGGTGCAGAAAGACTTTTGTCTCCTTCCTGAATACCACTCAAGGTACACATGTTTACATTATTTGCAAAGCTGTAATTAGTAAAAGTGATGTATCATAGGGTGTGGGGATTGCCACATATTAGTAATGTTACACATGGTGTTTTTTTTGTCTCTTTTCACAGGTGCTATGGTCTTAGGATACTCTGCCATCAGCAGGGCATGCCTGTTACTGGTGCTGCATCAAACACTGATGGAGACAGTGGCCTTGCAGTAGTACAGTCAGTGGACACAGAGTCACTATCAAGAGCAATGACTTTGGAAGGCAGACTACCATCCACATCGAGTGACATAGCTCTGCTTCCCATGGAACCCACCCCCATCTCACCAAAGCTCAAGGAAGGATAGTGTATACAAAGTGCACCTACACAGGTGACAAGATCGTCCCTACCCATGCACCTGTATTTGGCAATAGCACATCCACAGAGTGTGAGGACAGGGGTCAGTACAAGAAAGCTAGTAACTGTTACTGACATGGCTCCCAATCGTTGCTTGAGATGGGTGCCACAGTAGGCATTACACAATGGATGTGCAGGGCGGTCATCTAGGCACAAGACAGATGCTACCACTGCCATGGCAGTGATGATAAGTGTACTGTGCAGCTTGCATGAAGAGGTAGATGAGGGTTTGCAATACATTACCCACTTTATTGGTGCGATGGATACGTAACTGGGTGCCTCTAATGCCTCAACATATCAGGCCCATCTTCCTCCATTGTGGGTACACCTCACAGGTCAGGCAGGACACATTCACATACCGCTGTCTCCTCCAGACCATCCACCACTGGGGTGCCTGGAGAAGTATGGTGTGAAGACTGGTAAAGATGTGGCGCATGTGGCAGTCAGGCACATGCCACAGCCAGGTGTTCATGAGCTCGTAGTTGATTATTGTCCATGCTAGCAGGTGTTGATGTAATTCTCATTCCTCAGAGTGGATGAACCCAATGCATCCTTCCCACCTGAGGTAGCATAACACCTTTGATATACATGCAGTCAGTACAACCACATCTGTAACATCTCCTCCTCTGGCACACATTTTAAATACATACCCAGTACTGCTTGACAACTTCTTCTGTCAGGAGGCACCACCTCTTTCATGAAACACCGTACATGAACAAGACACAGTACAGTACAGGAGTAGGTTACACAGGCATGCTCAGCTTGTTTGATGGTCATTACATGTTTTGATTGTAGTAGCAGAGAATGACAGCCCACAGATTTAATTAAGACCATTGCAGTGCACTCTGCATTATTGTAGAGAAATGGCTTTTGGTATACTAAACAGCACATAGTGTGCTCTCTGCATTGCCATGCACATAATAACTGTAGTTCAGTGCATGTAGTGTATGTAATATATTATCCTAGAACTCTTGAACAAGCCGTGACTCTTGCTACACTTTATAACAGGATGAAATTGCAAACTACACTAAGAAAGAGAACATTCATTTGAAAGACTCACTCCTCCAAGAAAAGGAAACCAGTCTGGTGGACCCCTGCCATAAACAAGCTATATAATAGAAGGAGGAAACTAGTACAGAAAAGAGTAAAATCCCAAGAAGGGAAGACATCCCTGATCAGTATCAGCAAGAAACTATGTTCCCTCATAAAATCATCCAAGGCTAGCTTTGAAAGAAAAATTGCCATAGACTCCAAAGATAACCACAAGGCATTCTTTAGCTATGTCAAGAATCTAAGTGGCAATTCTCAGATCTGCTCACAGTTAGTACAGAATGGCACAAAATGCACTGAACCGACCGATATAGCCAACATCCTGGCAGACAGGTTCAGTGCAAACTTCACCCCCCTCTCACCCCCAAAAAGGCCCATAACTATACCAGAAGAATGTAGTGCCCCTGAAATCACAGACACTCAGGTTAAAACAGCCCTCTCCAAAGCCAAAAACACAGCATCAGTGGGACCAGACAGTGTCCCAGGCTGCGTACAACACATGCTCAAAGATGAACTAACCCCTCACCGAAACACACTGTTTAAACTCAGCCTCTCCACAGGCTACATGCCCACAGAGTGGTGCACAGCAACGGTTATTCCACTCCACAAAGGTGGAGCCACAACAGACCCCAGGAACTATCACCCTATAAGCCTGACTAGCTTGGTCTGCAAAGCTATGGAGTGCATCATCATGGATCTCATTAACAGAGACATTGGAAACCTCCAAACACTGGACCCTACCCAGTTCGGCTTTGTTAAGAGCAGATCATGCCTCCTAAACCTGGTGGACTTCTTTGAAACAGTTACCAAGGCTATAGATGAGGGAAAGATGGTCCACACAGCCTACCTAGACCTTGCAAAGGCCTTCAACACCATTCCCCACTCAGGTATTATAGACAAGCTCACACGCCTGAACATAAACCCCTATGTCATGAGATGGGTTGCTAACTGGCTCACGGACAGAACCCACATGGTAAGAGTTGTGGGAGCTAGGTCTGACTCAAAACTGGTTACAAGTGGCATTCCCCAGGGCTCAGTCCTAGGACCCCTCCTGTTCAGCATATACTTCTCAGAGGTACAGGCAAGCACAGGAGGACTATGGCTGACCAGGTTCGCAGACGACTGCAAACTAGGGGCTATAATTGACTCTCTGGCTGACACAGACATCCTCCAAAAGGGTCTCACTGAGACAGATACCTGGTGTCAAAACCATGGCCTCAAGCTAAATGCCAAAAAGTGCATAGTCATTCCCTTTGGAAAAAACAAAGTACCCACAAACTACCACATAGGTGGTAGCCCCCTAAATACGGAAGACGTAATAAGAGATCTGGGGACCCAAGTAGATAGTAACCTCTCCTTTGATAATCACATTGCCAAAGTGGTTAGAAAATCCTTTTGTGTGGCCCACCTAATCACAAAAGGGTTTGCATCCAGATCGAAAGAGGTCATTGGGCCCCTCTATGCATTACTCATCAGACCCATCATAGAGTACAATGCCCCATTTGGGATGTACCTTACAAGACACCTGCAACAACTGAAAAGACCACAGAAGTAACTCACCAAGAGGATCACTGGCCTCAAGCAGATGCCCTATGCAGCTTGACTGAAGAAACTCCAGCTGTACTCGGTTGCATACTGCCTACTCAGAGGTGATCTCTGCCTGACATACAAGGCCATGTCCAACCCAGAATTGATGGACATGCTCTACCTAAAGAAAACCATATCCCCTCGAGCCACATGCTTCAGAGATCTAAACCTCACCACAGCAATAAATAAGACGTGCTGGAGGGATAGATTCCTGTCCCAGAGACTTCCCATGCTCTGGAACAAGATTCCAGTCTACATTAGGGAGAGCTCCTCACTAACCCTCTTCAAGAGAAACCTTGACGAGTGGATGGGAAACAGAAAGTTTACCCCAGGGATCACTTCAATGGCTCTGCTGGACAGAGGCACAGGGAACTAATCTAAGGGGGCAGCGAAAGCCAACACGTTCAGGCTAGGCTTATAAATGCCTTTAGGCAGATAGCCTAGTACCTACCTATGAACCTGTGAACCTAAATCACTCTCAGTGAACACCATGGTGTTGGAAAAAACATAGATTTGTGTGTGTGTGTGTGTGTGTGTGTGTGTGTGTGTGTGTGTGTGTGTGTGTGTGTGTGTGTGTGTGTGTGTGTGAACATCACATCACTGACGTTTAGAGGGCTTATTTAGGTCATATTCAAAGTAGTAGGGTGCATGGCCCAGCATATATTACCTTGTGTGGATAGTGAAACAGCTCAACGAAGCATTCTTCTCTATGACACATTAGCAGTACCCCATCATAAACTGTGCATCTCACAGGATAATCCTGTAACAGGTCTGAGTTGTTGGAATGCCTTTCGTGCCACTTTAATTTTTTAAGCTATTGGGACTTAGGATTAAATCTTGTACTGCTGACCTCAGATGTGGTTATGTATATAACAAGGGAGTGTGAGGGCCTTGCCTCCCCCTGAGTGTGTGTTAGGGGAGCTTTGTCGCCTCACAGTAAGACATTGTCCTGTTTGATTCACAGCTAGAGCGTCTTCTGTATGAAGACATGCGTGAATGGGCGTACCTTCATTGAAGGTTGCGCGTCAGGGCCGGCAACTCGGCACGTAAAAATCTACTGCCAATCATTAGTGGACCGGAGTTCCGCTGTGGCGACCCCTAACTGGGAAAAGCCAAAAGACACAACAGCACTCCAGCAAAAAAAAAAAAAAATATTTTATTTATTTATTTATAATTTGCTGACCAGTGTAGTACAACTACTGGAAAACTTCGGTAACCACCACGGAACAATAACTGTTAAAATCTCTTTAATAAACTTGAAAAGAAGTTCGATAAGCGCTTTCGGCAAAAATGCCTTCTTCAGATCATAAAATTCATAAAATAAAAAACAGAATTTAAAAGCCTAATGCCCAATCAAAATACATTTCAATATTCATGGACCAATCAACATAATTCAATTACCATCACATTTGACCAATCAAAGTGGCGTTTCATGTTCTAACACATTGGCTAAATAAATTATTTTCAACCAATCACAATTTGCCCCCTCATGTTCGATGCCAAATTAGCATACATTTAGAAAGAATCAATAATAGAGGGAAGGACAGATATTCCACCTATCTCTGTGAATTACAAATAACATTTACATATTGAAACCCAGGGCTCTATCCTTAGAAACCAATAGACAGATGAAGACAAAAGCTTCATCTCATTGGTTAGACAAATAGATAGATCACCAATTGTATCTCATTTTATAATTATCCTATCCAAATTCAGTGTTTCATGTTTACGTCACTCATAAGCCGTCCATGGGATGGATAATCAGCTAAAATCATTACGATACAAAAATCACTTTTTTCTAAGTATTCCCTTCCTTAATTTGTTAATTTAGTACCTGATTCCTTAAAAAAATGTATATTTTCTATTGAAACATGAAGCGCTGTAGCCACAGCAGTACAAGCACAACATGCACAGCTATAAAACTGCATATCTACCTTTATAAAAATTACTTATTAACATGTTTTAACCATCAATTAAAACATGGAGCGCCACGACAACACAAGCACAACATGTACAGCCACAAAATTGTGTATCTTCTGTATTAAAAATTACTTTTTAACAGCTACATTTCTTATTTTCATTATTTGAAGGGCAGAATTATACTTTGATGATAAAGAACATCTGTGATACCTGAAGTTAAGTAACAGAAGACACACATACACACAGAATGTAAGGAATAATCTGAATGACATCATTTCCAGTTTGACACATTTCAAGTACTCAGAAATGAAATAAACATGAGTAGGATGCTGTGCAGCAGTTAAGTGTATAAAATTCAGGTTTCCTAGGAAATCACACATTATATAAGGTATAACTTCCTGGAGCAGTATGCCTTTCTGGTTCCCATCCTAGACTGTGCCTCTCCTCTCAAGGAAAGCTAAGCCAGTCAAGCTCAGGATGAATTTATGTATACCCTTCCAATTATCCAAGTCCCATTGGAGAGAAAATAGCATATCCCTCTGCTTTTTCTGCAGGGGCAGTCTATTCCAGAGTGATGGCGATGAGTAACAAATACATTCCTACACTACTGATCTGTCGAAGAAAGTTTAGGTCCCTTGTTCTGGTATTTGTGGACTTTTTGAAGGTACAATAGATTCCGGACTATTGGATCCCTGACTGATTGGAAGGCAAGGCACAAATCATTTCTAAGGACCCTATAAATCACAGAGAAGAGGTAGAGTGCCCCTAGTCTTTTCTGGTAGCTTAGGGATTTTAAGACTGTATGCCTGTTTCTATTAGGAACCTCTGTGCTCTTTCTAACAATTTGATATATCTGGTGAAGTACATCCCTTTCTGTTAATAGACTTTGAGCAACGAGCTCCCATTTGTAGGGTCCATGTATGAAAAAAGTAGCAGTGCTTATTTTGGCAAACAGACAGGCATCTCAGTAAGAATGACAACTAAATATGCAATAGACCTCAAACAGAAATGTGGAAAACAGAAGACTCAAAGTAATTCAACTATTCACTATTACTACAGCTGTCTTTTGAAGGAAACAGTTCTACTTACAAACATGCAGTAGGGTGCAGGTGTGTTAGTAATGGGAGAGTTTTGAGCATGAGGATCATTGAACAAGTAAGGGTTTAAATCAGAGCAGCGGTAGGATCATTTACCTCTGAGCAAGCACGGGATTTAAATCAGAGTAGCGGTAAAATCATTTACCTCAAACTGTGGAGTAAAATGGTCTTTGAGCAAAATAATGAAATATTTTTCAAAGAGATGTAATTTTAGCATGGAAAAGTAAAGCAAGCCTCAAGTAAGGAGCACATGACTGATGAAAAGGAGGATGGTACTTGATATCAGGCCTTCTTTTCTACAGGCTTGCTGAAATGTATTCCAGGCTGGCACTTTGGTATGTAATACAGGGCAGTTCTCCAAGGGAGGAGGCAACACTGTTACTAATGTTTACTTAGGTTATCTTGCAATTATTTTCAGGCATAGGTGAAAGCAGAACTTTTTCTCACTCTAGTTCTGAGTTTGTATGCTGTGTGAGGAAGCTTCAGAGAAGCTGGTTTAAAGACATCAGCCCAAAGATCAGGGATCAGCGTGAATAGTAACCAGGACTGTATCTCTGGCATATAGCAAGAGGATTGTGTACAGAACAGTTAAACAACAGCTCACTGATTGACACCAGCCTCCCATAACTGCTAAAAAGTAAGCAAGATGGCCGCTACATTGCCAAAAGTAGAAAACATCAAAAATGGTCTCCTACATTACACAGTTCCACAATACTCCTTTCCATAACTGTTTTTTTCCCTGTGTTTGATACAGAGATCCATAACATCTCCATACCTTACTTTAAGGGCCTTGCATTGTACAGTCAACTCCAAGTCAGCTGCCTACAGGTCAGACAACAGGAGCACACCCTCCATTCTTGAAACAAGCTTTGAAAAATTCCTTGACATCCATACATTTCTTAGTATTGGTTCTGTTATTGAAACTGACATCACTGAATTGGTGTTTTTCAGTCATGGGGCAAGTGACCTACATAAATGGAGTCAAAAATAAGTGTCCTTTCTTAGCTGTTCTACTACCCAAGTGGGTGTAGGGAGGTTATTAGCAGCCCTGAATGGAAGAAAGGCAAAGTAGGACTCTGGACATTTAAGGGTTCTGGAATGAAATAGGGAATCGGGAATTAAGGGATGCTACAAAGAACTGGGGAGTTGCCAGTGCAGATGAGGTTTAACATACTGGATTCAGCACTCATGATAGTAGCGTAGCCATTGCCGATCTGAGTGGGTAAAGAAAAGAAGACTGGACTCCCAAGAAGTAAACCACAAGCATGTAAAACGATCTAACTACACGAACGGAGAAAGTATGGTGAAAATTGTATTTGGTTAGTGAAACTGCATTTAGATGGAAGGTGAAGGCATGAACCTTTGCTTTTGTGAACATATTGTATTTGCTTTTTCATTTGACTTTACATGAAAGGTGAAAAAGTCTAAAAATAAATGTAAAAAAAGCAATGACAAATGAGAGAATGGCAATTAGTGGCCAAGTGTGTTTAATGGTGCCATATGCCTTAAAGATAATGATAAACACTGCCCCAGTGCGACAGCCACTATAGCCTGGTGTATATTGTCAGGAATTATTGCATCACATTCCTGCTGTCCTGTATACATCCTTTTTCTATTAGTATGACAAACAGTTGCTGAAAGCATGGATGCTTAGAGGATCATGGAGTCTGACAATGGTAGTTCATGGGGCGGCTCATCATACATACATACATACATCAGGATAGTATGGGGGACATAAATATTTGAACCAAATTAAATTAGAGCAAAGTAAATCTATACTTTACTGATCAGAGCTAGTACATATTAGGTTTTCACATACATCAGAAGTACTCTCTGCAAATTATGGCTTGAATTCATGTGATAATTATGGTCAAATGTGTGGATTTTCTTTTGACCTTTGTTTCATTAGCTATTCTGTTTTGTGCTAAGATGTCTGTATGTTTTTTAATAAAACAAGAAAATGGCTTCAAGTTTACTTAAAAAATAAAAAACATTTTGTTATTAACATGGATAGACATTTAGCAATACATAAAGCTAGTTCAGCTAAAAATTTTCCATCACATTCCATTAATAATTCTAAACAAATAAGCAGAGATAATCTGTTTTTGTTTGTTTGTTTGGTTAGTTGTTTTGTTTTTTTGTACATAAAGTGAGTGTACCAGAATGTAAGCTCTGTGGGCCTGGTGAAACATCATGCACTTTGTTAATAAAATACATATTTTAGAAGTACAGTTGAATTCAATTTTTAGTTTGTTATATTACTTTTGTGCAGCACCTGTATTTTGCTGTCTAGAGCTGAAACTTTTCTTTCATTTATATTTATATATTTATATTTACTTATTATAAACAGCAAAAAGCATTCCAGGAAATTGAGTCTTATCTATCTAACCACCAACTCATTCTAAACCCAAATAAGACTAAGCTACTGTACCACTCAAGCAGGCCTTCCAAGCCCCACTCTTTATCCAGTCCGCAAATGGAACTAAAATTGAGCCTACAAATGACACCAAACTCCTAGGTGCAACTATAGATGACAGGCTGAAATTTGATTTACATATTTCCCAATCAAAAAAGTCCATGCTAAACTCGGGTCTCTCTACAGGGCTAGACCTTTCCTAACATGCCAGACTAGCCACAGCTAGATCTCAACTTCTATCTACCCCTCTATACTTCTGTCATATTTTTATAAACTTGCGCAAGGCAGACCTAAACAACCTAGATTCCTGCTATAATAAAAGAGCAAAATTTGCCGGCAACCAGCCCCATAAAACTCATCATTGTGCTTTTCCCCAACAACTAAAGTGGCCTGAACTCCCCAACCTGATAATGTTACACCAACTTACCTTCACCCACAAAATCATTCACAACCCCATTCACTGCCCTGCCCTTTCCTCCCGGGTCCAAACTCATGTCAATACGACATCACTTAGGTCTTTAATCAGGCTACTGCTAAAAATAGCCCGGTCTAACAACTACTATAGTGACTCCCGCTTTTCAAACAAAATTGCCAAGACCTGGAATGCTCTTCCCAAACACATTCGAGTATGTCCCAACTATTCTACCTTTAAAACAAAAACAAAAGAATATCTTAAAACCACCTGGATCTGCCCCTGTACTGCTCCCGGTTAGTCTTCCTCCCTCCTACTACCTCCCCACCTGCACATCCCACTACTCAGCTCTTTTTCCTTTCACTCCTTAATGAGTTTTTTAAACTTTTGACACAAGCACTGGTAGACTTTTTTAAGTATTGCAATGATCAAACTTCTTCTTTCGGCTTTTCCTGGTTAGGGGTCGCCATAGCAGATCACCTGTCCGCTCATGATTGGCAGTGGAGTTTTACAGTGTCGAGTTGCCAGTCCGGCACCCAACGGAAGGCACACACATGCACACACTCACACCTAGGGCCAGTTTAGAGTGTCCAATCCACCTACAGCATGTCTTTGGGATGTGGGACGAAACCGGAGCACCCGGAGGAAACTCACGCAACCACAGGGAGGACATGCAGACTCCACACAGAAGGCACCCCAGCCAAGGTTCGAACCAGAGAAAATCTTGCTGTGAGGCGACAATGCTAACCGCTGCACCACTGTGGCCGCCCACTGCAATGATCAATAATCTCTGTAATTAGCAAACTGAATTTTTCGTGAATTTTATTTTTGATGTCCTAAACATCAACTTTTCTCTGTTATCTGCACATCACTACATTATATACACTACTTTTTATGCCATCTCTATAATTTTTCTTAGCTTACCATTATTAACTTCATACCAAAATGGTTACAAATGTTTGATCTTATTAATTGTACCGTATTATTATTACTTGTGGAGCTTTGTATTATTATTATTATTATTATTATTATTAGTTGTGGAGCTTTTCTCCCTGGGTCTCCACTGAAAATGGGCTCATGCCCAGTTAGACACTACCCAGTTAACAAATGTCAATAAAAATAAATAAAATAAATAAATTTGTCATAGTACTATAGATCCTTTATATGACATTTCATGGGGTATTCAGAAAGACATAAATTACTGTACAATCCTGTTTATAGCAGTGTTGCTCATTGCAATTCAAAGATTGCTGTAGCAATACAGTGATATGAAGGATCTAGCAAGCAGTGCTACAGTGACCTGGCTGGATATTACTGCATGAAATTGTGGAAGTGCAGGGGCATAGTTAATGCAAATTAGCCATGTGCTCTGCCCCGTCTCACACACACACACACACTCACACTCACACACTCACACTCACACTCACACTCACACTCACACTCACAATACTTACCTGTGGCAACATGGCAGATTAACTGAAAAGCAAGCTGAACCACTCTGTTAAAGAGCAAAACAATAAAATGTGCACATCTTTGTAGTACACCCATTGTTGCTCATGGCAGAAGCAGGGTTATTAAAGCTGCAGCAGATAAGTATTATGAGTGGGGTCTATATTACAACATCGAACTACATCAAGTTCGAATGTTGTAATATCGAACCTTAAAGTCCGAAAGTTGAAAATAGCGAAGCCACGGCACATCGACTTTTTTCACAGGGAAAAAAATCAGTGGGTCATTTTTGGGGCTTTGCTATTTCCTCCACTGTGATGCAATCTCGGAGTTGGTATATTTAAGTAGGGGGGTGTAGGGGTGTGGGTGGCAAAGCCCCCCACTTTAGTTTAAGTTTAAAGTTAATTTATTTATTTATTTTTTTGTCACGGGACAGCAGTTTTTTGCCCTAGGAAAAAAAATCGCTGTTTTGTGTTTTCGGTTTTGTTGGGTTTTGGAGTTTAGGGTTCGATATTACAATGATCAAACTCTTGTTAGTTTGACGTTGTGATATAGACCCTTATGAGTGCGTGTGTGTGTGTCTGTCTGCCTCAGAGCATGAAGCCAGACTTTATGGGGTTTTGGGTCTGTGTGTCTGTGCCTGTCTGTATGTCTGTCTCTCTGTCCATGTATGTCTGTGGGTGCCTAAACTGGGGAAACAAAACAGAATTCAGGGACATGCAAACGAGTTACCAATGACCTTTTGCAAAATATGACTTTTACTTTTCTGAATTACTTATTGTCACCCAATGAAGGCAGTAGTAGCACTGAGGTGATATTTGCTGTGAATATCCCATGTATGTAAATTTATGTTTTTTAAAAGTACTTGTACATTAGAACATATACTATTTAAATGTGTTTTCCAAGCAATCTTGGTTTGTAAAATTTCATGTTTGTTTTATAGGGCAGCTATGGTTTTTAATTTCTAGATTTATTTATTTGTTTTTATTTACACGTTATTAACCAGGATAGCCCCACTAGATCAGTGACCTCTCGTCAGGTGGAGACCTGAAGCAGTATTTATACTCATAGGAATAATTTGGTCAGAACACTGGGAAACTTCCCCTGCTCTTCTTTTTGATAATTTTCATTGAATCTTTTATACCTAACTGAGCTAACACCAACTCAGACAGAGGGGCCTTGGTTTAATATCTCAATTAAAGAATGATACACTTCGGTATGCAGTAGCCCCTTATGCTACACTGCAGTGTCAGTGCTGGAAAAATTAATCTCAGCACCCGGGATGGGACTAGAACCCACAACCTTTTAAGCTTCCAGCACCAATGGCAAATGGACTACCTGTTGAGCTACTGATGCTTTTTTACAAGGTTGCTGTGCATATTATTTAAAATGTTTTTCTAAAATGCCTTGATGTGTATAACTTCATGGTTGCTTTATAAGGTGGTTGTATATACCTTTGGTCACAGTGTCTAAAATGCCATTTCTAAGTTAACTTGGTATGTATAATGCAATGTTGGTTTTATAGGATAGTTACGCATAATCTCAGTAAGTGTGTATTAATTCATTTATTTATTTATTTATTTTACATTTGTTAACCGGGCTAGTCTAACTGGATATATTTCCATTTTCAGTAGAGGCCCAGGGAGAAAAGCTCCAGTGGCAACAAATAAACATTGAAATTAAAAATTAAAAAATTTAAAAAAATCAATATTAATACATAGTAAACAAAAAGATTTCAATAGAAGATTACTAAAAATACAGAAAGTAATAAGAATACTAAAAAATACAGGAAGTAATAATAAAGTAAAGTAGGTGTTTACAATAGTAAAAGTGACAATATGTACAGGATAATTTGTTATGCAATGTGATTCATGTGGACTATCAGTGCATCAAATAGGATAGAGACTTTCAGAGCATCAAGCAGGATAGATTACACCAGTATGTTGAATTCTGTTCAGCAGTTACAGTCCTGCTTCAAGGAATGTGAATTAAGTAGTGGTTCAAGAGGAGAAATATCTGTATTGATAATTAATTATTAATTAGATTAATTAAACCTTTTGTAAATTATCTTCCATTTGCCTTATTGTAGCCCTGTTTGTATGCACTTGCCTTGTGTATCATCTAAAATTTAGTGTAACATTTCAGCTACCCTGCCTTCAGTATTTTGTAGTTTTGCATTTTTGAGCTTGAAGTTAAAGAAATGTGTATTGCATTATCCATGGCTATGAACAATTACCATCGTTTTACTAAAATGACTGTAAATTATACCATTGCACTGTAAACCTCACAAAGAAATGTAATTTATTGCTCTTCTATTCCAGCTTCACTTTTGAAACTGTGGTATCGAGAACTGGAAGAGCCGCTGATCCCACATGAATTTTATGAACAGTGCATCACTCACTATGAAAACCCAGAGGCAGCCATTGATGTCATCCACTCACTGCCGAAGATCAACAAACTCGTGCTGTGCTACCTCATCCGGTTCCTGCAGGTAGGAGAGTAATATAGGATGAGTGTACATAATGTGAGTATGGAATGATGGGTGAGAGTGACACTGAATGGAATGTGTGTTGAGAGGAGCAAAATGTACAGACTTCAGGAGTGACATTAAATGTGAAGTAACAAAAATGAATAAAGGTTAATATGCCAGAAGTAGAGTTAAGGGGAAGATATTCATGAATGAATGGGATAAACAGATATAGTACTACAGTGAAGTGGGTGCAGCCAAGGTCCTAATCCCACTTCCAAACTACTTTTGGAATAGTATATCTAGTTCTGCATAGCGTATATTACAATGGAGATCAGATGGATGTGGGGAGGTGCAGTGCAGCACTTTCAAATGGTAAAGGAAATGGAAGGGATGTACTAATACACTGAAAAAATAAAATCATTGACTTTTAAAAACAAAGAATAAGATGACATGCTGAGCATTTAGAAAAATGTTTAGATGAAGTGTAATGCCATGTTCTGAAAAGGAGGGACAGACAGCAAGGGGGCTAGCTAGTAAATCACTGACTGAAGGCAATTCAGAAAAAAATCATTTTTTAGATAAAGTAGAGATAAAAAGTTGATCCACAAATTATAGTGAAGTGTACAACAGTGGATGTGTCCTAAAGGGGATGGGGCAGGTGGGAGAAGGGTACAGAAACATGGTTTATTAAAGGAAGTATTATAAGTAATAACACATGGGTCATAAACATGTAGTTTATGAAACTAATGACAATATACTAAGTGAAGGAGTGTAGAGATCTGCAGTAAATGTAAGGGAGCAAAACAATGAATGTGATCATACAGGCAGTCATTTCATTTAAGAACAGCTTGAAGTGATTTTGTGTCTGGGATGAGGGCATTGTACAATGTGAGTGTGTATGAGTACATGAAACCAAACATGCTTAGGAGGATCAGGCTCGAATGGAGACCTGACTTTATCCTAGGTGACAGGGGATCAATTAATGGTCCTGGCACTGGAGGAGCCAGGCAGGGATGGGAGGACTGAAGGAACATGGCACTCTCAAGACTCCCAGGATATGAAGAGGGTTGCATACACTCTGAGGTACACCGAGCAGGTGCAGTTTCAGGAAACCACCACCCATGCTTTGAGGTGAATGAATGTTGTAGCTTAAAGATAACATCCCTTACTTACAAGTGAGCGTCGCTGCTTAAAGTTGATGTCCCTTACTTACAGAAGTGAATGTTGCTGCTTAAAGGTTACGTCCCTTACTTACAAGTGAGTGTCGCTGCTTAAAGTTGATGTCCCTTACTTACAAAAGTGAGTGTCACTGCTTAAAGGATGTCCCTTACTTAGAGAAGTGAGTGTCACTGCTTAAAAGTAACATCCCATACTTAGAAAAGTGAGGGAACTTCTTCCATCACACACACAAATCACTGCATACCCCCTTCTTCTGTACAGCTGCATGTGTGTAGAAATGTTAAGGCTCAAAGAAAAAAAAAAATAGAAAGAAGTACTAAACCACCCTGCTGATTACATAAATAATAGCTCTTCTTGGCAAAATCTCACCCACCATTGGTGAAAAGGGAATGAATAGACCAGTTCATTGTGAGGGAGCTGAGGATCAGCAGACAGTGGGAAGCAAACAAGTTAAAAAAGATGTCCAGGAAAGCCTCCTGTTGAAATTTTGAAATTCTAAAAAAACATGATTCTAATTCTCAGAACTCAGAATAGCAAGACTGAATGTGAGACTATGGCAATATATGCTAAGTGTAAGGGTACAGGTACCACAAAGCACTCCCATTACCCTTACTCTGAGGTATAATACAATGATCTCACAGTTAGCATATATGAGGAGGAAAGGTATGGGTACACATCACCCATGTAAAGGGATGCAGGGTGGAAAACAACCTCTGCAAAAATACTTTGATGGGATTATAGTATGTTTTGAGACTGAATGTATTCACTGTACAATCACAATTTACTTTTCAGAGTTCTGAGAGGTGTAGTTATAGGTCTCAAACTTCTAATAGGGAGCCGTGTAGGAGTATGAGAAAAAAGGAATAAAAATGAGGGATGAAAGCACAGGGGTGTTCTGACACAGAAGTAAAGGCAAAATGCTGTGTGTGTGTGTGTGTATGTGTGTGTAAAGAAAGAA